>NW_027493058.1:0-425385 GCF_021521415.1 Bidens hawaiensis | reverse complement strand
GGTCAGGCTGGATCAGAAAAATTGCCATGTTAACTTTTCTCCTTTATTCTATCATTCGATTTATTCACTTAATCGTCAAGGTGAGAAGTCATTTCCCTATTTTTACAGCTTTAAAATGTTTTGGGGGCACTTGTGTACTTATCAGTATTTATGTATTAGATATTATTCGCACTAGCAAACTGTGAGTGTTGTGTGGTTATCAATTAAATCCTAATTGCTTAATTGTTTACCTTAAAGTATTAGTAGCCAAAGTATGGTCATACGCCGTCTTAGTAGCCAAAGCCCGATTCGCATGGCGATGGTCAACCGACACCCATATTTGTATGTGCTAGTCATAGTAGCCAATACCCGATTCGCAAGGCAACTGCCAACTAACACAACTATTTGCTCATGGTTTGATTGATTTATTTGCTCATTATACTTATACATTATTATTAGTGTCAAAACTGGTGACTTTTCTCACTCAACCTCGTGTTTACAAATCTATATTATTTTGTACGCATTTGCAAGTTATCATTTGGTTTGAAGCTAAGATGAAGAAACACTTAGAGAGGCCTTAGTTAATGAACTAAAAGATATCTGTGTACTATTTTTACTTTGGTAATTTGTTAAACTTTGTGTACATGATCTAAATTTTGTAATAAATAAATAATTAGATATTGTCATATTTAACTAGTATGATAGTATCTTGTGAGCTGTGAACCAACGGTTCACACCCCAACATTTCTGCCTTAGGTTAGGGTGTGACAACGGGCCTTACTTCCATTCATACTATTCATAGTAAGCCTAAGTAGGTTTATTTTATTTGTTAGATTCGACACCCATCAAATTGGCACTGTTGTTGGTGATGCAGCAAATTTAAACATTTTATGCCAAGATCTTTTAATTCAGGTACATCCAGATCTTTACGTTCAAGTACACCGCTTGAAATTGACTCGGAGATTAAGAAAACATCAAAGAAAATTAGGAAGCAGGTAAAACTCTTAACAAAGTTACCAAGCCCCTCAAACCATTGAATCACTACAAATAACTCCACAACAATCATCTACCCAAGAACCAAGCTCACCTACTAAAACCACCATAATGGCAGTTAAACAAACCTTAGACAGTGTGGGGGGGGGGGGGCATGATGTCACCTAAACAACCACTTTGCACCAACTACCATACCATGGAGAACTTTAAGTTAAATCCGGTATCAATCACATGTTGCCCTTTTTCCGAGGTTAGAAAATGAGGACCCTCACAAGTTCCTTAAGGAGTTCTATGTTGTGTATTTCTGCATGAAGCCACACAACATTACTGAAGACCAAATCAAACCAAGGGAATTCCCCTTTCCTTTTCAATACTCAGCAACAGAGTGGCTCTATTACCTACCACCGGGGTCGGTAATCACTTGGAATGATCTTGCAAGAAAATGTTTAAAACAAGTACTTTTGGAAGTTAAAGCCTCCCTCCTACGTAAAGAAATTATCAGAATCATACAAGCAAAGAGGGAAGCTTTACATACCTATTAGGAAAGGTTCAAGAAGTTATGTGCTTGTTTCCCACAACATGGAATATCCGTGCATCAACTCCTTCAATACTTTTGTGAAGGATTGGCACCATGGAGAGGCGTTTGAAAAATGCATCTAGTAGGGGAGCTCTACTCTGTAAAAACACCAAATCAAATTAGAGCTTTGATCACCTCTATAGCGGAAGATACAAAGCATTGGGCACAAGAAGAAGGATGGTAAGACAACACACAACGTAGAGTAAATGAAGTGAATACTCCTCGCATTGAAACTCAACTTGCTGAACTAACAAAAGTCGTCAATCAACTGAAAAGGAGGGTGCAGAACCACAAGCCCGAGCTTGTGGAATATGTCTACAATTTAGGCACCCCACGGATATGTGCCCCACACTACGGAAGAGTAGAACAAGCACAAGCAATGGGAGGTTACTCGAGAAAAATTCAAGGCATTAAGAGAAACCTCGAGGTAATCAGAATTGGGGTCATCCTTCTAATATGAACTGCATGCAAAGACCTCCATAATATTAGTCGCAACCTCTATTCCAAATGCCTATTCAACAACATAACTTCCAGCCTCAACAACAACCACCCGTACAACAACAAACTAGTAGCTCGGGTATGTCATTAGAAGATATTGTGAAAAGTTTAGCCACTAGCACTCATGCATTCCAACAGAAGAGTGAAGATAAGCTTTAAGAACTAGGAACAACAAATGGCTTAACTCGCCACCTCGGTGAGTAAAATAGAATCTCAAGGTAAATTACCTAATAAACTGAGAAAACCCTAAACACAATGTTTGTGCCGTTACCTTGAAAAGCGGGGAGGAAGAATTGAAAAGTGATGAGGAAGAAGTTGTTGCAGAAAAGGACAATAAAAGGATGAAGCATCAAAACGGTTAAAAATGAAGTGAAATATTATCCGTCCACCTCCATTCCCTGAAAGACTAAGATGCACGAGGAAGAACAAGAGATAATGGGATGTTTCGGAAGGTAGAGGCAAACATTCCACTCATTAATGCCATTAACAAGTTCCACAGTATGCAAAGTTCCTAAAACAGCTTTGTACATAAAAGAAAAAGCTTAAAGGTACTAAAACGATCAAGGTAAGTGAAAATATTTTAGTAGTGTTACAAAAGAGAACCCCCAAAGTGCAAGGTTTTAGGCGTTTTCACTGTTCCTTATAAATTGGGAATATTACTTTGCCTCGAGTTATGCTGGACCTTGGTGCCTCTATTAACGTCCTACCATACTCAATTTCAAAACACTTAATGTGGGATCGCTAAAGAGGATCGGGGTGACCATTCAATTTGCTGATCGATCCTTAGTACAACCAAAAAGGTGTTTAGAGGATGTGTTGGTCCAAGTGAATGAATTAGTATTTACCGGCGATTTTTATGTGTTAGACATGGAAGATAACGGTACTACAAATTCCATTTCAATTTTAATAGGAAGACCATAATTGAAAACTTCAAGGACTAAAATCGACGTTTATATGGCACTCTTTCTATGGAATTTGATGTCGAGGTTAAAAATTTTAACATAGATGATGCTATACACTACCCAAGTGATGTCTCATCTTTGTAGTGGAACCACTAATCGATAAAGGGCTTGAGTTGTTTAACCATGATCTTTCAGTGTTAGTCTTAAACAGAAGTATAGATGAAGGTGCATTAAAAGAACAAGTTGAAATGTTCAAGCTTAGGGAGGAATTGACGGAGATTGATAAACGGAAGAAAGAAAAGCCAAAGGCACGACAACTTCCGAATATTGCCCAAAGGCTTCTTCCGTTTATGGTGGCACCTAGTATAGCATAATATAATGAGGAATAACTCTAGCCAAAGACAATAAAGAAAGGCACTTTGCGGGAGGCAACTCGTGTTTGTTTTTCTTATTTTCTTTTATAAATATAAAATAAAAAATAAATCAAAATATAAAAAATTAAAAATTAAAAATTAAAAATTAAAAAAATGATGACCTGATGGTGTGAAAGTAATTTTGGTTAGAACATTGACCCGACTGCTTTAAAAGTCTCTACAAAAGTAACCCGACCTCGCGTAAATTTAATAAATCATTTAAACAATTGGCCCGGGCTTGTCAAAATCTTACCCGGCCGGGTAAAGGTTTTGTAAAAAGCATGCATCCAGGTCTTGAAAGAAAACAATAAGAGAATATTATGATTTGTGCCCATTGCTGGATTGGGAGGGGGGGTGCAACTTACAGGTCCCATTGCGATTTTGCGCGTATTATGCCACTGCTGTTTCTGGGCGAGATCACTTTGAACCCCGCCTATAGTTTTCCATCCAGCTAAATTGTGTAATGGCTATTATGTCCTTTTCTGATGAACAATTCCTACTCATGTGGTGACTAGAATTTCCGTTCGTTCCCCTTTCCCTCCAAATTTTAATCGAACTGTTTTTTTTTAGTTATCCGGTCAAAGTTATGAAATAATCAATTTTGGTCCCTGAAAAGTTATATAAAATTTAAAGCAATCCAAAGAACACCAATATATCGACCAAAAACTCTAAAAAAACGTGATTTTTAAGTTTTCAACCCGAACAGGCCCGAAACATCGAAACGAAACTCTAAAACACGTGTTTTTTAAGTTTTCAACCGAACAAACACAAAACATCAAACCGAAACTCTAAAAACGTGTTTTTTTAAGTTTTTAACCCGAACGTGGTCCGAAACATCGAACTTAAAACCTAAAAAAATGTGTTTTTTTTTAATTTTCAACCAAACGTACAGAAAACATCGAACCGAAACTCTAAAAACTAAAAAATGTGTTTTTTAAAGTTTTCAATCCGAACAGGCCCGAAACATCGATCCAAAATTCTAAAAAAACGTGTTTTTTAAAGATTTCAACCGAACGAACACGAAACATAGACCTAAAACTCTAAAAAACGTGTTTTATTAAAGATTTTACCCGAACGGGCTTGAAACTTCAACCCGAAAGTTATAATTTCAATTTGAAACAATATAAAACATCCAGTATTGTCAAGGAGGACATTCTAGAAAGCCACTTGGAGGGAAATGGATTTGGAGGGAAACAACCTCCTATGCGACTGATCCGGTTAGTGGCCCAAGGCATGGCTATCTTAAGATAAGAGGCATAACCCATGAGATAAAGATCCAGGAAGTCGCAAGACCGAAGGAAAGCAAGATAGGATAGTGGACATATAACACATAAATGTAACCAATGAATATTGTGTATAACACCTTCTCTCAATAAAAGGAAGGGGAAGAACTATGTAAAGGCATTCAACACTCATCCATATAAAACCGATCACCATTCTCTCTATATCTTGTTAGGAACTTTACCCCCTCGTGGGAATAGGTTCCAACATTGGCGCCATCCGTGGGACCTCTTGATCACGGGTCTCGTTTAAACCTCTAGAAGAATGGTCGATCAAATCCACTGCCACCACCGTTGTCTCACCAGCAAAATGTTTTGGTTTGTCCGTCCACTGTTTCGGTAAACAAGCCCCAACCTAGTTCAGGGTCTCCAATGTTATTTCCATCACAAGAATCTTTTTCCCGACTGTTCAGAATATTTTGTGAAGTCAAGGATCTGGAAATATCCTCCGGCCTGTCTTGAAAAGTCCTACATGACGACTGCTTTCAGCCAATAGGGCACATGCTCGTTTTCTTGTACTAATTTCAACCACTCTGGCGACATGCCACCGCAACCGCCACCCCCGGTTCCATCGTAACAAGCAGCGTCACTAAGTCCAAAGTGCTCACAATTGCACATCCATACCAGGAAGCTATAAAGAACACCGGTGGACCAGTTTGTTCATAAATGAAAACTGTCAGGACCGGACCTGATGCAAACCTTTGTAGGTTGACAAGAACACACCAGATCTAATAAACCCAAAGGCCTCTTAAATATCCCGACGGAATTAGTATATTCAAGGGATGGGAATGAAGGTTTGAACAACAATAGATAATCAATAAGAATAATCAAAGATAAAGATTCACTATATTAAATATATCCTTAATGGAACAGTGATTTTAATGCAAGGAATGTCTAGGGTTTTGTGAAGGCGGCGACGGTACGAGAATACACAAAGGAATATTCGCTTAGGTGTTTGTGCTCTCGTATTCTGTGCTTTATCCACACTTATAATTTAAGGAAACCTAGGACACTATTTATAGGCCCTGACATTCCTTCTAGAATACCCTAATGATTACATAATGAATGACAAAATAAATATAAGTGTAAACAAGTCTTCGAGTATGATATATCTTGGTCGAGCAGACTTGATATGCACAGCATGCTCGATACAAGTCTTCGAGCAGACTGTACTTAGAATATTTTCAGATAGAAAATATTCTCCTCCAGCAGACTTCAATCTTCTTGACTTATCCTTGCTTTGCTCGAATATGTCCCTCGAGCAAGCATGTTCTTCTAGATCCCTTCAATCCTACCTTAGTGACTTATTGAGAATAATCTTCAGTATAGTCGAGTATGAAGCTTGCTCGGGATTGAACCATGCTTGAAGTCTATACTTAGAACATTTGAGATCTTTTTTTATTGTATCCATGCTCGATCCACCAATTTTCTCGGAATACATGGTTTAAGCTGGATAGATCAAGTTGTTTTCTCGATTGACAATCCATACTCGATGAAGAACATTCTTGCTTGATGAAGTGTAGCTTGCTCAAAGCCTTTAACACTTAGAAGAAATTCCACAAGATAGTCTTATAGTCATAAGATATCATGCTCGAAGTAGTAAAACCATGCTCGAACGTCCAAGCTTGCTCGTAGTCCATACTTAGCCATTTCTTTGAGAAGGTTGAGAAGATTCCAATCTTCCTTTGCAAATATCCGACTCAACAAAGACGTTATGGAGGTTGAAGACATTACGGCCAAAAGGCCCAAGATAACCTCGGAGTTCATACGAACTCACAGAGACGCTTTAAGAACAAGCATCGAAGAGCAAGAGTAGGAAGAAAACTTCAAGTGTCTACAGAACATTTAGATCTACATAAGTTTGGTAAAAATAGGGAAGCGAAGAGGCTTGGTTTTGAGCCCATTCTACCCAGGTTTGCACCATTTCAATTCAAAGTATGAGTTTCTATTGAAAATAAAATAAATATAAAAATAAAAAGTAAATGAAATAGAATAAGAGAAAATTAGGGTCAAACCCTACCTTACGCTATTCTAAGACCACAATCTATTCTATGTATAAAAAAATGGTGTGAAAAGAATCTTGGTAAAAGTACGGATTTAATATTGATTTGTTACAAAAAATGGAGACATGGTCATATGAAAAGGTGATGTAAAGTTTTTCTTTTAAAAAAGGTGATGTGACTATACATGCCTACATGCATCATTCTTTAAAAAAGGTGATATGACCATACATGCATGTGTTCTACATTATTTAAATGCTGCTTTGTACTATATGTTATAAAGAAAGTTTTTAAGGTGACACATCTCTCAAGGAGTCCCTTCCTGGTCAAGTCAACAACGTGTCCCTTATTGACGAATCCTTGGATAGTGAAGTCCCTTACTAAATAATCTCCTTAGAATAAAGCCCCCTACTAAGCAATTGCTTCAGAAGGAAGTTTCCTACTTAACAATTCCTTAAGAATGAAGCCCCTTGATAAGCAATTGCTTCAGAAGGAAGTTCACTACTTAACAATTCCTTCAGAATGAAGCCCCCTAATAAACAATTGCTTCAGAAGGAAGTTCCCTACTTAACAATTCCTTCAGAATGAAGCCCCCTACTAAAAAATTGCTTCACAAAGAAGTTCCCTACTTAACAATTCCTTCAGAATGAAGCCCCCTGATAAATAATTGCTTTAGAAGGAAGTTCCCTACTTAACAATTCCTTCATAATGAAGCCCCTTGCTAAACAAATCATTCAGAATGATGCCCCTTACTGAAAAATCTCTCCTGAACGCCCTCTACTAAACCATCTCTCTGGAGCAACCCCCTTTTAAAAATAATTCATTTAGAATGAGGTCATTCACTAAAAAAAATATCCCTAGAACGAAGCCCCTTACTGAAAAATACCTTTAGAACAAAGCCTCTTACAAAATAATTCTTCAAAACAAGGTCCCTTACTAAACATTCCTTCATAACAAAGCCCCTTCCAAGAAAAGCAAGTCATAACGGAGCCCCTTCCAAGAGGGAAGCCTCCTTTCAGGACAATCCATTCAAAATGATGCCCCTTCCAAAACAATCCCTTCATTGCAAACACTCCTCCCAGACAATCCGCACTGAAGCCACGTTCCATATTACAAGAATCTTTTTCAAAGAAGGAGATTCTCTTTCCAAGGAATGAGGTGTTTAAAACTACCTTACACGAAGAAAAACTATCATATGGACAAGAGTTATCTACAAAGGAAAACAACCTCTTCCAGATTTTCTTTTTCAAGAAGAATAATCCCTTTCCAATGAAGGAAGTATTTGAAAAGTTCCATCCGTGAGGAAGGAGAGATTTCTATAACACCTTTTTGCATTACAAGAATTTTATCGGAAGGAGAAGAATCCCCCTACAAGGGATGGAATGTTCAAAGGTACTTCTTTCCGTAAAATATCCTTGCTACATCACAACATCCCATACCACAAGAGTTTTCTAGAAAGAGGAGAAATCCCCGTCAAGGGGATGTCACACGTGAAAGGTCAATCCCATTCAGAAGAAACCCCCTCCCTACACCAACATGGAGCCGGGGGACTAATTTAACATTGCACCATTGTGTCATGGGTTTTCATCATTTAAGTCTCTTTAATAAGGAAAGGGGGACCCATTCATCAGCTTTTATGCATGAAGACGTATCTCATAAAGAAAAAATCGCCATCTTAAAGAGACTTCCAAGAAAAATAGTCCCTTTTCAATGAAGGAGGTATTGGAAAGTCCCTTCCAAGAAGAATGAAAGGCTTCTACAGCAACACCTTATGTTTCAATAGTTGTCCTTTTAAAGAAGAAGAGTCCCATTCTAAAGAGTGACAAAGTCTCTATGTAAGGAAAAACACCTCCTGTAGCAGCATTTTACATTCCAAGAATTTTTCAAGGGGAAGAAACCTCAACTTCCATATTAACTTCTATCAGAAAGGAATGGGCCCCTCCCATTAGCCCCATTCATCATCCTTCATGTGTAAGACTTTTAACTTGTATTAAAAATATACTTTTATATTTATGACTAACAAATATAATTGGTTGATCATCCTTTAAGTAACATTTCACATTAAAATCAAAACGATTACAATAAAGTGGCAGGCAAACGGGCAACAAGCTGCTCTGCAACAAGCTACTAAAAACAAAGCGTTGGGTCGTAGGAGACGAAAAAGTACCATGCACGACACGCTGAACCCTGTTTAGAAAATTCACAGCCTCCGGGGCCAGAAACCCAAATGTGTCAAAAGCAAAAAGGGAGAAACACATGTTGATTTTCTAAACAGGTTTTCTCGTGTTTGACAACTTTGCTTGATTCGGCCTTCAACGCATCCTGACCCACAACATATTCGTAGTCCCTGAGCCCAAAAAGAGAAGACACTCCTGTAAGGTCCACACAGGCGTGTTTCCCCCCTGCCCACCCAAACACAAGAATATCAGCTAGTCGTAACGTGGACCTCCCTTCGAGCGGATTTGTAAGAAAGTTAACAGGGGCCTCCTTTTTAGTAGAGATCCCTGCCCGTTTAAGAACATCTCACAGAACATCCCTAACCAAATCATGTTTGTATTTAAAACCAGGCAATTCTTTGCAATGCACCGCATGCTCTCCAAAGGAATCCAAACAGACTTTGCGGCAAACTGGGCAAGGCTCATCAATCGGGAACATAGGGATCATTAGCCGGTACTTGAGGATAGCCCGGTACTCCAACTCCGACATGTGTCGGCCTAATCCTTCAATATGGATGACCATTAGAAAATCCTAAGCCCGAGGAGCTCGAAGGCATTCAAGCACCGTTTTTTGCAAAGAGATAGATCAAACTTCGCTTCTAAACTCTGGACGATTCCACTAAATAAGGCACTAGACAAAGCATGTTGGGCTTTAGGGGGGGGGGGCGGTGTCCTTATTAGAGAACCCACTAAGATCAAAATCGGGAAGTGAAGTACGTAAACGATCCATTGCACACCCATAATCAGTGTCCAACCCATCAATACCTCATCCTTGAAGAATGTGGTCCTGCAAACTCCATGATTGTACTCTCGAAGCCACAAAAGCATATGTAGATACATCCCTGGCCGAACATAAACCTAACCCCCTAAACCGGGTCAGAAGTGATGCCAACCTCCATTGGAAATCCCCGAAGAACGGCCCCCGACAAACCACGATGTCCTCTATCGCCCCTCGAAGGCCATTATCAAAAATAGAAATAGCTTCCTCCACATACATAGGTTGGCACGTTCTTAGTCCAAACAACAGCTTTGAGACCCCCATACATGAGTGAAGCAATTGGAGCTCGCATTGAAGGTCCCGAAGCCTTGGGAGACAACTCATCAATTCCAAAGCACTAGATGCCCTATTCACAGCCAAACTACTAATAAACCCCGCATCCCGACTTATAGCGCCACCAAGAAGTTTCACACCAAGCACTGGCCTTCCGATCCCGCAAGGAAACAACCCATCCTGCACCTTTACCCCATTGCACGTTGGCCAAAATAATTCTGTTTTCTTAACGTTTAATTCAAGACCCAACCGAGGGCCCTCGGCCTTGATAATATCAAATGCATTAGCCACCTCTTTAGTGTCCCCGATGATCATTGCTTATAACTCCCCCAAGTGGGATAAAGCCCCCTTTAAGAGGCACAACACTTATAATTACCCATGTGGGATAAAGACCTTTTTAAGAGACACATTGCTTATAATTCCCCCAAGTGGGATAAAGCCCTCTTTAAGAGGCACAATACTTATAATTCCCCATTTGGGATAAAGCTCTCTTTAAGAGGCACAATACTTAGAATTCCCCAAAAATGGGATAAAGCCCTCTCTAAGAGGAATAACACATATAATTCGCCCTAATGGGAAAATGACATAAATTCTCCTTCACGAGTGTGAAAGGAAGGTCTGGCTGAGGGGCTTGGATCCATATACAAAAATAGTCCCATCTATAAGGCTCAATACTTGTAATTTCCCCCATGGAAAATAGCCCTATGCACGAGGTTCGGTAATTATAATTTCCGCATAAGAAAATATCTCCTTTTAAAAGGTTTGGAACTTACACCCCCTCCCCCAAGCAGGAGGTATAGCCCAAAATATGCTCAAATGCACCGTTGAGTCGAAATGCAATATCCACTCACATCTTTAACGTGATTTATTAATCTAAATCAACAAGAAATTACAGGAGAAACATGTAGAAAGAATTAAAATAACCACGATTAATGCTAGTGGTTTGATACATTTTCATAATTTATCACATTGGAAATTGTCTACGCCTTAGTTTCTGTGTTCAATACTAGTAAAACAAGAATAGCATGATCATTATTAGAGCCTGTTAATTAGTTACTATTGGTAGGGCTATTCAATAAGAAGAAAGAGATTATGTGCAACCAACATAGTTACCCAAGAAAGAAAGCTTAACATTGTCTTGATTATGATAAAGAAACTTAGATTTAAAAGTCCCTTATCCCAATCATAATTAATTAGCATAAGGGACTTGGGGACTTGAAGAGGTAATTCCAGGATTAGGTCCATTGTATGGGGATGAGTTTAGAGATACGTAATCTTTATCTCATCCATGACTTCTCCATCTCGACTATACTAGGTCCAAATTTAATAAATTAAAAGAGAAGAAGGATTGCGTATTTCTGTCGAGGTAGATTTAAATTATCAAGAGAATTGGATCAAGATCATGTTAACTAAATATCATCTACCTCAGCCAAAAAGAGGATCTCATCCGAAACTGGTCCAATGAGTGAGTTTAAAAGGAATGAACCTATCCCGTATGTGATAGATGAGCTAGGACTACATTAGTCTCTTGTCCATATCAGAATAAGGACTAGGGGACTTGCAAAGCCTGCTATGAAAATTGGTCTCTGTCCCATGATGAGGCCCAAGTCAGGAAAGCCCAGAAGAAACCAAAATACTTGGGGAGTTCTAGTTACTCTAACCAAACATCCTACCAACCAGGTAAGAAGGAGATAGGAAATGCAACTTTGAAAGTAAGAAACGGGGAAAAAGCAGTTATGAGAAAGGCTGCGAGTCGAAAGGTGTCATCACATCTTTAGGAAAGCGTGAGAAGCTTTTTCAGAACTATCACCAGTTTAGGTATGGGCCTGGCGATGGGCTGAAAAAATAAAAGGGGGATTGGATAATTTAAGTCAAGGAAAAGTCCGAGTTGGTTCATCACCCTTACCACAGACGGGGGAGATGAAGCTACCCTAGAAAGGAACCCAATAATATCATTCTTACTTTAACAACCGGTAAGGCGGTTGTGATGTCGATAAAGGATACAAGCACTAACCTTATGAAGAAAGTGCGAAGACGGGCAAATGTCTTTAGAATATATATAGAGAAGTGTTGATCCGTTTAAGATAACACAAAAATCGGGTCAACAGAGGAAAAAACATAAGCAGACACTTCCGGAAGATAAAGAAATCGTCGGGATAAAATTATAGCGGAGAACTGATTGTAAGTCCATTATACTCATCATAAATAACGAGCACAATGGACTGGGGTGACTTGAAGAAATTACCCTTGAAACGGGCTCTTCGAGCGATAAGAGAAATAGGCCTAACACATTCTTAAAGTAAGAGTGGTTAAAGAAAGGAAGCCCAAGAGAGAGTAACCAAAAGACCTCCCAAAGTAACTAAATGAAATCAAAGGTTCCATAAGGATTAAGGGTCTGTCCAATCAATCTAAACAAGTGGTGGTATCAATATGAAAGAAAGGATTAGAATAATACATATTGCTAGAATGGATGGGGCCTAAGTCAAAGAAAACAATGGCGTAGGGGAAGCTCGTACGCAAGTCAAGAACCAACATATAATAGTTCTATGGATATTCCTTTTGTATCAAAGATACCCCCCGGCCATATAAAGGTCAATTGGAGAGTAAGGAGGATCACATAAGAGGTCATGATGGAGGAAGAACAGAGACTTGTTGTGAGTCCATTGTACTCGTCATAAACAACGAGCACAATGGACTGGGGGACTTGAAGAGCCTACCTCAGAATTGGGCTTCGGAGGTAAGCTAAAACCCATTAAGAAAGAAAGAAGGCCCAAGAATGAAGGGAGAAAAGGAATACAAGCCCCAATAAAACAAACCAAAAAAATAAGAAATACACAACGGGTCAGGTACCAAAAGCCCAAAAAGAAGAAACTGAAGAAAGACACGAGCGACAATAGATATTGAGTCTATTACCCTTATCATAAATAACAAGGGCAATAGACTGGGGGGACTTGAATAGCCTACCCATGAGACGGGCCTCATAAGTAGGCTCTGACCCAACAAGACAATAAGAGCCCAATACAGAAGGCCCGACACGGAGGACATTCTAGAAAGCCACTTGGAGGGAAATGGATTTTGAGGGAAACATCCTCCTGTGCGACTGATCCGGTTAGTGGTCCAAGGCATGGCTGTCTTAAGATAAGAGGTGTAACCCACGTGATAAAGATCCAGGAACTCTCAGGACCGAAGGAAAGCAAGATAGGCTAGTGGACATATAACACATAAATGTAACCAATGGATATTGTGTATAATACCTTCTCTCTATAAAAGGAAGGGGAAGAACTATGTAAAGTTATTCAACACTCATTCATATAAAACCGATTACCATTCTCTCTACATCGTGTTAGAGACTGACCCTCGTGGGAATAGGTTCCAACATTAACCAATATGCCAAAATTAATAATGAAATTGTTGGTTGGATTCAAAATAACAACAAATTGCTAATAGATTTATTAGTTGATTTTGCATTCCAAACTGGCTACTCGGGTATGTCCTTGCTAAACTAATTTTGGATTTTAGTTTCTAATAATGGATTGTTTCTGGCGATGTTGAGATTATTTTGGTTAAGCAGAAACAGGCTATTTTTTTATATTAAATGTTGAAGTAACTCCTATACAAACAAGGTTAAGTCACCAGCATTTTTAAGTCTTTGTTTATATTATTTTTTTTCTTACTTTCTTGAGGACAAAGAAAGGTTTAAGCTTGAGGAGATTTGTTAGTTGCATATTTTGGCATGTTATATAACACTGTAAACTCTCAATTTTTGCCATATATAATGCAATTATCACACATGTATCACATTATTTTGTGGAGTGGAGTCTACTTTGGATTGTTTACATTATTTTTGTAGGTGTGGAGCGGTTGCAGGATACAATGAGTGAAGATGAACAAATAAGTTAATTAAAGAGCCTAATTCTAAGCTGACAGATGGATATTTAATATTGGAGCAACATGTTATTTGTGAAGCCTGTGAGTTTTGGTTAAAAAAGAATTATAAGTGCTCATTAAGTAAATATGTATGTTTAGTCGAATTTTGCCAAAGGAAGATTGGAATCTTCTCAACCTCTTCAAAGAATCGGCTAAGTATGGACTACGAGCAAGCTTGGACGTTCGAGCATGGTTTTACTACCTCGAGCATGGTGTCTTATGGATATAAGACTTAATTCAGTGAATTCTTCTAAGTGTTGAAGGCTTCGAGCAAGCTACACTTATCGAGCATGGATTGCCAATCGAGCAAAGATCTTGATCAGTACAGCTTAAACCAAGTGTTCCGAGCAGATTGATGGGTCGAGCATGGATTCAATAAAGAAAGATATCAAATACTCTAAGTATAGACTTCGAGCATGGTTCAGTTCCGAGCAAGCTTTGCATCCGAGTATGCTGAAGATTGTTTCAAAAAGTCTCTAAGGCAGAACTGAAGATATCTAGAAGAACATGCTTGCTCGAGGGGCTTATTCGAGCAAAGTGAGGATTAGTCAAGAAGATTGAAGTGTGCTGGAGGAGAATATTTTCTATCTGAAAATATTCTAAGTAAAATATGCTTGAAGACTTGCATCGAGCATGCTATGCATATCAAGTATGCTCGACCAAGACATATCATACTCGAAGACTTGTCTACACTTATATTTATTTTTGTCATTCGTTATGTAATGATTAGGGTTTCTAGAAGGAACGTCAGGGTCTATAAATAGAATACTAGGTTATCATTAAATGACGGTTCTTTTGCTGAATACGAGGGCACACACCTAAGCAAATATTCTCTTTGTCTACTCGTACGGCCGCCGTCATGAAACCCTAGACATTCTCTTCATTAAATATCATTGTTACATTGAAATGCTATATTAATAATAGTGAATCTTTGTCTATTGTATTCTTCTTTGATTATCCTTTATTACACAAACCTGAATCCCAAAGGCTTGGATATTCTGATTACGCCAGAATATTCAAGCAGCCTTGATTTAATAGATCTGGTGTGTTCTTGTCAACCTACGAAGGTTTTACACCAGGTTCGGTCCTGACGAGTGGTATCAAAGCTTTGTAAGCTCCTGAAGGCCACGGTTTTGAAGGTTTTGTGTTGAAGCTTGAAAGGATTTTCGTGTGTCAAAGTCCAGATCTGAGAAGTTGGATGACCAAGAAGTGTCTACAAACAAGATTCCAAGGTTGCTCGGTCAAGAAAACTACATCAAATGGAAAGTATTGTTTGAAGCTGCTGTAAACTACAATGACACAGAATTATAAGTTAATTAAAGAGCCTGATTCTAAGCTGACAGATGGATATTTAATATTGGAGCAACATGTTATTTGTGAAGCCTGTGAGTTTTGGTTAAAAAAGAATTATAAGTGCTCATTATGTAAATATGTATGTTTAGTCGGATTTTCCCAAAGGAAGATTGGAATCTTCTCAACCTCTTCAAAGAATCTGCTAAGTATGGACTACGAGCAAGCTTGGACGTTCGAGCATGGTTTCACTACCTCAAGCATGGTGTCTTATGGATATAAGACTTAATTCAGTGAATTCTTCTAAGTGTTGAAGGCTTCGAGCAAGCTACACTTCATTAAGTAAGAGTGTTCTTCATCGAGCATGGATTGCCAATCAAGCAAACATCTTGATCAGTCCAGCTTAAACCAAGTGTTCCGAGCACATTGGTGGGTTGAGCATGGATGCAATAAAGAAAGATATCAAATACTCTAAGTATTGACTTCGAGCATGGTTCAGTTTCGAGAAACCTTTGCATCCGAGTATGCTGAAGATTGTTTCAATAAGTCTCTAAGGCAGAACTAAAGATATCTAGAAGAACATGCCTGCTCGAGGGACTTATTCGAGCAAAGCGAGGATTAGTCAAGAAGATTGAAGTATGCTGGAGGAGAATATTTTCTGAAGAAAATATTCTATGTAAAGTATGCTCGTAGACTTGCATCGAGCATGCTATGCATATCAAGTATGCTCGACCAAGACATATCATACTCGAAGACTTGTCTACACTTGTATTTATTTTTGTCATTCGTTATATAATGATTAGGGTTTCTAGAAGGAATTTCAGGGTCTATAAATAGAATACCATGTTATCATTAAATGATGGTTCTTTTTCTGAATACGAGGGCACACACCTGAGCGAATATTCTCTTTGTCTCCTCTTACAGCCGCCGTCACGAAACCCTAGATATTCTCTTCATTGAATATCACTGTTACATTGAAACGATATATTAATAATAGTGAATCTTTGTCTATTGTATTATTCTTTGATTATCCTTTATTACACAAACCTTGAATCCCAAAGGCTTGGATATTCTGAATCCGCCGGAATATTGAAGCGGTGTTGAGTTAATAGATCTGGCGTGTTCTTGTCAACCTACGAAGGTTTTACACCAGGTCTGGTCCTGACAATGTAGAATTAGCTTCAAATAAATTACTTTGGGCTAGACACTTCAAGTATACAAGTAATTAAACTATGGAAAATTATGGATTGCCAATAATTATCAAAAAGCCCACACAAAAGAAAAGGAGGTCACGAGAGTATGAGATATATAAGAAAACATTCGCCAAAATTTTGATGATCTTTTTATGATGGCAGAAGACTTGAGGGCAAGGAGAAGATTTTTTATTTTCTCGTTTTGTGAGTTTATGTTTTCTTTCATATTTGGTTTAATTGATTTAGCCATCATGGCTGGCTAAGTTAATATAATTTCGACACTGGGGTTTGATTTGATTCGAAACTTATGTGAAATAATTGTGTGATTTGTTCTAATGGTTTGCTTGTGTGATTCTTGTGCTTAAACCCGGCTCTATTCTGGTATATATCATATTGTTAATAAACCTGATCAACTTATTAATTTTTCTAATAAAGTCCATTGTTAATAAATCAGATATTAAGTTTTGATAAAAATGAACAAAAAAATTTTGAGTTTGTCTATGAACCTAAATTATTATAGAGTCACATGATCTAGTTAAACATTCTAAACGGCGTGAGTGTTTGATTGTAATTGATACTTCTATCACGCAACCCGCACACTAAGATCCAAACAACGTGAGCTTGGAGTAGCGGGTTGGTACTAATCATCGAACGGCGTGCGCTTAGACATTAGATAGAGTGGATGTCTAAATGGCGTGACGTCTAGTATTGATACAAGCTGTTTAAACATAACATCATTGCACCATAATTGGTAATGATAATAATCTAGAATCAAATCAAGAAATTTCATTATTGTTGGAATTAGTTTCTAAATATTTGAATTCACGTTTTTATAAACAATTCGTTTTTCGTAAATTATAAGTTTAAATAAAGCCCTCCTTTTTAAAACAATCGTGTTGCGCTTAAAACGTTTTGGTATAATAAAGTTAATTTGTATACCCAAGGACATAAACCTTACTTCCATTCGTACCATTCAGAGTAAGTCTAAGTAGGTTTATTTTATTTGTTGGATTCGACACCCATCAAATTAGCGTCGTTGTCGGGGATACTGAAAATTTAACCGTTTTATGCCAAGATCTTTTCATTTAGGTACATCCAGGTAAGAGAGGTAAGTGCTCTTGCCAATTGTATAATAGTTTTACTTTGGCCTCCAGACACACCAGTCTTACTAGCTTAATGCAATTTAGCATGGCATAACGCAAGCGGGTACTATTTTCAAATAAAGGAGGGAAAATAAGATTATTTTTAAAATATTTAAACTAAAATGAATTAATGGATCAACCTAGTTTTATATAGGTAAACCCTAACCGGACCTGTTTAGAAAACATGTTAACCCGAACCCGATGCGTTTCTTAAACAGGTCATATTAGTTGACCCAAAACCTGTTTTTTCGTGTCGGGATCGGGTCGTGTCAAGAATTGTGCCATTACGTATCGCCATACCGGTACCCGAACCGATCCAATTTATTTGTTACACGTATTGGTGCCAATATCAAGTTCAGTGGTGAGTAAAAAAAACAAAGTGATGTCAAATGAGTATCATACAAAAAGTATATGTACTCGTGCCATAAAATTCGATACGGTACTTGATATCCAGTTTTATTGATTTTCGGTATGGGTGCTTTCTGGTACGGTATCGTGTATTATTAAATGGAAGTATTTTATATGGAGATCCATAGTTGTAGTTTTCAGTTCTTTTGTATTTATGTTATGTTTGTGCTTTAGCACGTCATATGTTATTGTGTATATATAACAAGTGTCAGGTGGTGTAAAGCTAGAACTCACTCAACATGTACCTAAATTTTTGTATGCACATATGGTTAGTAGGTTAACTTAAGAAGTTCTATTGTGAAGGAATAAGGATTGTTGGGGCACGAAGGGTTATCCAAACTTGAAAACTGACATCCATAGTTTAGTAATTTAATTAGTCATCTTCAATATTAAGACAAGTTTTATCCATGCTAGTTATGTAAGAGTTCCGCTGTGTATGTTATTTCGAAGTTTAAGAGTAAATTATGCATGTGTAAACACAACATATGAGACACTCCATGTTACGGGTGTTGCACTGTTCGTATGTATAGTTTGTTCTTAGTATGGATACCAAAAAAGATCTTTTTAGACGTCACTCTCAAATTAAATAGACATAATTATAAATTTTATCCTTTAAACATAACTGATTTATTAATTTGGAACTTAAAAATTTTATTTTCACTCTCTGTACTTTATTCAAGAAACAATTTCTTTTTTTTTTTCCTTTACACTGACAGTCATTCATTCAAATTTCCAGTTAGTTTGACACATGCTCATAGCACATGAGGGTAATTAGGTAATTTTACCCTTTTATAGTTAGTAAGAATAAAAGGATAATTAAATTACATACTTTTTAATTAAGTTACCACCGTCTCAACATCTTTCTATCTCTGAAAACCGACCACCAAGGGGGTGTTTGAAAAGCTCCAATTTGAAGCTTCCGGATGAGCTTTGCCAAACACATTTTGCTTTTCAACAAGCACACAAGCAAATAAGCAAGTTTTAAAAGCTCACCCAAACACCCCCCAAATCTAGGTGATGTCTGAAAATTGAGCCCACTTCGATTACACCATTAAGACCTGCCTTTCCAGAGCATCAACTCAGCGTCACCTGATGATTCTGTTTTATGATCAGAGGGCCAGTCGAAGATGGTGCTGCTTCTACCGGCGATAGGAAGATAAGGACCGGTCGAAAGCCTACGACAGTAGGGCTTAAGATGATGGTGGAATTGAAGGAGAAATTGGCTAAGGACTAAGGTTTATTAGCCGAGGGAAACGAAATGGGGGATTCTTTCTCCAATGACTTTAATTACTTGTGGGGTTCGTTAAGTAGGCAATCAATAATCGAAGGAGAAATGGGCATTTAATGGACTGGGCCTTTTGATCGGACCGCAAAGGTGGAGTACCGGCTACTCTAGAGGGCGAAGGGAACGGCGGTGTTCCCGACAATGGTTGTTGGCGAGGTGGTTGCGGCTACAGGTCATCGGAAAACTAACCGTGGTGGTGGTTTTGCTCTGTTCCCGAGTTCAACTTATGGAAGGAAAGGAAGGGAAATGGATGGAAAGAAAAGAAGAGTTGTGTTCCCGAGTTTCATTTAAGGAAGAAAAGAATAAAAAGTGTGTTCTCGAGTTTCATTTACGCTGTGTTCTTGAGTTCCACTTAAGGAAAGAAAGGAAAGGAAATGAATGGAAAGATGTATATGGGTGTGTTCCAAAGATTTTTTTTTTTTTTTTTTTTTTTTGAAAAGAAAGGAATGGAAAATTAAAAACTTAGTGTTCCCAAGTTTCATTTAAGGGAAGAAAGGAAAGGAAAATAGGGGAAAATATGAGGTTTTAAAGGGTGAAAGTTTCCTTTCCAATATGGAAAGAATTGGATGGAAAGGAAAGGAAAAGAGATATGGTGTGTGAAAGGGAAGGAAAAGAAAAGAAACTTTTCATTTCCTTTCTTTTCTTTCGTTAAGTTAACTCGGGAACACAGCGTTAAAGGGAGAAAGGAAAGGAAAGGAAAAGAAAGTGGAAGCTTTTGCAGTGTAAAATCTTTCTTTCCGTTTTGGAAGGAATTGATTGGAAGGAAAGGAAAGTAAATGAAAGGAAAGGAAACGAAAAGAAAGGAAAGGAATGAAAATGTTTTCCTTTCCTTTCCTTTCTTTCGTCAAGTAAGCTCGGGAACACAACGCATTTATTTATTTTGAAGTTGAACTCGGGAATAGAGCGTAACGCTTTATTTAATGTTGGGTTCAAAAAATATATTTTTATGGTTATACGTTTTTTTTTTTGTTGTATTAAACTTATGGTAATCACATAGATAGTTCATTAAGTGGTAAAAGGACTTAAACGATCTTATATGAGGTGACTTAGCTGAGAAACTTAACATCTGCTAGTGTAAAGAACTAAAATCGAAACATTTTTGTATTTAAATGACAGCGAGCGAAAGTAAACTTTTTAAAGGACTCGTTTCATAAAATGACTGTTTTTAAAGGACAAAAAATGCAATCCTGTCAATTAAATATGATAACATACATTCTTTTATATTATTATTTTCATATCGCATAACTCTTAACAAGGCCAAGCACATAAACATGAATCATCAGCCATGCACTGTCCATCCGACACACATCTTCTGTTTTCGCATTGAGTGAAACGAGTTTGAACATCACATGGATAAAGCTTCCAACTTTCTTGACATGCTTCATGCATCATCACGGTGCTCACTGAATGACATGCTTCGTGCACCATCACAGTGCTCACTGAATGACATGCTTCGTGCATCATCACGGTGCTCACTGAATGACACAAGTTAGACATTACAAAGTAATCAAGGTAAGTAATATGCCACACAAAAGTGTTACTCATATATAAGGGTTAGAAATAAAAACATAAGCGGGCGATAAGCAATAAAAGCTTTATGTTACCGAAAGTTGCAACTATGAGAAGAACTACATAACATAGCTTTACGAAAGACATGCTTATGATATTTTGGGGTTTTGAAATAAAAGGATTTTGCAAATAAATGTTACTTTTATACTGATCAAATTATAAAAAATAAAATTTGATTTTAAATAACAATAAATGATTGATATTAAATAACAAAATACACCTTTTTTAAAAGAATATACCAAATTGATGCAGGATAGATACTTTATTCTCAAATTGATATAGTTGAGTACATATACTTTTTTAAAAGAATATACTAAATTGATGTAGTATAGATACTTTATTCCCAAATTGATATAGTTGAGTATATACTTTTATAAAAAAAATATACCAAATTGATGTATCATAAATACTCTTTTCACAAATTGATATAATTGAGAAAAGTGTTTACCGACTTGGTGTAGTTGAAAAATTATTTTTTAAAATAGGTAATTTTTAAAAACTTTGGTTCTCTTTTATAATTTAAATGAATAAATCCAACTCATTAAATATGATGTGCGTCAGATATGTCTAAAAGAACGAATGACCCTCACAACTAAGCTTTAAATATAAAACGAAAATCCTAAAACCACACACAACCGGCAAGTGTACCGATCGCAAGTAGTATAGACATAGGAAATCCGAGCATCGAACACGTGGACACGTAAGACGCTAACGATCACTAACCCTAGACAAGACCTACCCAAGAATAATATTTAATTGATTTTTGATTTTTAATGATTTAACTGGACTAACTAGACTGACTGTCAAAGGTTACCAGGAATAGAAAACTTAACGGGGAACTAACTGTGTTAACTTCGGATGGAGAAAAACGTCTACCTAGGTCTGAATCAAACTGTAGGCCTAACAAGCTAATGGATTGGATGAAATCAAGACACAGGTCCCTAAATATAACACAACTAAGGATCGCTCGGGCTCACTGGATTACCTCTCGGTCTCACTCAACAAGCCTTAACTACTCAAAATCGACTAAAACGACCAAACCGGGAAAACAATTTTTAACGTGTTCTAATGTTGACTCACCTCTCGGTCTCACCAACACTCGACCCTAATGGAAATGAATACTACACAACAAAGAATAGAGGAACAATTCAACTTAAACCAAAATAGATCAACTAGTCGCTCAAAACACCTAAACCTGACAAGAAACAAACTCGCTCTCGCGCAATTCTTATTCTAGCATGCAAAGGCAATGAGACAACCCTAACTTCTTATCACATCCTGGTCTTTAAGAAGGTGTCAAACAGCTGTACTTTAACCACAAATTCACGCCAAAAAACCCTACGGTTGTACCTACCGCAAACAAACCCTAAACACAAAGTCTAGAATCAAACAAGCACCGATCAATCAATACAAAACTAATCAATCAACGCAAGAGGCTTGAGCAATGAATCACCAAAATTTTCAGCCCTTAAACATAACCTATTTCATGTCTAAATCAAACTTTACAATAACAATTAACATCTATCAATCAAACAATCCAATAAACTCATCAAAACCTAACAATAATCATCATTCCTAGGTAGAACCGACAAGTTTAGCCTTTAATCATATTTGGACAGCAGCTAACACTCATTAAAAACATCATAATACTCATACCAATCATCAATTCAAGCATTCAATGATCAATAGCAATCATAAACAAGTCAATCTCTAAAACAATTGCAAAACTATTTATCAATTGAACAAGTAAAATAAAGATGATGAACAATATTGTAAAAGAAAGGATATGTAGATGAATTGGGGCTGTTCTTGGCTGCCAAAATTGATGGTAAATGATCCCGAGACTTGTCCTTGCCTTCTTCTTCCTTCCCTAGCCGCCACAAGCTCAATACCTAACTTCAAAAAAACTTTTCTTCTTGCTGCTACTGTTCTGCCGATCGCAGTGCCATTTGGGTTTTTCTTAATTTTATATATTATATTATAATGTAGGCTTGGGCTTTTCCAATGTGTAACCAGGCCGGGCCTTGAGATTTGTCTTCAAATCATATGCGTAAAAGACCCGTAAGCTCCTCGAAAAGTCCGGTTTCTTTCTTTCACCCAAAACCTACAAGATAGTTAAAACTATGTAAAACCTACATAAAACAAGTTAAAATACCTAAAACATTACAAAGACGTAGATAAAAGGTGCGGAAAATAAGTGTGTTTTACAACACATCAAATATCCCCACACTTAAGACTTTTTCGTCCCTGATAAAGAATACTACACAGGATCATAACCGAGTTCAACCGACAACTCTTGGTTTTTTTTATTTATTATTATTATATTTTTTTTTCTTTTTAAAGTATTAGAACAAGTGACCCGTTACCCAAATATTTCTTCCAACTTTCACCTAATAAGGTAGATCAGATCGATTGCCGGTATTGCTGTCCACTTAAACCCATGCCCCTAATACTTACCGAGGCAAATAAGGCGTGACAATTTCATTAGTTTGTATGACTAAGCGGGACCCACACTTAAAGGCGTTGCCGCCACTTCACCGCGTTCCATTATGGTTTTACCGGACCGAGTCACCCAAACTTGACTTAAACCTATTGTCACATGATCAAAACATTTTCGACGCAAAACCTATAAACTCTAGCTTGGTCCTTGATCGACCCACAGTAGTTTCCTTCATGGTGGTTTTTATTTGAAATATTTTTTTTCTGCCTTTTGGCTTTTTGCTTTGCCTTTTGGCTTTTTGCATTGCCTTTTGGCTTTTTGCAACTTTTTTTTTAATACACCATGTTGGACGATAATACAGACTGCATCAAGGCTCAGGTTTGCGCCAGCACGCAACAAAGGGCCGAGCAAAACTATCTTCTGCTATTTGCAGGAATAGATACGTATACATAAGTTTATACATATAAGTACGTATATAAAAATTAGGTTTTTATATAAAGGTGATCATATGACTCGAGACTTGTGTATGACTCGGCTTTTCATTACAGTCCTGTTACGGGCTTAGTTAAAGAAACAAAACCCTAAGATGTTTCCCATTAAAGTCAGGCCATTAAAAGGTTCATTAGGTCAACAACCAAACCGCCCTTTCATTCTCAAAGGCTGAGCCTACCAGCACATCGATTACTGAGTCTAAACTGTTCGGTTGCCATACATTACGTGCGGGTCTATAGGCACTGTTCTTATTATATATATATATTTAATTTGAAAACACCAAGAATTTATACAATAACCACTACTCGGTAATAATATAATTTCCTGTTTAACGTAGAGAAAACAAATTTCAAGGGACTATTTTTTCAAATTTTATTTTTATTTTTATTATTTTTTTTTTCAAAAATTTTCTGCAACTAAGTAAAATAAATCCCATCCCCACACTTAGAACGAAATCGTCCTCGATGAGAACAAGGAAAAGAAATAAAATAAAATAAAAATAAAACATAAAGTAAAAATATAGTATACAAGACTAAAACAAAGAACGGGTTACTCCCCTGGATTGTGTGCAGAATCTTCAACAGTTGAGTAGTAACCAAGCGACCGTATAGCATTTCATTCGCGGTCGCAACCTCGGGAGAACCTGTTCCAAAAAGCCATTATTGCTACCATGCGCCTAATATAACCTGCAGAACCCAAACTTGCTCGCATGTAGCGGCGTACAAAACGGAAAACAAAAACATAAAGAAATAAACATATTTTTGTGTTTTTGGTTTTTATAATTTTTTTTATAGAACACCTTAAATCGATCGACTCGAATGGAGATTGAGTACGAGCGGTTTCATTTTGGAATATCCTGAAATAGACAAAAACAAATAAAACAGATAACACAAACAAATAACAGAAATACAAACTCTACAACTCGGGCAGTCTCCCGAGTGATGCATCCATCACGTCTACGTCTCGGAGAGCGAGTCAAGGTAGAATACCTCGATAGTCTGATCCGCCATCGGCTCGCCAATGTAGTGCTTAAGTCTATGACGGTTCACCTTAAACTTCCCGCCTTTATCCTCTATCTCAATAGTACCATACGGGAAAACCTCAGTGACCGTGAACGGTCCCGACCATCGGGATCTCAACTTTCCCGAGAATAACCTCAACCGGGAATTATACAATAAGACCAAATCCCAACACTTGAACTGCTTGTTACCCTTCAACTTCCTATCGTGCAGTTCCTTTGTCCGCTCCTTATACTTAAATGATTGCGCGTAAGCGTGATCTCAGCTCCTCTAACTCGTGCAACCGGTGGAAACGAGTGCTCTCCGCGGCGGACATATCAAGATTGACCCTCTGTAGGGCCCAAGAAGCAATGTGCTCCAACTCGACAGGCAGGTGGCAGGCTTTCCCATAAATCATCTGAAACGGTGTGGAACCGGTCGTAGTTTTGTAGGCTGTATGGAAGGCCCACAACGCGTCATCTAACTTGTCGGACCAATCCCGACGATTCGAACCAACCGTTTTCTCAAGATACGTTTGATCCTCCGGTTACTTACTTTTACCTGCCCACTAGTCTGTGGGTGGTAGGCGGTTGCAAGCCGATGGGTGACCCCATAGCGTCGCAACGCCTTCTCCATCTGCGCATTGCAGAAGTGAGTACCTCTATCACTGATCAACGCCTTCGGGACACCAAAACGAGCAAAAAGGCTCTTGAGAAAATGGAGTACAACTCGGGCATCATTCGTGGGTAAGGCTTTGGCCTCAACCCACTTCGAAACATAATCAACCGCCACGAGTATGTATTTGTTTCCACGCGAAGATGGAAACGGTCTCATGAAATCAATGCCCCACTCATCGAAAACCTCACAAACCTGAATAGCATTTTGGGGCATTTCATTTCGCGACGAGATATTGCCGACCCACTGGCAACGATCACTACTCCTAACAAACGCGTGCGCAACCTTAAAAATCGAAGGCCAATAAAAACCACAATCAAAAACCTTCTTCGCTGTCAAACTCGCACCGTGGTGACCTCCTGTCGGTCCAACATGGCAATGGCTCAAAATCTGCCATCCCTCCTTAACGTCAACACACCTCCTGATCAACTGGTCAGCACCTATACGGAAGAGGTATGGGTTGTCCCACAGGTAAAACTTAACATCAGCAAAGAATTTCTTCTTTTGCTGGTAAGGCATCTTCGGGTAGTACCCGTCCGCAAGATAGTTTGCAAAGTCGGCGAACCATGGAAAGCCCTCATCCTGAGCTGAAACAAACATGAGACTCTCTTTCGGAAAGTGGTCATTAATCCTGACCCCCGGCTCTCCTAACTCAACTCCCTCAAGACGCGAAAGATGATCGGCCACCACATTCTCGGCCCCCTTTTTATCACGGATTTCAATATCAAACTCTTGAAGCAACAGGATCCATCGGATAAGGCGTGGCTTAGCATCCTGTTTGCTAAAGAGATAACGAATGGCAGAATGATCCGTGTTCACAATCGTCTTGGACAGAACAAGATAGGACCTGAATTTATCGAATGCAAACACCACAGCTAAAAGCTCTTTCTCTGTGGTGGTGTAACTCTCCTGTGCACCATTCAAGGTCCGGCTAGCGTAGTAAATCGGATGGAAGTGCTTATCTTTCCGCTATCCAAGAACCGCTCCGACTGCGAAGTCGCTCGCATCACACATCAACTCAAAGGGAAGCGACCAGTCGGGAGCAATCATGATCGGGGCGTTAACGAAATTGTCTTTTAAAAGATCAAACGCCTCGATACACTGCTCAGAAAACACAAACGGGGCATCCTTCTCCAGGAGTTTGGTCATGGGTCTCGTAATTTTAGAAAAATCTTTAATGAACCAACGGTAGAACCCAGCGTGACCCAAGAAACTCCGGATGAATCTCACAGAAGTGGGCGGGGGAATATTAGAGTCTCGACCTTCACTCGGTCGACCTCTATCCCCGCACTCGAAATACGATGCCCCAGAACGATGCCCTCGCGTACCATGAAGTGACACTTCTCCCAGTTAAGGACTAGGTTGGTGTCAATGCATCGGGCCAACATCCTCTCAAGGTTGGAGGGACACTGATCGAAAGAGGTCCCAAACACAGAAAAATCGTCCATGAACACCTCCATGGAGTCTTCGATCATGTCATGAAATATAGCCACCATGCACCTCTAAAATGTGGCTAGAGCGTTACACAGTCTGAACGGCATACATCGATAGGCAAACGTACCATATGGGCAGGTAAACGTGGTTTTCTCATGGTCATCGGGAGCAATAGGAATCTGAAAGTACCCGGAGAAACCATCCAAGAAGCAGTAGTACTTCTGACATGCCAAACGCTCCAGCATCTGATGAATGAAAGGTAAAGGAAAGTGGTCTCTCCTTGTGGCATCATTCAGCCTGCGGTAATCAATACAGACTCTCCAACTGGTCACAGTCCTAGTGGGAATAATCTCGTTCCTCTCATTGGTGACGACAGTCATGCCACCCTTTTTTGGAAACACTTGGATTGGACTAACCCACAAACTATCAGAAATGGGAAAAATGATCCCCGCATCAAGGAGTTTGATAATCTCCTTCTTCACGACCTCCTGCATCTTCGGATTAAGCCGCCGCTATTGCTGAACGACAGATCTGAAATTATCCTCCATGAGGATTTTATGAGTGCAGAACGAAGGGTTGATACCCTTAATGTTGATAATCTTCCATGCAATTGCCTCCTTGTGCTCTCGAAGCACCCTCAAAAATCTCTCTCTCTCGACCTCCGTCAAAGCATATGCAATAATAAATGGCAACTTCCTCTCCTCGTCCAAAAACGCGTACTCCAAATGGGCGGGTAACTCCTTAAGCTCTAAGGAAGGAGGGTGGCTCTCAACGGAAGGTCGGTCCATCGGATCGTCTCGTACGATCCCAGCAGACACTTCAGACTCAGGGGTACGTGACTCGGTGTCATCTTCCGTTGACTGATCGGTCATGGCAACCATCTAAATCTCCGGAATTTCCCTATTAAGAATCTGAGTGTTGGAGGCAGATCCTCCACAGATCTCACTGAAAAACTCCCCAACATGCTCCATGATGGTATCGATAAAGTACAAGGAATCATCAGCAGACTTAGAATGTTTAAGTGACTGTCGAACGTCAAAGGTGACGTTCTCATCCCCAACTCTCAAAATCAACTTACCCTCGCAGACATCGATCAACGCCTGTGCAGGGGCAAGGAATGGTCGGCCAAGAATAAGCGGTACACTATCATCGTCGTTCATGTCCAGAATGACAAAGTCCACCGGGAAGATGAACTTGTCGACACGAACAAGCATGTTCTCAACCACCCCTCGAGGATATTTCACAGAAAGATCAGCAAGCTGGATACTCATCCTGGTAGGCCTCGGTTCGCCTAAACCCAGCTTGCGATACACGGAATACGACATAAGATTAATACTGGCACCAAGATCAGCCAGCGCATGAATAACCGTATCATCACTCAAGATGCAGGGAATCGTGAAACTCCCTGGATCGGCCATCTTCTCTGGTAACTTCCTCTGTAAGACAGCAGAACAACTAGCACTCAAAGGGATGGAAGCTACCTCAGCCAACTTCTCCTTATTCGACAGAATATCCTTAAGGAACTTCGCTTGTTTAGGCATCTGAGTCAGTGCCTCAAGGAATGGAATGTTAAGGTGAAGCTGCTTCAAAAGATCAAGAAATGTAGAATTCTGCTCCTCATCTCTATCTCTGCGGAGTCTCCCGGGGTATGGCACTCTAGGTTGGTAGACTCTCGGTGGCTCCGCTCGGTAACTACTGTCTCTCGACCTGTGTTGAACTCCCTAGGCTGCTCCTCTGATGCACCTGGACCGGCGGAGACTCCATCTGAATCTCCTCATCCACCTGCTCCTCTCTATCATCAACCGCAGGCTCCTCGACGACTCCTCCTCTGGACCTCTGCTGAATCACGGGCTCATCTTATGCCCCTGCACTGCTCCTCGTCGTCACAGCTTTCGCGAATCCCTTCGGGTTCTGCTCGGTAGCGTGCCCTGCGGCCTCTCGTTCAACCTACTAGCTATCTCTCCCATCTGCCGCTCGAGACTCTGAATCGACGCTCCCTGATTCCTCATGAACTGCTCGTGTTCACGAAACTTCTCCTGCGTCTCTTTATGTCGGGAATCCTCTCGTGTCATAAGCTGTGACAACATCTGCATCTAATGCGCCATCATCTCCTCTAAAGTGGGCTACTTCTCCCCCCTGCTCGCTCCCTCACCGGCATCCTGGAATAGACTCTGACGCTGTTGAAAACCGGACTGATTGCCGCTCCTCCAGTTGGAATTCTGATTGCCTCTCCACCCCGAATTATAAGAATTGAAAGAATTTGGATTTCGGTTCGGATTTCCTATAAAGTCTACGGCCTCCTCCTGCGAACTGACTGGGCACTGAACGGTATCATGCCCTCCTCTGCATATCTCGCACAGCTTGCTCTTCGTCTGCAAGTCCTTCACAATCTTCGCCAACACCTCGACCCGTGCCGTCAGTGCGGTGCTCATGTCCACTGAATGCATGCCTCGTGATATGGAATCGACGGTCTTACCTCCTCTGGCGGGTGGTCTCTGGTATCCACTCATACCTAACCCGCTAAATAAAGCGATACACTCATCTGGATCCTTCGTTGTCAACAGATTTCCTCCCGAAGCCGTGTCGAGCATATTCTGCGTCGCGTACGTCACTCCATTATAAAATTTCTCAACAACCACCCAATCTTGCAAGCCGTGGTTCGGGCACAACGCTAAAAGATTTTAAAAACGCTCCCATGCCTCGTAGAAACTCTCGGTGTCCTCCATCTGAAAAGAATGAATCTGATTATGTAGATGAGCGGCCTTAGCCGGAGGATCGTATTTCTCCAAAAATTGGGTCTGCATTGCAGCCCAAGTAGCTATGGAGCCCTGTGGGAGGGACTCGACCCACAGACTCGCTTGATCAACGAGTGAGAACGGAAAAACGCGGAGTTTCACGGCGTCTTCGGATACGCCGGCAAGATGGAAAGTGTCGCAGATACGTACGATGCGAGTAAGATGAGAGTGTGGGTTCTCGTGAAGAAACTCGTGGAACTGAGCAGAATGAGAAATGGTATTCAGAATGTTCGACGGAATCTGCCAGTTTGTAGTAACTCCAATAGCGGGTAGTGCGATGCTGGATCTCGCGCCAGCATTGGCCGGACGAGCCCGGTCGGCAACTGCCCTCCTCGGTTCGGCCATAATCTTATCCCTATCGTCGGAGTCAACAGATGAAGAAGTGGACGATGGTGAAACGGCGCGACGTCTCTCACGAAACTCTCTCTGGCTCGGGAAATGCTTCAGTGTCGGGTGGTCCTCGAGTTCGAGTCTGTCGCATAAAACTATAAATAGAAATAAAATTAGCTAAACTCTTCTAACAAATAAGAAAAACAAAACAAAAATAATCACAAGTAGCACACACGGTAAATCCTAACTCGAGTCCCTCTCAAAACGCCTAAAAACCGTGTCCCCGGCAACGGCGCCTAAAACTTGATGTGCGTCGGATATGTCTAAAAGAACGAATGACCCTCACAACTAAGCTTTAAATATAAATCGAAAATCCTAAAACCACACACAACCGGCAAGTGTACCGATCGCAAGTAGTATAGACCTAGGAAGTCTGAGTATCGAACACATGAACACGTAAGACGCTAACGATCACTAACCCTAGACAAGACCTACCCAAGAATAATATTTAATTGATTTTTGATTTTTAATGATTTAACTATACTAACTGGACTGACTGACAAAAGTTACCAAAAATAGAAAACTTAACTGGGAACTAACTATGTTAACTTCGGATGGAGAAAAACGTCTACCTAGGTCTGAATCAAACTGTAGGCCTAACAAGCTAATGGATTGGATGAAATCAAGACACCGGTCCCAAAAGATAACACAACTAAGGATCGCTCGGGCTCACTGGATTACCTCTCGGTCTCACTCAACAAGCCTTAACTACTTATAATCGATTAAAACGACCAAACCGGGAAAACAATTTTTAACATGTTCTAATGTTGACTCGCCTCTCGGTCTCACCAACACTCGACCCTAATGGAAATGAATACTACACAACAAAGAATAGAGGAACAATTCAACTTAAACCAAAATAGATCAACTAGTCGCTCAAAACACCTAAACCTGACAAGAAACAAACTCGCTCTCGCGCAATTCGTATTCTAGCATGCAAAGGCAATGAGACAACCCTAACTTCTTATCACCTCTCGTTCTCTAAGAAGGTGTCTAACCGCTGTACTTTAACCATAAATTCAAGTAACAAAACCCTACGGTTGTACCTACCGCAAACAAACCCTAAACACAAAGTCTAGAATCAAACAAGCACCGATCAATCAATACAAAACTAATCAATCAACGCAAGAGGTTTGAGCAATGAATCAACAAAATTTTCAGCCCTTAAACACAACCTATTTCATGTCTAAATCAAACTTTACAATAACAATTAACATCTATCAATCAAACAATCCAATAAACTCATCAAAACCTAACAATAATCATCATTCCTAGGTAGAACCGACAAGTTTAGCCTCTAATCATATTTGGACAGCAGCTAACACTCATTAAAAACATCATAATACTCATACCAATCATCAATTCAAGCATTCAATGATCAATAGCAATCATAAACAAGTCAATCTCTAACACAATTGCAAAACTATGTAGCAATTGAACAAGTAAAATAAAGATGATGAACAATATTGTAAAAGAAAGGATATGTAGATGAATTGGGGCTGTTCTTGGCTGCCAAAACCGATGGTAAATGATCCCGAGACTTGTCCTTGCCTTTTTCTTCCTTCCCTAGCCGCCACAAGCTCAAGACCTTGCTTTAAAAAAACTTTTCTTCTTGCTGCTACTGTTCTGCCGATCACAGCTTGTTGCTGCCCTTAGGGTTTTTTTTTATTTTATATATTATATTATAATGTAGTCTTGGGCTTTTCCAATGTGTAACCGGGCCGGGCCTTGAGCTTTGTCTTCAAATCATATGCGTAAAAGACTCGTAAGCTACTCGAAAAGTCCGGTTTCTTTCTTTCTTTCACCCAAAACCTACAAGATAGTTAAAACTATATAAAACCTATATAAAACAAGTTAAAATACCTAAAACATAATATAAAAATGTAGATAAAATGTGCGAAAAATAAGTGTGTTTTACAACACTTCAAAATACAAAATAAAAAAGTATTGATATATATCTTATTGTTTCCAATTTTATTTTGCTCATAGTAATTCTCTCACATATAGGTTTCACAAATTATACATATATGTATATATGGTATATATATTTTCAGTTTTAAAATTTGAATTTAAAATGAATCAATTTGAAACAACATTTCATGTTTAATCAATTAACCAAAAATATGCATAATCTTACCTCCCTATATAAAATGTATGATAGAAGAATTTTTACACCAACATGGATCGATCTAAGAAGCAAATCCACGGTCATTGTAAATTTCATTTTTATTACTCATTGTTCCATTCATATGTATTGTTGTTAATATGCATACATTTACATTTATAATCAATATACTTATTTAAATACAATCATTTTGGTGGAATGGAGCCACAAAACAATATACTTATTTACATTTATTATTTCACAAAACAATACTGATTATACATTTACATTTATAATCAATATACTTATTTACATTTATTATTTCACAAACAGTGGAATGGAGCCACAAAACATTTTGGTTGATGTTGATCGTTGTCCACTGTTACAATAGTGCTTTAAGTTTTATCACTTCTCAAGATTACTGATATTCTGCTTACTGGTAATCTGAGGTACGCTGTCCCTTCGACTTTTGTAACGTACATCTATTAAAATAGTTTATGAGATCTTCCATATTAACATGTTGTTGAATAAACATAAAACCCTCTACAAAATCTGTTTACTTCATATTTTGCATACTATCTTATTATCATGTTTTTCAGTCAACAAACATGCGTAACCAATATGACATCAGAATCTTAAATTTATTATTAGTAATTATATTGTTTAATTCAAGATTTTATGTATATAGTTATAAGATAATGATAATTCCAGAGTTATATTATTATGATGCACTTTTTTTGTGATATAAGTGTCTAACATTTGTATATGCATCAGGATATATTGTTGTATATTTTGTATTAAGATTTTTGACCTTAATTTAAATATATTATGGTTTTTAATTAGTCAGTCGATTTGAAAATTACATAATGGTTTTTAATTAACTATTATTTGTTATCGCAGGTTGTGAATGAAATTGCCTTCTTTTGGTTGACAATTATCCAGCCCGTGATGCTGATGTGCAACATGGTGAAGTTTTCGGATGATATGTTACTTTTGATGCTGCTTGTAAAGTTTTTTGATTATGTTTATAATGGTTTGAAACTAGATGTATATGTGTTAGTATTCTAAATACTTTTGGAGCGTTGTTTGGGTTTATGAAGTTGTATTAATGTTATGATGGTTAGTAGGATATCTTAAGGGTGTGTTAATGTATGTATAATCCTTTTAGTTTCATTTTCTGTCTCATGTATGTTATATCCGACATTATAATGATTAATAGTTTTCAATTATACAAATCATCATTTGAATAGTTATTCGTAAAATCATATTATCCAAATTGTCCATACTTTATATTCACCCACAATAATGTTACTCCCCCCCCCCTCCAGCAGTCCCTGTGTGTTTAATTAACATTGTTAATATTTCCACCCGTGGCGTCCACGGGTGAATAACCTTGAGTACAATAAACAAAAAAGGATATTAGTCTCCAAATAAAAAAAATAAATAAAAAAATCAAATTCTTCAAATATTAAAACATAACAATGAAAACATATCATTCCTTTATTAGTCAATAAATGCTAATCTAATTTGATTTTTAGGATGAAAATAATTGGAAGAAGTCATCAATTACATTATTTGATGATAAACTAAAGAGGAAAATTGTGGAAGTGTTTGACGTTGACGATGAATCTAGCGTATCAGCAATTAAGTGTAAAACATCAAATGTGGAAGAGAAGACACATGTGTTTAGTGGCATTGTTAAAGATGGACTTGATGGCAAAATGACATATGGTATTAAACTTGTAACTCCTAAGTTGGAGAAGATTTTAAAAAGAATGATTATGATTACCATTTATTGATTGATAAATAAATACAACGATATGTTTTTATTATTATGTTTAAGATTTGGAGACTTTTTTTTTATTTAGAGACTAATTTCCTTTGTTTGCTTAGTATACTCATGGTATAAGTTATAAAATGTTTCAACTTTTCATTTATTTCATTTATCTTTATTAGTTTTCGTATGTTTTTTGTATTTGAATTAAAATAAGTTATGATGTCTTTTAATTAATGTAAAATTATTATTTATATATAATACGATATTTGTATTTTATTAAATTTAGACAGAATTACAAATTTTGTCCTTTAAACATAGCTGATTTATGAATCATGTCATTTAAAAAGTTTACTTTCACCCATTGTCCTTTATAGGACATGTTTATTTAATATTCGTCCTTTTGACTTATGCACATCCAAAAAACTCAGTTAAGTGGTATCATGTGCGATGCATGTGATGGGCAAAATGGTCATTTCATGCCTAAACTAAAATACCTCTTAAATTTAAATACAAATATAATTTAGAAATTAACTATATTGATTTTTATTTATTTATTATAAAAACCTAATTAAAACATATAAATATAAAATCAATATCCTAATCTAGACCACCTCTTCATCCCTGTTATCTTCTTCTTCATCTGTGAACCACCACCACAGCCCACAATCATCGTCGGCCACCACCCCAGAAATAAAACCCACCAACAAATCAACAATCATAACTCTTTACTTACTCTCTCTCTCTCTCTCTCATCACAATACCACCCACCGTTTTTAAACCTAGTCTGTACCTCGGTCTCTTGCAAACACCACCGTCGCCGGAAACACATCCAAGACCTAAACAAGTTGCAGGTTTCCGGTGACATCGTCTATTGCAACACCACTCTTTGCTTCATGTAGAAATATTCGAAGTGGACATCACTGGTGGTACAGATCTAAAAAATTACGAGTCCAGATCTGAAAAAAAACATCACTAGTGGTACGGATCGGTTTGGACAGATCTGGAAAAGTCTCCATTTGAGATTCAACCCTACGTTCAGCCAATAACACTAATTATGAAATATCTATTGCATTTTTCACATAAACGAGGGAGGAAGAGAAGTTCGCCGGGGCGATTAGGTCGGAAAAACGACCCCGATTCAGCCCCTCTGATCGCTCGTCGGAAAAACATGATGTTGGGACTAAAGCCACACTCAACAGTTTTCTCTCCAAAATCAGTTTTAAGGCTAAAACCCATTCCTCAAATGGAGCGATTATCTCCAAAATGTTCATGATTTTATCAAAATCAGGGTTTAACTAGAAGAAGAAGAAGACATTGACGGTGGTGGATGGCGATGAAGGCGAACAGAATGGATATGAGTCAGTCACCGGCGATAGGAAAAGTGGTGGCAGTACGGCGTGGTCGGTGACGGCGATGGTGGATGTAGGTGGCGGTGATTTTAGGTGGGAGGAGATCTGAACAACATTTTGTTATTCTATATATAATTTAATAATGTTTATTACAATTAAAACATTATTTTAAAACATTATTTATTAATATTAATAAGAAATGGTGAAAATTACAATTTTGCTCTCACATGCATGGCATATGCCAAGACTTAACTAAAGAAATGGTTTGACGTTAGTCAAAAGGACTAAAAACGAAATAATTTGTCATATAAAGGACAACGGGCGAAAGAAAACTTTTTAAAGGACCTGATTCATAAATCAGCTATGTTTAAAGGACAAAATCTTTAATTCTGTCTTAAATTTATATGAATTTACATACACATTAAGTATTATATATGTTTCATCCGTGCATAACACGGATACTATCCTAGTTAACAAATATTATTAGTCACATATTTTATAGTTGATTTTTTCATGTGATTTTTTTTATATTAGTCACATTTTATATAATGGTGGTTTTGCTAGTTCGCTTTTTCACGATAACTTGTTTCTTTCTTTTAATAATATATACACGCATCGTAACTTTACAAATTTTACGGGAATGACTCAAATCAAAATTTTTAATCAATTAGGGTATGTTTGGTTGGATGTAATGGAAAGAAGGGAGAATAAAATGGGAGAAGGAATAGAATGGATAAGGGAATGAAATGTATCATTACTATTCCTTTATTTTGTTTGGTTAACCTATAAGAATAAAATGAATTATTACTTTATGTTGTTAGGTTTCCATAAAAATTGTAGGAATTAAATAGAATTGTTGGGGTGGCGGTGTTATAATTGGTAGTGATGGTGATGTTGGGGTGGCGGCAACGGTGGTGGTGGTCAGGTAGCGACAGTGGTGGTGGCGGTGATAACCAAGTGAAGGCAATGACAATGGTTACGGTGGTTATGGCAACGATGGTGGCGACGGTGGTGGCAGTGCGGTGGTGGCGGTGGTAAGGTGGCGGTAGATGCGGCGATGGCGGTGGTGGTGGAGGTGACGGTCAGGTGGTGGTGGTGGTGGTGGAGATGGTGGTGGTGGTTATTGCTAAGTGGTGGTGTTGTTGAGAAAGTATGGTGAAGGAGGAATGGAATGAAAAAAAGAAGGGGGTGGGAAGGAATGGTTTAGATGGAATGGGATTCCATATGTAATGGATGATTCCATTCCATTGAGCAACCAAACATCACTTTTTTTATTCCTACTAATTACTACATACCAAACGCTACCTTACTCTTCAATGGTGATTCTGGTTGATAACATAAGCAAAAAGTTTATTTCATGAAATTTATAATATACATTTTATACCAATGCTTAAAAAATGAATATATACAAGAAACTATATAAAAAAGAGATTTTTGAAAACAAAAATGGTTATGTTTTGTTTTCTTATTCCTAAAACAAAAGCCGTTTGCAAAATGAGCTAATGTTGGAGTGGTAAGTAAAAGACTTGGTGTTTCACGTGGCCAAGGTTCGATTCTTGCTCACAGCATTTTGTTTCAGAGGCACTAGGGTGATGATGGGAGACTAGGTGATTAGATGGCTTTCACTAGTTAGGTCCTTGAACTAAACAGGTTTTATCTCATTGCACTGTCGTTCCTTCGGGCGAGTGTTCATGGGCATTGGCCTTAGGTGAGGGTTTTTCCCGGATCGAAATACGAGTGTATCCCTATGTGGTGAATTTAGCCAGTAGCCAATTTGGAGGATTCGTTGGCAGTTCGGAAAAAAAAAACAAAAGCCATTTTATAGCGAGGTAAAGTTAAAATACAAAGTACAACAAAAAAGAGAAGGGTGAGAAAGAATCTAATTTATTGATCTTAGATTTGGATGATGTGGATTAATTTAATAATAAAAATTGATAAAAAGCGCATTAAGGTAATAACTCACTTATGATGACTTTCTCTCTGCACATGCAAGACACATGTCAATTCCACTATAATTTTAAAACGTCCATAACTTTTTTATACGACATTTGAAAAAAATAAAAAATTCACCATAACAACAAGCGTTTTTTTTATCTTTAATATGAATATAATATTATTATATAAAAATAAAAAAATTAGTGGGTTTTTTTTTATTGTGTTATTTGGTTGTTCATTGTGTTTTTTAATTGGGTTTTTTATGCATTGTGTTATAGATTTTAATTATTGTGTTTTTCAATTGGTACTCATATTAAAGATAAAAATTAAAACAAAGATTACATCATTGTGTCTTTTTGTTCGTCATTGTATCTTTGTGCTCAACATTTGTCTTACTTATCATTGTGTTGTAGTCATTGTGTAAAACATTCATGGTATTTTGTTCGGGATTGATATGCGCCATTCACTTAATTTGAGAAAAATAGTATTACGGTTCAATATGTATTACGTTCAAGTTATTGTGTAATATATAGTTTCCATTGTGTTTAACGTTTCAGGTCATTGTGTCATATGTATTAACCATTGTGTCTTACGTTTCAGGTCATTGTATTATACGTATTTATAATGTGTTTTACGTTTCAGGTTATTGTGTAATTGGGTTTTAGGTATCAGATAATTTATTGTTATATTTACATATTATTATTACACAACGGTGTTATTAGTATTAAAAAAACACAATGATAGAGTTGAAAGACACAATGACAAAAAAAAGAAAAGATAATGACAAACAGAAAGAAAGACACAATGATGTAATTTTTATTTTAATTTTTATATAACAAAATGATACTCATATTAAAGATTAAAAAACGCTTGTTATTATGCGATTTTGTTTTAATTCATCATATGAAAAAGTTATAGACGTTTTAAAATGATGAAGGAATTAACATGTGATATGTATATGGAGAGAGAAATGTGTACTATTACTTTTATACAATTTTTCCTTTGGTCCTTACCTGACACATGCCAACTAAGAGCATTCTCAACCGATTCCAAATCCCTATCTCTATAATTATACTAAAAAACACTATATTTCACTCTTCTTTTTAATTAGATAATATATTTTTTGTACTTTAATTATTACAGTTTTCTCTCTCTACCTTGTAATTTACAAAAAAAATCACTATCTTTCCCCAAATTTACAAAAAAATAACTACTTTTTCTCTCTTCAGCCTATAATTTACACTCACAACCACTCAAAACCCCACCATATTATTTACAAACTCCCCTCACAAAATTTTAAAGAACCGGATAAGAATGCTCTAACTATAACTTCTCACACTTCTCATTTTTGTTGGCCTTCGTAGAATAACTCAACCCTTTATAGCGAACAAGTTTAGGGTTGGTTTGCCTTTTCCTTTTTTTTTTCACTTATAATTAATAAAGACTACTTTAACCCCTTCAATATACACATATCTCAACACCTTAATTTTTTTCTCTCTATTATTTTATCTATTACAAATAGAATAAATTATTTATTTTTTACTATAGTTACAAATTTTGTTCTTTCTTTAATTAATAAATAACTTGTGTTTTACCGATGTGTTGCGCCGGGCAAACTCGGACGGTGGTAAAACTCAAATGTTGTCAATCCGGGCGTTGAATTTGTAAGTCGACGTGAATTCAGGCGATTTCGGTTACGTGCGTTATGGGCGTAGCGTCAGTCAGTAAAACTCGGTATTTGTAAAACCCGGACACTACTGATCCTGGCGTTGAGACGGTGAGTTTAAACATATTTGGTCGGTTTCTATTGTGTTCGTTACGTTACCATAACTAAAAGAAAAAAAATAAAAAAAGGTATACACAATACACATGGCCCACCAAATTGAAATTAGCAAAAAAGCTATTTAAACAAACAATAACAACCATTTCTCATTGGAACAAATTTGGTCGGTTTCCATTGTGTTCGTTACGTTATCATAACTAAAAGAAAAAAAATAAATGATATACACAACACACATGGCCCACCAAATTGAACTTGGCAAAAAAAGCTATTTAAACAAACAATAACAACAATTTCTCATTGCAAATATTTTAACTTGGGTAGCAAACCACATTAGACATAAAAACATCTCCACACAACCAATATGCTAGAAATCAAGTTTTTATCTAAGTGAAAATTATCTATTATATACCAAATCAAAAGTTTATCAAAATAGAAACTTTATGGCACCAACATTCTCTTTTATAATATATACTAGGTTTGAAACCCGCCGCCGCAACACGGCGGTTTGACGCTAATTCGGTCGGTATCGGTTAAGTTCATCACGACACCTACACTAAATCAAAAAAATATATGTGAATTGCCAAAATAGCGTCAGCACACGTACACCTTATGATGAAAGTGTTACATATACAGTCAATATCTGATAGAAAAGTAAATTAGTAGACATATAGCTTATTAAACAAATAATAATATAAGTAAAACAACGATTATTCGGTTGACAAATTACAAACGTTGTGCTGAAAATTCGGTCGATATCTATAGGTTCGCCACAACAGTGGAACTAACCCCAAAAAAATAATTTCAAAAAGCTGACATATTTAGCACAAGACAAACATGGGCGTTGCAGCGTCGAGTCGACAGACATTCGATCGGTAACAATTAGGTTCGTTATCGTATCAGAAGTAAACATAATAATAATTTCGTTATTGGCTAGGTTTGCTACGACACCGAAACTAAAAAAACAATAACATGGGTGTTACGGCGATGAGACATTGCGTTTTTAGTTGGCCTTGCTTAAATTCGTTGCAATACCGAAACTAAATCTAATATTCAATTTTCTCAAATTATTATATTAAAAAAACCTTTTAAGAAAGAATCTAAATCGAAAGACATTAAAAAAAGTTGATGTCACAACCCACCAAACTTAACATAATAAATAGAAAAAAAAAACCATAGTTAAATAAATAAATAGATAAAAAAGAAGCGATACACAAGAACAGCCAAGGCAGTGAATCAAACCCTGGCATTTAAACTTAACACAAAGAAGTTATCCACACACATTTCAGCCAACATAACAACCAACAAACTTGTTTTAATGTTGAAACTAAAAACATAAATATAAAATAATAGGTTTCTAAGAAGGAGTTGTGACACCAACATTTGATCTTTATATATATATAATAAAGCCAACAAATTTACGGTGTTGATATGGAGTGAATGATTAAGTTGGTTTTTATTATTCTGAAAGAAAAAGCCAAATTAACATCGTAAACTTGTTCACTATAAAATGGCTTTTATTTTTACGAATGAAAATAATTTAGAATAACATTTTATGTTTTTAGAAAATCTCTTACGTTAAGTTATATTTCAATATTATTTTGGTTAATTATAGAAAATATTATTAAGCATTCATATAAAATGTATATTTTAAATTTCATAAACTATAACCTTTAGTTTATGCTATCATCCCTAATCACAAGAGAAGAGTTAAAACCAATTTATTAAAATTTTGTTTAAGTCGCTTCTGTATAAAGACGTGTTAATCTACTGATGCATGATGTGTATGTATTATTTAATAAAAGTTATCGTAAAAAAATGGGCAATTACATATATCTTCTGAGATACCTTATTATATATTTACTCATTCATTAAAAATCAATTAAATATTTCGCCTCTCTAAATCACGCATCTATCTACCTATACTAATAAAAGAAAATAATTCTGAACACATGGCATTCTAAGGTTAATTCTCATTATCAAATTCCAGCCCAAATCACCTCTCTTCTATTGATGGAAAAGAAAAAAAATATATTGGTTTTAAATATAGTATTGATTATAAATTCAATATACCATATTAATTGGTCAATCTCCATTGATTGGATTATTAATGCTATAAATTATATTGTAAGCATACTTAATATAAAAAAATATTAATATATATAACAATTACGTTCCATAAAGATATTTTCTTTAAAATTAAAATGTATATATAAAAAATTTATGTTTAAAGAGTACACTAAATTTAATTTTTGAGACATCTTCATATTAAAGAAAATTGTAATAATTTTGTTTACTTTCTACAAATATTCAACGTTTAATAAGTCTTAAAAATCATAGACAAATTTTCCATTTTTTATATTTAGTATAAAATTATTGTGACAGTTGAGTAACAGTGTGTTTATAAGGATATCATGAAAGCTATTAAAAAAGGAAAATCTGATGTTTTTTATGGTTTATGGTTTAGGGTATAAAGTGAAAAATATTTTTGTGAAAGACTTTAACTACATCTTTCAGATCTAAAGGCCTCATTGTTTTAAATGTTGCTTCCAGTGGCATTGCTTCATTATTGTATACCGATGGTAGAACAACCCGTTCTTGATTTAAAATTCAAATGCATTTGATGATATGAAACGACCATATTTGTAATACATTTTTTACATAATATAAAGAGACTTAATTATCTTTTATTTTATTTGTTTTAAATTATTTATTGTAATTTATGCATTAACTTATACCGTGTAATACAGGGGTTTCTAAAGCTAGTATTATATATCTCTCAATTTCATTAAATTAACTAATTAAATTACTGTTTACCTTTAATGACATAATTAAATAAGTATTTACACATATCCCTTCCTTAAAACATCAATTACATATCTCCTCAAGTTTAATCCAAACCGAGTCGATACAAAGATGACATATCGAACACTAATAAACCAATTGGCATCGAACTTTTTAATCAATAGTCAATATAAAAATAGTTTATGATTAAAATTTTTTTACCAACAAAAACAACTCAAGTATAATAAAAAAGAGTGTATATGAGACGACGGGATTCAGAGGGAAAAAGTGATGGTAGTCATTTATGGCGGTGATGAATGGCCGGAAGCTTGCCCGAAAAATCGAGCTTGTCAGAAGTATGTTGGAAAAGATGATTTGATAGTGTGGGTTTAACTCTATAATTACTAATATAACTTTGTTTTTAATTAATTGATTAATGGTAAAAGATATGGATAAGTTGGTAATTTGATATGAAAATAAAAAATATGTAATTGCTTCTTTAGATGTAGGAAAATATGTAATTAAGGGTGTTAAGTAAGGAGGAATATGCTATATGTGACTAATGTGTTGCATTTATCCAACTAAATTATGAGAGAATCAATTTTTTTTTCTAAAAAAAACATTCATTTTGATAAATAGTTTTCAACCTTGGGGTGTTGACTCAATGGTAGGAGTAAAGTCTCCTAACCCTAAGGTCCCGGGTTCAAATCCCGGAAAGATAAAAAATTCACTTTTCAAAAAAAAAAAAGTACACCAATTTGATAAATATTTTTCTCAATACACTAATTTAAAGGGGAAATCTACATCAAATTATTAATATTGATTTTGATTAACAACAAATAAGTATATTAAATAACAATAAATGCATATTGTTAGGGATATTAGATTCCCCATATACCTGATCGAGTTTTTGTGCAACAAGAATAAGAAAAATTAATAGATTAAAAAGATCTACAAATTAATTCAAAAACTCGTATTACTAAGTGACGAAAAAATATAGTGGTAATATTACTTTTCTCAAATATTTCAAAGAAATATATTATATTATTAAACATGGTGTGATTAAAATAAACAAACACAACTTTGTTATTCAACATACACTTATACTAAGTGTATGTGACAGTTATTGATAGTAGTGTCTACAGTTCAGTTTTGTTAATTTCGGTAAAACCGAGAGCCAAACAATTACTAACAGTTAATTATCATCAAAAACCAAAACCAAACTCCTGAAAATTAAAACCAAACCGATACTAACGGTTTGGTTCCGGTTGGTTTCACAGTTAGAGATTACCTGGTGGTGTCTTGTGATAAAAAACGATGATGTTGATAAGAGAAAACAGCGGCGGTTGACTAGGGTTCTAACGATGCAAGATTGATGAATTGATCAGCGAGTTTGATGGATCCATGAGTAGAAAGGTATGGTGAGGTTCGGGTGAAGGCGGAGATGGAGACTTAGCATTTGATGGAGATAAAATTAGGGTTTTATAATGTTTTTATTCTACCCGTTAAAGATAACCATACTCGTAACCTGACCCATAGCCCGCGAATTTTCAATTTTAGGATCAATGAGAGGGCTTTATTCTCAAATGAAAGTATTAATTGGCTGGAGCAAAAGGGAGGTACGATGGGAGAGTTTGGAACGATATCAGTTATGTATAATTATGATTTATTCATTAGTTTGTTTAATTGAGAATCCATGTAATTAGGCGGTAAGGAAAAACAAATCTATAATCAGACATCATCAAGGTAACTGTCATACCCCAACTAAAGGCGGCAGAACATGCCGGGGCACGACGGATTGAACATGAACATAATGACACTATTAAAGTGACAATATTTAATCAACTCATTTATTTTATTCAACATCAAAATACAACACATCTCGTTCATACAAATAAAATAAAGTACAAGGAACTAAATTGTTCATTTAACTAATAACCTAAACAGTCTAAAATAAAATAGCGTCTTCAAATCTTCAATCAACAAATTATTAAACTTGTAACATAGCATAAAATATATTTTGTCAACACGAATTTGGTGAGCAATTATATAATTTTTGTATATATAATATGAGGCAAAATCCACAAATCGTATGTGAAGCTGTAAATAATAGCGACATTGATGTATATAAATCATAAATAAACTAGTTTGAGGCCCGTGTATTACACGGGTAATTGATGAAATTTTAAACTCTAGCTATTAAGTGAAATTCAGTCAACGAAATGATCATATATTGTTAATACAATTACAATTTACATTAAAATTGTAAAAATTACATAATTAAGGCTACACAAATATGCTAAAAATAAGTAAAAAATTTCTTTGTACACTAATTTGTTGTTGTATTGGTCGGTATGCACTATTTATCAAAAATCAAAGTCTTTAGTCCATGTGTTCTTGTAATTCTTGATAAGGTAATATATAGGTTTGCTTGTAACTCTTGATGTAGCCACGTATAGTTGTCCGTGTGACAAATAAGGTTCGTTCAAGTGCATACCAACCCTAAATAATGATAAATATATACATGAAACTAACAAAAAAAAATATTCATACACATAAAATATCATATCTTTTAAACACTTTAATTATATACTAACCAACATAACCCCAATTCGTTGTATTTATATAAAAATAAAATTAATAAGTTAATATAATATTGAAATTATGTAAAAATCTAACGAAAACGATATTATATGAATCTAGGTTTCAATATCCTAAATAATTTTTGGAAAACGAAAATAGTGGGTGGGATTGAAATAGATTTTTTGGTATAAAATTTTGAATTTGAATGCTTTTAATTAAGTAATTTATCTTATAACGCATATTAAATTAAATATATAAAAAAGTTATAAATCAAGTCATAAAATATATGTTTTGAAGCATTTTGGTCTGAGCTATAGAAGAAAATATTGAAAACTGAATATTGATCTTCTTATTACTAAAATCCTTCATATTACATAAAAAGTTAAGTAAACAAATGACATGTAGTTCATATAGTAAATCGTTATGCATATGGATTGTAATTAATGCTTAAATGAATTAATTAAAGCTAAATATCAAGATTTATGTAATAGGTATTCTCCATATTTGTAATATTTATACAAAATGTTTATAGAAAACTAAGAAAATACACATTTTCCTGAGTTCAAATGCATATGAGAAAATTTTAAATCCAAATATGAAACCAACCTTATATAAAATATTATGCACTGTTGTTCGAATCTCAGTTTAAAAACAATTTATAGTTTATTACCATAAAAATCAAAATTCTTCAACAATGATGCGTCTTTATTTTCTTTAATTTGCAATTATCTATGGCTTGAAATGTAAGGTCCCGTCCCCGGTAACCCTACTTTAGTGTTGGATTTACTCATAAACACAGTTCTAAAATCAGAGTTAATTAAAAACTTATCGGGGAATACTTAATATTAAACATTCTTACATAATATAAGTACTTGTCTTAACAAAATACATTAAGTCTTAAACAATAACATAAACGACACGTGAATCTTCCGTCTTTGATGCCAGTCTCCATCCATTTGCCACGTGTCCCACCTCAAGCAACATGCCTCATCCTACTCACCTACGTGCATACTAAGATTCAGCTACGCTGAGTGAGTTCTAGTTAATCAATTAACATACATTACATTCATACCATACTCATACGTGTCCAGAGATACGTATTTATACCTTATTTACTATCACTTCTTTCGTACATACTTTACATATATGCATAAGTTCTTACATACTTTCTTTCATGAAACCCTATGGTATACCATAAGCTATTCAATCTTAAACATCACATATATTATAAGGGTCTGGTCCCTAACATCACAGATATTATAAGGGTCTGGTCCCTTCTGTCTCGAATAACCATACCTTTATCATGCGTGCATACTTTACATATCTTCTATTTATAAATATATATGCGTACTCGTTCATACAATCATTATGTAACAATACATTCAATACACAATCATACACGTATCATACACTTACCAATCAAGTAAGTGTATTATCTACTACATAGGAGTATGCACACAGCCCTGGAAATATAACAGATATAGGGGGGGCTAGAACTCACCTGGAGTTGGTTTCTCTCGCTGTTAATGGTAATGCCCTTCCTTAGTTGCGCATGGCTTACTTTACAACACATTACGCATATCAATTATCCATTACTACTACTTCCTACATCTAAGTTAGTGAAACCCTCAACTAATGGGGGTCCAGGGGCAGCGCCCCTGGTAGCGAGGTCTAGGGGCGGCAGCCCCTAGCAGGGTCCAAGGGGCAGAGCCCCTGGCTGGGGTCGAGCTGCCAGGTCAACTTGGAAAAATTTTATTTTCACTAACAGTCCTTCAACAAAAATGCATTAGAAAATGAATTTTATGAAATTTTGCATGGAAGAATTTCGCTTCGCAAGGAATTTCGCTTCGCATGACTTTTTCGCTTCGCATGGAATTTCGCTTCGCATGACTTTTTCGCTTCGCATGGCTGTGCGATGCGAAATTATTGATTTCGCTTCGCATGGCTGTGCGATGCGAAATTCCTGCTTTTCGTCGTTTTTACCATTTTAAAGCCATTTTTCTCCTTATTTCCTCCTTAGGACCCGATTCTACTCTTTTTATGGGTTTTGGGTTGTACCAACTTTGTATACCGTGTTTCTCATAGTCCAGACGTCACCTTTTTTGTTCTATAATACACCCGTGAGGCTAAAACTCACCAAGTTCATGTTTTCTTACATTTCACAACCCGATCTATCATTACATCGGTTTGCATGTCGATTCTAACCATAAAACTTAACCCTTTGGCCGAAGCTTACCTATTTGCTCCGGGCTCGGTTCAGATCTGGACAACCCCGAAGATCTGGACGTTTTCTTGATGTTTGAGATACTCGAACACCAAGATCTTCCTTGCTTTAGCCCGGATTCGGATTCGGGTCTTGAGAGAAAATGTGTGTGTTCTTGAGTGTGTGTGTGTGTGGTGGAAGGGAAGAAAGTGATGAAAGGAAGGAGGGGTTGGGTTTATATAGGGGACTATGGGCCCCACAACCCACTCACACTTCTAATTCCATTTATTATCCAAACATTAACACACCCAATTAAGTTAACGACACACAGTTAATTATAGAACTTTCTGTTATTTATAATTCTCAGAAAAGCGGATGTTACATGAAAAATTTATTCTAAAACGCCTGCAACTTCAATGTTGAAATTTCCTTATTTTCTTATTTCACCATTAATGTTAATTAGTGAATGAATTGGTTAGGATTTATCTTTAATAAAAGTAAACTTGAATTCATATATTGAAATGGCTTAAAGATAAGGAGTCATATATTAAAATAGGTTGAAAGAAAAAGATTAGGAGGGCTATGAGATTGACAAGTGACAAAATTAAGTATTCTTTTATAAGAATAGATAGATGAGGCTCCTTTCTAATAGGTAAAATTACCAAAGTACAAGGAGGAGCGTATGATCATACTTATTGAGGATAACGATGAGGCCAACCAACAAAAGCAATAAATATTTAGCAATTATTCACATAAGACATATAACACACAATCGGACAATTATTCTAAGTAACACATAAACTAGAGTTTGTGAAGGATCCAAGTCATCTTTTTTTTAGTAAGTATGCAAGCTACCCCCCCCCCCAAATATAAAAGAGAAAACGAGGATTAAATTACTCACTTAGAATAAGTGACTTTCATGAATAAATACTTAGCATAAAAACATCAAGAAAACGAGTCTAACAGTTTAACGTGCACGCCCTAGATTGAAAGATCTTGAGTTAATATTGAGTCTTGAAGATGGAATATAAATGGTAAAATAGTTCATACAAACAAGGCTTGGGTTTACGGGATTTTAAGTTATATTTTACAAAATGCGGTTAATAAAGTATGCATAAAATAATATGAGTTTGATATGAAACCGGGTCTTTGTTAACTTTTACATAGTGGAGTTGGTTTAGTGCTAGTGTGCACGATCCCTCTAATGTAAGCATCAAGATCCGACTTTTAAAGATTTGTTTAGTTTAGTCGGTTCGGGACTTGATAAAGCACCAAATCCTAATCCAACTTACCAAACTATTTAAACATATGAATTACTTCAATAAAATCAGTATCTTCAAAAAGTTTGAGAATTTATTAATTAAAGTCTCAAACTCGGTTTTAAGCAAGTGTAACTCAGCCCGATCTTAGTATAATACAAAGTTTGGTTCCGACATACCATGATCTTAAAATATAAATAATTTAAAGCGAGACATAAGTTAAAAAGGTTAGGAATTATTTTTGGTGGTTTGAACGAAGACTAGCTTGTTAAGGTGAGTAGTTCGGTTTTTACTCGGTTTTTACCTGAAACTTGGTTTAAGCCATTTGTTCCAACCCTTCCAAAATTTGAAGTAATATGAGAAATATAAAATAAAACATAACTAAAAAGGTAGGTTGAACTTTTGGTGGTTTGGACATTGCCTAACTTGTTAAAACAAGTGTTCGGTTTTACTTGATTTTTACCCGAAACTTGGATTCAAGACAAGATTTGCTCTACACTTCAATAACAACCATATAATAACTAAAATATAAATAACAGTTCAGGTCTAAAGTGTTTGATGCAACATGGTAGATAAAAGTTAATTAAAATGCTTAAACCAGTGTTTGGTTTGGTTCGGTCCTTGACTCGGTATGAACCCAAGGATGGTTACCACATGTCCAACGCCATAGAAATAAAATATAAAGGAAAACTCAGATCTAGAATGTTTCATGCAACATGGTTCCTTAAAATTTAATTAAAGTGTTCAAACGAGTGTTCGGTTTTTGGTAGGTCCTTGACTCGGTATGAGACAAAGGATGGTTACCACATGTCCAAAACCATAGAACTAAAATACCGCAACATTTCCAGATCTAAACTCAAACAAGAAAGTTAAGCGAGTAAACTCCCCAAAAACGACCTAAACGGGCCTAAAATGCATAAATATGTGGAGGGTTTCTTTCGATGCCTTCTTTCTAACTCACCAAATAATCTTTTGATTTCTTCCCCTTCTTTTAGTATCAAGTCTCCAATTCTTGCACCTCTTCTGCAAAATACACTGATCATGTCAGCCTTTTGTTGTTCAGTGACTGTCTTGTATGGCCGATCAGTTCTACTTTCAGTCATCATTTTCTCTCTTCTTTTCTGTTCTTCCAACATCTTTCTTTCTTCCTCCAAGTACATCCTCTGCCCTCTATGATATATCTCTAATAGTTCTTCATGAGACGGAGTGGTGAACTCACTTTCTTTCATCCCTTTCTTCAGTAAGATGTCTTTCAAGGTTTTCACCCTTTCTGGGTCATTGAACCATTCAACGGCTTCATTCTTCTTTCTTTCAGCCTCTAGCCTCTCCTTCTTTTCCCTTTCCTTTTTTTTTCTCTCTTATTTTGCATTTCAATTCTCTCCCGTTTGTGTGATTCTTTAACCATTTTAACTTTTCTGAGCAATTCTTCTTTTGATAAGTTTTTAATTGAATCATTATTATATCCATTTACTTCCAAGAATTTTATTTCTTTGTTCTTCTTTTTCATTTCTTCATACTCTTCCTTTCCTCTTCACTTCCTTTACATATTGAGCAGCATCATCAACTCTTGTCTAAACATTCTGTCAAATTCGATGAATGGTTGATGGTTCAGATAGGAAGCCACATGACCAGCTCGTAGTAGGAAACTTCTTTGTGTTTCTCTCCTTCTCCATTCCTCTATAGCCTCTGATCTCCCTTCTCTAGTCATATGATTAATATGTCTCTGTTCGTACCCCAGACTTAGGAGATATGCATTATCTTCCTTTTCTTTCTTTTCATTCTTTTCTTTCCTTTCTTTAGTCTCTTTTGCCTTCAATTATGCTAATTGTTCAACTTCGTTTTCAGTCATCTTTTTCAACTTTTCAAACTCATACCCATATTGTAAAAAAAAGATGATCTTTGGATCAGTCTTCAATCTGTCCTCATCTTCTATATTTTCATCCGGACCATGTAAAGCTTCTATTATTGGTTCTTCAGCCTCAATAATCTTTGGTTTCTCTCTCATTGTATAAACTTTCTTGGCCGTTTTTTGCCTTTTGGCACTAGGAGTCTTTGTCTCTAAAGTTTCTTTTCTCCTTTCAGACTCTTTGGCCGCAGGCTCTTCTACTTCAATAGGTTCTGTCACCACTGGATTAACCAAGTTTTCTGTTTGAGGTTCATCAACAATTTCTTCTACCCTTGGTTCTAAGACATTCTTTGTTTGAGGCACACTGCTTTTCTTTTGTATTTCTCTTTGAAGTGCTTGTGGTTTCTTTGTAGCAGCTACAACATCATGTGAGCGTTTCTCCGGATTTTGCAAGATGTTATTATAGATTCTCATTACAGCCAATTTTGCAAGAAATCCAAAACTAAGTCCTTCACCATGATGTTCCTTTTATGTTGTTGGACTAGATTCGGTTTGAGGCTGTTCAGATTGATTCTTTTTCAGCTCCTCCATGGCAGCCCTTATGCTTTCATCAGCCATCTTTTTCATCCTTTCATCTTCCTTTTCTTTCCTCTTTAAGTTTATCAGTGTTTCTAACACTTCCTAAGGTATTTCTTCTTCTTCTTCAGCTGTAGCCATTTCCGCATTCATCATCTCCATAACAGTCTTGACCGACTCCACCTCAGTCACATCTGGATCATTCACTTCATTCCTTTCTAGTATCTCATCCCCAGACAATATTCTTTGAGCAGCTTTAGGATGTAGATCCTTTTCAGAATGAGCTATCCCCTTACCTTTTAATTTTCTCCTTTGAACTTGCTCATGGGTCTCTTCTTCCATTTCAAGCTCCCCCTCATGAAGTGCTTGTCTCCTGTTAACGTTTTCATCCACATCTTCTTCATCATATTCTTCATTGATCAAGTTCAAAGCATTTGATGTTCTTACTTCTACACTCACACTGCTGGTATCATCATAATACTTGCTAATCATATCAAGAGCATCTTCATCATCATGATTCTCCCCTGTTTTGGTGCATCTGAGGTCTTCTCAACCTCAATCTGCTCCAGGGCTTGAATATTTTTTAGAGTGTGTTGAAGAGCATCTTCAAATGCCTTTTTCTTCAACTCTAAGAATGCATTTCTCTCTTTTAGCATTATATTTTCAAACTCCAAATCTGCATTTTCTGGCAGAATGTCCTCATTTATGTATGTAAGAGAGGATTAGGGTGTTTTCCGAGAAGGTTTGAATTCTGGGACAGATTCTGGTTGGCTGGATGAAGTCTCAGGTGATGGTAGTTTGTATGCTTCTGATTAGCCTTGAATGTCTTGGGTTATGGGTGTGAATGTAACTTGAATAGGTTCTTGGATTGGTGATGTTGGAGATGTTCGGATTGTTGTGTCTTGCATTGGTGTAGGGCTTGTGTGTAAAGGTTCAGTGTTGGCCAGGGATTCTTGAGCAGGACCCGAACCAGGTGATAATGGTTCTGTGCCTATTGAAGATGTATCATCTTGGTCTTCATTTGGATCAGGGGATTCAGGTTGTGTGATCTTGTGTATATTTTCAGTTACTTATGTAATCACATTAGCAACAAAATCATCATCATCTATATGCTCATTTGCTTCTCCACTTATTCCCAAACCAGGTTCTTCAAATGTCTCATCACCTTGCACTACTGGTTCGACATGACCTTCAACAATTTCATCTTGCACATCTATCTCTGGATTTTCGAATAGCACCATTTCATGACCAATGGGTTCCACAACCGGTTCAACAACTTCTTCATCATTTCCCAGTTCCATATTAATCTCTGCTTCAATTTGTGCAACAACCGGTTCAATCACCTCCTGTTCTGCCTGTGGTTCAACAACTACAATCTCATCTCCTGCATCATGATCACCATCATTGTTTTCATCATCACTATCTTTAGAATCTTCATCACTTTCACTTTCTTCATAATCATCATCACTTTGCTCTGGGAAGGAGGTTCCATGATTTCAATGTTTGCATTTAACAACCAAGTCAGAATATCCCATTCTGCATTTTCATTAAACATACTCCTTGCTCCTTTAATTCTTGTAGATATTTGGATCTTGCAAGTGTAGATGCTCTCCAGCTAAGTTTAATCCGTGCAGTGCTCTATTAATCAAGACTTGTAAAAATCTTGGGTACATCAAAATTTCTCATGTGCAGCCTTCTGAGCATTACTGACCAAACCATTGAAAATGAATCTTGAAAAGTTGAATGGTTGGTTGAACAGTATGGCAACTGTTGGTACATGTTTGTCAGTAGTTCATAGTCTAGTATTTGTTATCGAGTCTGTAATATAGTTAATGGTTTGTTTATGGTTTGTTTTGTAAACTAGCGAAGTTATCAGCAAGTTCGCTATGGCGAACTTGCTGATCTAGCGAGGTTACTGACAACTTCGCCAGTGGCGAAGTTGTCGTGTTTAAATAGAACGTTTCAGCAGAGGACGTGAGTTAGGGTTTTGGTTTTACGTTTTGTTTCGTTTTGTTCTCTGTAACAGTGACCTACTGTCACGTGTTTGGTTATTCAATATAACGTGTTTACCTTATAGCTCGTGTTCATTGTTCGTGTATTCAATATATACAATATCTACGCTCGTATCTATATACGCAGGGATTCCGCACCTGCGTTGTTAGAGATTTCCCGTATACGATCCACGTCCAGGAACCTACAATTGGTATCAGAGCCATCGGCTCGATTGTGAGGTTCGGGATTTCACGCGGGTGTAGATTTCGTTTAATTTCGGGTGTTACCGGGACGAGTTTTTGGTGTGTTTAATCATTCAAGCTACCTACCAGTGTGTTTAAGCCTTTAAACCTTCAAAATTCTCGTTAAAATCCGAGTTTCAGATCTGAACTGTTCTTCGTGTTCATCGGGCGAAGTTACCGTTCATCGGGCGAAGTTGCTGAATTCAGGCGAAGTTGCCGTCACTGGAGATTAGGGTTTCGGCGAAGATATAAGGATTAGCGAAGTTAACCACAACTTCGCTTACCTCATAAGTTCGCCACAGCGAAGTTATCCGTAACTTCGCTTACCACCCAACTTCGCTTACCACCCAACTTCGCTTACATCCTAAGTTCGCCCATTTTAAGCGAAGTTATTTTTAACTTCGCCAAGCCAAGCGAATTTAAGATCCAGCGAAGTTCTTGTTCAGCGAAGTTAACTTCCAGCGAAGTTATTCTTAACTTCGCCATCTGAGCTGTTTTAATATTTTTTTTTGTGTTTTTCAGGTTTTTCAGGTTTTCGCAAGGATGTCCGCGATTAACATCTCAGATTTAGTCAAGATGGAGGTAGAGGCGGGGTCAGCCACTAAGGCCCCGAGGTTGATGAAGGGAACGGACTTCGTGGCATGGAAGGACAGGTTCATCCAGTATATCAAATATCAGGACGCCAAGATGTGGGTGTGCATGCAGGATGGATATGTACCTCCAACCATGCAATACGAAGGACGTGATGTGGTTAAGAAGTACAGTAAGATGGATGACGAGGAGAAGAAAATGTATGAGGCTGAGAGTAAGGCCCATGCTGCTATTACTATGGCACTACCTCAAGAAGTTCTTCATACATTCCGAAAGTACACTTCTGCAAGAGAGCTCTGGGATGCTCTGGAAAACAGATTCGAGGGGAACGTGGGTATACGTGCCTCAAAAATTAAACTTTTAAAAACCCAATTCTCCGTCTTCAAATATTTGAAGAATGAATCCTTAGATGATATTATCACCCGATACTATCACTTAATGACAGAGCTTAGCAACTATTCAATTGCCTATCGAGAGGAGGAGATCGTTGAAAAGCTTCTAGATGCTCTCCCACCGAAGTGGGAAATGTATACCGTGTTAATGAGGGAAGACAAAGACTTTCCTAACTGTGACTTAGAAACTGCAGTGAACAAGCTCAGAACGTATGAGCTAAATATGGTTCGAAAGGAGACACCCACAGACCAGATACAAGACCCTGGTATGTATGGTGCTAAAGTTAACTCAGGCTCAAGTTCAAGGCCTGAATCTGCTGCATTTTATTCGAAGGGGGAGTCAGGTTCTGACTCTGCACATGAAGGAAATGTTTCTGTGAACTCAAATGGGGACGTATGTTTTGTTGCTGGAGGATCTAGTGCTTCAAAGCCTCAATCCTCTACAAGTGGTTATTCAGCTGGTCCCACAAGCAATAATTACACCAAGATGCCTATGAGTGTAAAATCTGCTGAAGAGCAGTTTGCAGTCTACGCTTCATTTATTGCTTCATACGAGAATTATATCCAGGGGAAGATTGTGGACCCTGCCGTTCTTGATGAGGATTATGACCAGATTGATGCTGACGATTTGGAAGAAATAGATTTGCAATGGCAAATGGCAATGATCGTGAGACGGGTAAAACGTTTTATGAACAAAACAGGAAGAAAGTTTGTTGGTGGTAGGCCTGGATTTGACAAATCAAAAGTAAGGTGCTACAATTGTCAACAGTTCGGGCACTTTGCTAGGGAATGTAGGAATGAGAGAGTTGAACGGGGACAAGTTAGGCCTAACCAACACTCTGGAATTAACCGCGAGATCAATGCCATGTTAACTAGAGAGGCAGGAGAATACAACTGGAACCAACACTCAAGTGGTTTGGGTGAACAAGCACACATGGCTGAGACTGAAGCTGTAGAAGTTGAGAAGGTTGATGGAGAGAAGAAAGCAAATGAAGAAGAAACTGCTTTCATGGCGAACGATCAGGATGGTAGATCCAAGGTATGTCCCAAAATTATTTGTGCTAATTGTGAAAACTTGACTGAGCAACTAACCAATATAACTGATCAGTATGTCAAATTAGATGCTGAGTTTAAAACTGTTAAAGAAGATCACCATTTCATTAAAGCAAGAGAAAACAGTTATAAAGTTAAGATAAAGGCTTGTGAAAAAGACATTAAAAGTCTTAAAACTAAACTTGCTGAGAAAATAGAAATTATTGATCTTAGTTATGAGGTGTTGGAAGAAAAGACAAAATTGATTGCTGATAGAGATAAACAGATTGCTGACCACCAGGTAAAGGTGGTGGAACTGAACCGCAAACTTGAGCAGTTCAGAAACTCCTCGGCTATCCTTGATCACCTTGTGAGTGATCCAAGTACCTCTGCAAAGAGGGCAGGAATCGGATACCACGAGGTTCCACCACCCTTTAACCATAATTACACTTATAATCCAAGTGTTCAGAAATCTGTTGATTTTGAGATTGCTCAGTCAACCCCAATTAGAATTACTAGTGTCAAACCAAGTGTTAGCTGTGGCGAAACAAGTTCGCCTGTTTCTAGTGTGAATATTTCTGTATCAAGTCCAGTCTCATCAGATTCGGATATGTTGTCCGAATCTGGTCAGACAAAAGAAAAGGTAGAATTACCCACCAGTGGAGATAATGATAAAGTTTCTAAAAAGAGTTCTCCACTCAATCCGTACGTCCCACCTTATGTGAGACGAACGGCTGGTAATACTACCTCTACATCCAAACCAACATTTGACAAGAAAATGGAGAGTAGATGTTGCTTTAGATGTAACAGGTTAGGACATCTTGTTGCAGATTGTCCTTTGAAACCGAGATTTAGAGATGTGAAGCCAAATAAAAATGAGAATAAGCGTCATTTTATTCCAGCTAAAAATGAAAACTTTAAAAATTGCCAAAATGTAACGAATTCAAGTTTTCATAAAAACCAACCTCATTTTTACAACCAAACCACAAGAAATAACACTTTCTATTCTCAAAGGTTTGGAAGGCATTACACTCAATCTGCAGGGAGATTCCCTAACAGGACGTACAGAAATTATCCTGACGCTAACTTGAGAAAGCCAGGGTACGGGATGTATCGATCCAAGACCAACTGGTCTTGGGTCCCAAGATTCTAACTCATTGTTTTATTGTGCAGGAACAGTTGAACAGGGCTGCCAACAATCTTTGGATTGTAGATAGCGGCTGTTCCCGGCACATGACTGGCAACAAACACTTGTTGCAAGATTTAAAACCTGTTCAGGGAGCTAGAGTTAGTTTTGCTGGTGAAAGTGGAGGACGAATAACTGGAAGAGGAACAGTGTCAAATGGGAGGATGACACTAGAGAATGTGAATTTTGTGGAGGAGTTAAAGCACAATCTGCTAAGCGTGTCGCAGATTTGTGATAAAGATTATACTGTCCATTTCACGAAAGATGAAGCGATTGTGTTAAAGCCTGGTTTTCAAATACCAGAAGAATGGATTGTGATGAAAGCTCCACGTGAGACAAACACTTATGTGATGGATATGAGGTCAACTGTAATGTTAACTGGAGAATCATGTTTACTGACAAAAGCTAGCGAATCTGAATCGGAGCTGTGGCACAGGAGGATGGGACATATTCATCTTCGGAAGATGAACTACCTTGTCAGAAATGGGCTTGTGATTGGTGTTCCTTTAAAAAATTTCAACTTTGAAGATAAATGTATTGCATGCAAGAAAGGAAAACAACATAAGAAAAGCCATCTCACCAAGAAGATTAATTCAATAGGTGGTACTCTAGAGTTACTTCATATGGATCTCTTCGGTCCAGTGAATGTACAAAGTCTTGGCGGTACTTCCTACTGCTTGGTGATAACTGATGATTACTCGCGATACTCGTGGGTATACTTTCTGAAAACTAAAGATGAGACTGCTCAGATGGTAAAGAATCTAATTACAAAAGTTGAGAATATCATGAGCAAATCAGTTAAGTACATCAGAAGTGACAATGGGACGGAGTTCAAAAATTTTGAAATGGAAATCTTCTGTCTTCAGAAGGGCATTGAGCATCAATTCAGCGCTCCGTATACTCCACAACAGAATGGAGTGGCTGAAAGGAAGAACCGAACGTTGATAGAAGGAGCCAGAACTATGCTGGCTGACTCAAAACTTCCTGTGATGTTCTGGGCTGAAGCGGTGGCTACAGCCTGCTATGTTCTGAATCGGGTGTTAACGGTTAAGAAGCTTGGAAAAACGTGTTATGAGCTTATGCAAGGAAGGAAGCCCAACTTGTGCGGTCTTGAGCCATTTGGGTCTCCTTGTTCGATTTTGAAGCCTAACTCGAAATTTGGGGAAGTAGCTGATGAGGGAATCCTCGTTGGTTACGTTGTTGGGACCCCCAACAGACGGATCTTCAATACTTCCACTTGCAAGGTGGAGGTGGTCTGTAACACTGACATTACTAGTTACCAACCGCCAAAACCAAGCAATGGACCGGCGGAGCTCTTTGACTATGTTAAACTTTTTAAGTCGTTTAACGTGCCTGATCTGGAGATTTCTGAAGTGGAAGAAACTACTGCGACGAAGATGATTTTTGATGAGGAAGAGAATTTACTGCACCATCAGATGACTGAAACATCTCAACCTTCCACATCAAACCCTTTCAATACCCCTGCGGCCTCAACTGAAGACGAATTCATTAATCCGTTTCACTCTCAGCCTGAAACAACCATAGATGAGCTCTCTTCAAACTTAGAAGACAATCTGCATGTCGGTGCTGTACCGACCACGAGAATTCACAAGAATCACCCACTGGAGAATGTTATAGGTGATGTGTCCTCCGGTGTACAAACCAGAAGTAGTTTGACCGAGAACACCTGTGTCTATACCAGCATAAGAGACACAGGTATACTGAATGAATGTTTGTACTCCTGCTTTATAAGCCAAATTGAACCAAAAAATTATCAAATGGCTTTAAAGGACAGCTCGTGGGTCGATGCCATGCAGGAAGAGTTGGCTCAGTTCAAGAAGATGGAAGTGTGGACTTTGGTTGAAAAACCAAAGCATGTGCATGCTATAGGCACAAAATGGGTGTTCAAATGCAAGAGAGATGATAAGGGAATAGTCGTGCGTAATAAGGCGAGGCTGGTGGTTAAAGGTTTCAATCAACAAGAGGGTATTGATTACAATGAAGTTTTCGCTCCTGTTGCCCGGTTAGAAGCAATTCGACTGTTTTTGGCATTTGCTGCTTTTAAGAAGATGAAGGTTTTTCAGTTGGATGTTAAGAGTGCGTTCCTTAACGGGAAAGTTGATGAGGTTGTGTATGTTGAGCAACCTCCGGGTTTTCCAGACCCGGACTTTCCTGATCACGTATACAGGTTGAGCAAGGCATTATATGGGTTACATCAGGCTCCTCGGGCCTGGTATTCAACTTTATCTGATTACTTGCTGGAAAATGGTTTCGAGAGGGGGTTGATAGACAGCACGCTTTTTGTAAAGAGAGATGGATGTGACTTCCTGCTGGTTCAAGTCTACGTGGATGACATAATTTTTGCAGCCACAAGAGTATCCATGTGTCAGGATTTTGAGGACGTCATGAAGAAACGATTCGAGATGAGTGCAATGGGTGAACTAACTTTCTTTTTAGGTTTGCAGGTGGATCAAAGGAAGGATGGTATGTTCATTCATCAAACGAAATATGTTCATGATGTGCTGGAAAGATTCAAGATGGGGGACAGTTCTCCATTTGACACACCAATCTGCGTCAATCACAAACTGGGAACTGAATCAGACGGTGACGCGGATGTGGACCCTACTCAATATCGGGCGATAATAGGTTCTTTGATGTATTTAACTGCTTCTAGACCTGATATTATGTTTGCTGTTTGTCTTTGTGCTCGTTTCCAGGCAAACCCAAAGGAATCTCACATGAAAGGTGTGAAGAGGATCTTGCGGTACCTCAAAGGCAAGCCGAAACTAGGGTTGTGGTACCCGAAAGGTGGAGACTTTGAACTGATAGCATACTCGGATTCTGACTATGGTGGTTGTAATCAGAGTCGGAAGTCAACAACGGGAGGCTGCCAATTTCTTGGAGGAAGATTAGTTTCATGGCAGTGCAAGAAACAAACATCGGTTGCAATTTCAACATGTGAAGCTGAATACATGGCAGCATCCAACTGCTGCTCCCAGGTTTTATGGATTCAGCAACAATTGCGCGACTACGGTTTGAATTTTCTACTCTCTCCCATTTTAATTGATAACACTGCCGCAATCTCAGTCATTAACAATCCCGTGAAGCATAGTAAAACAAAGCATATTGACATTCGTCATCACTTCATACGGGATTGTGCTGAGAAGAGACTCATTAAGATCGAAAAAGTTGATACTCTTGAAAATCTTGCTGACTTGTTCACAAAAGCTTTTGATAAATCAAGATTTCTTAACCTGATTGAGCTTAACGGGATGGTCAATCCCGAGTAACCATGTTCTACCTTAAAAAAAAAAAAAAAAAAAAAAAAAAAAAAAAAAAAAAAATAAAAATAAAAAAATGTCTTTATTGCTTAAAATTAGTCGGTTATCTCAGTTTGATGGACATCTCCTCGGATATGTTTTGGTCCTTGTTTTCGATTTAGGAGATGAGGATAGCCATTAACCGGAAGACTGAAAGTAACTGGGGCAGTCTTGACATGTTTTCTTTCAGTTGCTGAAAATTAGTCGGTCATTCTTAGTAAGAAGGACACATACTTGTATGTGGTCGGTCCAGTTGATCCAAGGATCTTCAGGATAGCCGTTTACCTGATGACTTTGACATGATTGGGGCAATTGAAGTCAAAATTTTTTTTGGGAAATGAAATTACTTTTCAAGTCTATTACTTCGTAAGAAGTTCTTTGCTATGTTTAACAGAAAATTGATCCAACCTTGGAAAATGATAGATATACTGATTGTGTGTGCTTAGCTAGTGAAGTTATTAGGCTTAAAAGGCTTTAGAACAGTCATTGTATGTCATGGTGATTTTAATGGTGCGTAAAAGTGTATGTGATACTAACTTAAATTTACTCGAATTTATGTGGAAACTCCTTAAGAGTTTTGCATGGCTTCATACATATCTTTTCGAATGATAGGCAGAAAGGCGACTACCCAGTCATACACGAGCCCGTGAGTGTTCTGATTCCCGTAAAGAAAGCATCTCAAGACACTGCAGTGATCCAGATTCGGGACTTGCAGTAGTTTAGTACTCCGATGTAAATACTGATGTTGATTCAAAAAAAAAAAAAAAAAAAAAAAAAAAAAAAAAAAAAAAAAAAAATAATAAATTTTATTCATGTATCATTTTTGTACTTATGAGAAATAGTGACAATCAAGACGAGAACCGAGACTTCTCAAGATTTCTCAAGTTTGGAGTAAGAAGAAAACGGGAAGCAGACAACAAGTATCTACAAGTTAATCAGACACTATGGGTCGAAGTCAATTCGGGGTGACGTGGGTATAGCCAAATACGCTTTGAGAATAGATAGAAGTCATCATTACCTCTGAGTTGTTGCCATCTTAAATTTTTGAGCTTAACTGAACCTTAATCCGTATCACAGAAACAATGATAACCATTTAAGTTATTACATGCTTACAACCTGTCTCTCTATGTCATAATACAGCCAAACACGGATCCAAGTGACAGTCACATAGCTAGTATGATTCCTGTTCGGATCTTTTCAAAAACGTAGTGGTCCCTGACTAGACTGAAATTTGATCCCTTATTTCGTTAAAATTATATAAGTATTTTCTGTTACGTAGTTATTTTATTTTTATTATTTTATTATTATTGGTTACTTGGACATAATCATTTTAGTTATAACTCTTTTTGGAAGTTTTCAAGGTTAAATGACAGATTTTTCAAACTTAAAGGGCTGATTTTGAAGGTACTGGCGAAGTTGTTGAATTTGGCGAAGTTGTTGAATTTGGCGAAGTTGTGCTTAACTTCGCCATGGCGAAGTTAATCGTAACTTCGCCAGACACAACTCCGCCCTATATACGTTATGTCACTGTGCTCATTTGTTATCTTCCGGCGAACATATATTCACTAAACCCTACGGCAATCTTTATACTCAATCGTCTTTTCGATCTTGTGTTTCTTGTTACTATTATTCGTGTGGTATGTGTTATCTCTTGCGTCTTACCTCTCTCGTTCGTAATAGTTTACCCGGTTCGAGACCTCGGATCGTCGGTTTTTCAAAACCAAGTTTTTCCGACCCTTTGTTACGTGCTCATGGACGAGCCTTACGTCTCAAATCCTTTGAAATATGTTGTTCTTCACTTATAAATCATCGATTTTGTCCGAAAACCATCGGACAAAATCGATTGAATCTCAACAGTCGCTGGTTCTGGTTCTGGCGAAGTTAAGGTTTTGGCGAAGTTATCATCAACTTCGCCAGTGGCTGAAGTTCGCCAATGGCGAAGTTGTCCCCAACTTCGCCCTCGGCTTAAGTTCGCCAGTGGCGATGTTAACCGTAACTTCGCCAAGAATTTAACTTCGCCTATTTCCAATGCCTTATCAGTTTTCAGACGAACTTAAGGACGAAGTGAAGTTGTCTCCAACTTCGCCTCATCCTTAACATCGCCTGTACTGGTTACCTCACAACTTCGCACTTGGTAAACCGCGAGCTTGTGATTTCGGTTTTAAACGGTTCTAACTTGATTTGTTTTGTGCAGATATGGCTGCTGTTGGAGGAACTGGTGGTAATGACGGTGATGACCAACGACGACAATTCTTTCCATCCCACAACCAATATATCACCTTAGATCCGGATGCACGAGGCTTAGATGATTTCAGGGAGATTATCACATTTCTCCAGCGATCAAGGATATTTCATGCTATAACGACAACATTGCCCATCTCCCTACCAAACATTGAGGACTTCTGGGAGACAGCTTACCTTGATTGCAGGGCTGAGCCTTCGGTGATTAGAGCAACCGTAAATGGCCAAAACATACAATTCTCTTCTGAGGATATACGGTTGGCTCTGCAATTCGGTGCAGAAACCAGAGATGACCCTACGGAATTCACAGCTCCTTTCCGTGATGGAGCATATTTGAGAATGGGCTATTCGGGTCCACTGGGGGACTCACAAAGGAGGAAAGGCTTTCTGCTGGACCAATGGCGGTTCTTGATGCATGTGTTGATTGTTTGCATGTCCGGCAGGAAGGCGGGGACAGACGGAATGGGGGCGACGATGCAATCGGCTATGCTTGCGCTGACTTATAATCGCAGATACTCATTTAGTCAGATGATATTCTATGAGATTGATCGCCAAATACGGGCTGCGGCGCGCGAGCGATTCACTATGTATCCGCGCTTCTTGCAGATGATTATCAATCACATTGCTCCGTCTCTACCGCAACGACGCCCAATCCGATACGTTGAGGGTGTATCCAAGCGTATCTTCGCTCAGTGCAGGACGTCAAGCACACGGAGCAACCCTGAGCGTCGTCCCAGGCATACTCCTCTTTTCGGGTATCTAATTAACCCAGAGTATGTCCATGCAGGCGGGGATGAGTTCAGGGATCCACAACAACATCAGGCGGCAGCACCTCCTGCTGTATTTGCTGCGCCTGTTGTCACTTCTGCTGCTGTGCCAGCTACTTCATCGCAGGCTGTGTCTACTGCTGAAAACATTGATCTGGATGCTGCTTTCAGTGGACACGGTCTGTTCGATATGGATCTCTCGGGTAATCAGTATTTGGGTACTACCTCAGCGGCTACTTCGGTAGCTGAAACCGAGCTGGATGAAACGTTTGCTGAGGCCAGACGGTTGTTGGTGACTCGGGAGAGGACAACGGGTAAGCGGCCGAGGGCTGTGGATGAGGATGAAAATGATGAAGATGAGGAAGAGGCAGTCCAAGTTGTGCTGAGACGCTCACGTCGAGAACGACAAGGTATGGCCACTGGAGCGGGGGAGACTTCAAGGTACGTACGATTTGCTCCGCCTGCCTTGTCAGGTATGTCTCTATTGCCTACTACTGCACAGGTTACTGCGGTCGAGGCGTCGGCACCAGTAGTTGTGTCGCTACCACCCCAACTGGTTGATCCCCCGGTGGTAGTTGCACGCTTCGTCGAATCAACAATTACAACAACTGCAGGGTTACCTAGGGTACCACCTGCGGTCACTTCTGCTACTGAGGTTCCACCAACTCCATCGCCTGCTTCAGACTCTGAACGGATTGCTTCGCTGGAGCGTATTGTTACTGAACAATCGAAGACCATTGAACGCCTAGTGGAAGCCAATCAAATCCAAGCCGCCCTCCTGGTAGAACACGGACGAGTTATCGATGCCTTCAAGGAATTCTTGGCATCTCAGGGGGAGACGACTTGCAGGGGCGATGAGTTGAGAACAAAGAGACGACAAGATCATGACGATGATCCCAATGCACCTTCGGGTGCAGGCGGTGAGCTGCCAAGAACCTCTCAGGCTCTTGGGGCTTCCACAACTGAGGGGGAGTCAACTGATGCAGCGGGTGATGATGTTGTGGATGTTGATGACGATGCTGATGTTGAAGATGTCATCGATGCTTTGAAGGACTTAGATGAGGAGGAGGATGATGACTGTGTGAATGATGATGACGTGTTGCCCGTGGAGGAGATAGAAAGGATTGGAGAAAAGATTGATGTGGTAAATGTGTTGGAAGAAGGAGAGATCGTGGATGATGCAGTGGAACATGAGATTCCAGCTGTTGAAAGAGCAGATTTTGGGGATAAGAATGTGGTAGATGAGATGGTGTGGGAAGAGCAGCCTAGATGGAAGGAAGAATATGCTCATTGGTTTGTCAAGACCAAGAAGCCTGCTGTTCCAACCATGTTCAGAAAGAGCTACAACATTAAAGGGTATGCAGAGGCGAAAAAGGGGATTATTTGTTGGATTTATGATGAACAGCTCAAGTTGTTTGTGGTGAAGCGTTATGATGGCGTTCAATATTTCAAGAGAATGTTGAGATCGTTCAACACATTGCCTGAATGCGAAGTAAAGGACTTGGCCAGGTTGGGCCTGATAAACAGAAGCAACGACAATATGGCTAGAATGATTGAGAAGATAATGTGGAAAGAAGGAGTAAAAGAAAAGAAGTTCGAGTTGCTAAAGCCACAAAAGGGAAAATTAGTGAAGGATACAGAAAGAGGTATGAGAGCAGATGGTAAACCGTGGATGGTGATGAAGTACAAACCAGTCCGATGTATCAAGGAGGTACCCATGAAAACTATGCCTCAAAATGTACTGAAAGATCTGAAATGGTGGTATGTGGATTGCGAGACAGCTGAGGCGGTTATGGAAGATGAGGACGAACAAGAAGTACTTCGGGTTTATGACCCGATGCATCTTGTTAATCTATCGCAGGCTGATCTGGAAGTGCTGAACAACAAGAAGATCTTCTACATTCCTGCTTGGAAGGATCAAGCGAGGAAATATCAAGGAGTTGTGTCGGTTTGTGTGAGAGAAGGGGCGCACGCGTGAAAGTGCAAGATTACAAGACTCAGAGATCAAGATATGAAGCTACTGCCAAGGGGGAGTCTGTTGGTACATGTTTGTCAGTAGTTCATAGTCTAGTATTTGTTATCGAGTCTGTAATATAGTTAATGGTTTGTTTATGGTTTGTTTTGTAAACTAGCGAAGTTATCAGCAAGTTCGCTATGGCGAACTTGCTGATCTAGCGAGGTTACTGACAACTTCGCCAGTGGCGAAGTTGTCGTGTTTAAATAGAACGTTTCAGCAGAGGACGTGAGTTAGGGTTTTGGTTTTACGTTTTGTTTCGTTTTGTTCTCTGTAACAGTGACCTACTGTCACGTGTTTGGTTATTCAATATAACGTGTTTACCTTATAGCTCGTGTTCATTGTTCGTGTATTCAATATATACAATATCTACGCTCGTATCTATATACGCAGGGATTCCGCACCTGCGTTGTTAGAGATTTCCCGTATACGATCCACGTCCAGGAACCTACAGCAACTATGACAGTGGCTAATTCTCTACTTAATAGAGTCCAAGTTCCTCTCCTCGGTGATAAAGACTGAATGACATGGTGGATTAAATATCTGTACAACAAGGGAACATTCCCTTCTGGAATTGTCCTTCATTTATGCCCCCTTGGTACCCTAGCATGTCTTGAAAGATCCTCAATAATCTTTGAGTGGAATAAAGAAGCTGCTCTTGATGATTGTCGTTTAATTATAGTGCTTCTCTTATTGATGCTTCTGTAACTTCAATATCTTGCTCGAGTACGGATGCTTCAATTCTTCTGCCATTAATGTCATCCATGTACTCCGCAGAACCCCAGAAATTAGTGATGTGATTTCTATATATAATCGGGTTCTTTGTCAGTGCAACCCGTAGATTTGAGTTATTCAAGAAGTTGATTATAAACTCAAGTTCCCTGTTTTCATCATCTACCACCAAATGGGCGCACATATTGTGCTTTGGTTCGAATTTCATCACCATTAGTTCTACAAAATAAAAGAAATTGTAAGTATCTGTAATAGCAGAGTAATAGCAGTTTATAGTTATAGAAGAAAGTCATATTCCGTAACCTGTTCCGTAACAATTTGCAAACCTGCACAATTTAAGTAAACAGTTAGTAACTGTTTATAGAAACCCTAATTCCGACACTCGGAAAGACGATAATCGATAATCAATTTCTTACTAAGTTGGAATCAGAGCTACTGGCTATAATCAAAAAAGTATTCAAGCAGAGTCGAGTGTTCGATAGAGCAAGGGGGGCACGAGCAGAAGGGTTTTTGTTAAGAGAGGGAAAAAGTGTTTGGAAAATTTTCTAAGTCCCCCTTTTATACTTAACGATTGGATAGTACAACCCAGATTTGTCGTTTAGTACTCACCAGATGTCATTTAATTTGAAATTAATGAAAAACCTCTACTCGAGCATACAACCAAAAACAGCTGTCTCCCATTGTGCTCGAATACCCTTTCCAAAGCATGCTCGACTTGCCTTTATAAGAAAATGGTTAAGTATTTGAGAATGTTCATTAATAGGTTTGCTCGAAACCAAGTATACTCGAGGGAAAAACTTAGAATTTCTTAACTTTTTGAGATATTTCAAAACTGTGCTCGATTCCTTGCCTTAACCAAAATGTTAGTTTTAAGTAACACACAAACAATCACTCATGCTCGTTTACAAAACCATACTCGAGAGCATTACTAATAAACACTTAACACAATCAGTTCAAGTAAGATAGTCAATATGCTCGAGAACACTTAGTCAAATTTTCAAACACAACATCACTCTTATATGCTCAACATACTTAGAAAAATACTCAGTCAACAAATCATGCTCGAAACACATTCAAAGCATTAACTCTACTCGAACATACTTATACAAATTATTATTTAGTCACTTATGCTCGTAGAGGAAACTTACGCATCTATCACTCACTCATGCTCTAAACATTTGGTAAAATTTATCATTCCATAACATTGTGCTTGTGAAGTCAAAATCACAAATCATGTAAGAATCTATGCTCGAAAGACTTAAAAAAGTTTTCAATACACATTTTTGTGCTCGAAGAGCATAATCATGTTATCTTTGCTCAAAATACTTAGAAAAAATTTGAAGACATGTCTTTGTGCTCGAAGAGCAACAAAATTAATTTTAAGCATAGATTCATGTTCGAAGCACTTTGAGAGCAGTTCTAATAATAGAATATGCTCGAAAAGACTTGTAACATTTCAGATCACACATTTGAAATAAATCATCACTTGTCTAACAAACTAGACAACTTCACACATAAACTTGTACTCAAATCATCAAAGTTTGTTATTTTAGACACTGCATTGACTCAAGCATAAGCTTAAGGTGAATAAGAGATTAAACTTCAGTTGTTGGTCACTTCAGAACATTTTATAGAGAGATCTCAACATAGGATCATACTACTTAATCACTTCACAACATTTCATGGTTGGCATTATTATGACTTGAGTCAGGTTGATAGCAGGTATTAACACTTAGCTTGATTATCATTACTTTTAGTGATATGCTTAAGGTTCAATTAAGTGCATAAGGTATGAATGGTTAACACTATGGATTTAGGTTGTCCCTAATATATTCTCAAGGCTTATTTAGCTTTCTCCAAGTCACTCCAATTTGACTTCAACCCCTTTATGTATGGTCAAAATAGTTTTGATTATATGAACAGTATTTAGAAAAGGCAGACTTTAAGGTTGAACGTTGGACTTACAAGCCATCCGAACATAATTACATGCCTTACATTTAGGGTGTTAAGGACTTATTTGTATGCCCCACCCCTGTAGTTACCTTGAGGCCCCTTTAAGTCTGATTATTTTTAGAGAATATAATATTTATAATAAGCAGATAGATTTTTTATACTACATTAGCTATTACATATACAACTGTTCAAATATTAATAAAAGAATATTTTTGGTGACCATAGCATCAACAGGCTTGTGTATGACAGGATAATTACCTTTCTGCATATCATTGGGAGAGATGTGTAAGAGAACATACCTTAATCTTCAAATGTACCACCACATCAGACTTAGCAAGATCATTATATTTATATTACTTAGGCAACTACACACCATGAAAAGCTACCATACAGTGTCAATGACTATACTTCAAGCCTTTTAAGCCAATAATCACTGCTAGAAAAAAGGCCTTTTAATGACATGAGTCGATTTATGATGCGCAAATGTGCGTGTCATTAAAAAAACGTCATAAATTTTAAAAATTAGAGGATTTATGACACTTATTTTTGTGCGTCATTAAATCAGTGTGATAATTTAAAAAAATAACCTATGCATGTGCATGTTTGAGTGTCATCTTGCATCCTAGATAAAATACATAAACACCCACCTAAATTCCCATATCAGACTCTGCTTCTCCCTAAATTCTATCTGTCTCCCTTCTCCCCCAAAGCTAGGGTTTCTCCTTCAAGACTATCATATTAGTGATAGTTCAGTCTCCACCACCACCACCACCCATTAGAATACGCTCAGTCTCCACCACCGCCCACGACGAAGACGGCCTTTCTCCACCACAACGCAACACCACAGCTAGGGTTTCGAGTTAATTGAAGGATTATTGGCAAGAGTTCATCTACAGTTAGGTATGTGCCTTCAAATTTACTTTGTTATTCTGCTAATTGTGGATTTCATAATTTGTTAGGGTTTAATGTTGTTAATTAGTTGTTATACTGTTAATTGCTGGTACCATATTCATAAGTCACTATTCACAAAGGCACACACATCAACTGTCGGTAACTTTTTTTTAACTTTTCTATTACATTCTTCGACTTAAAGTGTGTAGCACTGTTGCAGACTTGCAGCACTAACCTTAAAGTGGGATTTAGTGTTTTACTATTTGTGAAAATTAGTACCAACTAGTGCCTAGTTTTTAAACCTCACTAGATTTTAGGACCCCACGCAATGCGCCGGGTGTAAAAAGATCATCAAAATAAACATCAAGTAAAATCAATAGGTCATTTTCCAAAATATAAACGAAAAGATGATCTTATCCACGAAATGGACACATAAAAGCTTGAGATTATCCAGAGTGTAATATGAATCTCAATGTTAATATACTTAAAAAAATGATCTTAGAAAGGTCAAAACTATATATAAATGATCTCCATATTCAGTTGCAGAAATTCATTAGGAAGGTCACTTTAAATCTTATGGACACTTTTACTTCATGTTGTTATTAATTAATTAGGCCTGTAAATAACCGGAACAAACACGAATGGAGCATGTTCGTGTTTGTTTGTTTACCTTTAACAGAATAAATGACCAGGCATGAACAATTAAACTAATTTTTTTTGTTCGTGTTCGTTTATGTCTATCCGTTCGTTAACAATATAAACAAACGGTTCATGAACTTAAACGAACGAACATAACTAATCATAGATAAACGAATATAACTAACCAAAAGTGGATTTATTTTGCCTTTTGGTCATATAATATAATGACTTATTTTGCCTTTCGTTTTATCAATCCTTTTCCAGCAGCTCAAGGTGAGACATCAGTTGTATGGTCATTGTTGTCTGTCCAACTCTTATATTGAAGGGTCAAAAGTGGATTTAAAGTAATGCATGTGTTGCTCAGTATGGTGCACAAGTATGGTGCACAGAACTTTTGTAAGTCATGCAATGCTCAGATAGTTGTGAGAGGATCAAAAACTGTCAAATTAATCATCATGCCATGTATGTTACAATGAGTTATTATTATTTTTTTTTTGGTGAAATTATGTTTTGGGTTATATTTTTTTTGGTCAAATTAATCATTATGTTTTGGGTAACTTGTATTTAAATGTGATTATCCTAATATTTTTAGTATGTATAAATTTTTTAACTATATGAGCTTTGAACTTTGCAGAAGTGATACAAATGAAGAAATTAGGGTGTCCAGAAGTCGTGGAGCAGATTTAGATAGCAACCAACCCGGTGATATTTTTGCTACTACTAAGGTGATTTGAAGCAACACTAAAACTAACTAATTTAGACAGTTTCTTATTTTGTGTATTTAAAGACATGAATTGTTGCAGGTGGCTACTTGGCAATGCTTTCAAATGGAGCAGAAACATAGAAAGATACTTGTAATGGGAGCATTTTTAAACTGCATTGACTCGATATTGACCAATGTAGCTGGCTTTAGTGTAAGGTATCACTCTACCTCATATTAAGGTAATTTGTTTATGCATTTTCTTCATAATTTCCATTGTCTTTGAAAGTCTAAGTTAAGGTTTAGGTCACATGAATCTTTCAGATAAATTTCGCAGTAAAAGAAGCAATAGAGAATTTGTAAAGTGGGAACCTTGAGTTGTAAAAAGACAAGTCACTAAATTTTGGTTAGTTAATGGTAACAAGTATTGTTGAATAACAAAGTAAACCATGTATAGGTGGTAGGGCACAAGATGATCTTCTAAAATGTATATTTTACTTTTAAAATAAATATATTAACAGTAAAATCCAAAGTCTTCAATTAAGTTTGGGTTGGGTGGGTTAGGCAAAGGGTTGAATTGAGTTGAAACAAGCCAAATTGGACACATGATCTGAATGCATTTAGAGTACTTTCTAAAACGAGGTTACTTGCCATTTTGTACAAGGTAAGTTGATAAGATGTTTTCAATTATTTTCTTTCAAGGTGAAAGAATAATGTACTTTTCTATATTACTTTACCAAAAACGGGTTTCGGTTAGTTTTATATTTAATGATTATTATTTATTTAATTATATGTTGGAACATGCTTCAGAAAGTGTTTAATTTATGTTTTCTATTGTAGGGTGTAACTGGAGTAACCTGACACGACACAAGCTTAACACGAAAATCGCAGCTTCGGGTTTGCTATAAATAGGTTCGGGTTAGTTTTCGGATTGAACCAGCAAACCCGTTTAACTAAACAGATCATGTTTCATTGAATTTGGCGGGTTTGCGGGTTGACTGGTTTAACCCATTTATTTTTTTATTTTTTATTTTTTCTACAATGTGTTTTATGTAATCAACTAAATCGCTTGGGTGCGTTATGGTAAAATTTATAGCTCAAAAGGAAATCAACAAAAGATTTTATAATTAAAATTATTTTTTTATATAAAATTATACTTTTTGTTGTAAAAATGTAAAATTAAAGTATTATTAATAAAAAATTAATAAAAAGTAAAGAACTTTCGGATCAACCTGTGAATGTGGATGCCGTCTTCGGTTCACGTGTCTGACACGACTTTCGGGTTTAGTTTGCGTATGGGTTCTAGTCAAATCTTTTGTATTCTCATATTGCCCCTTGATACAATCATCTTTTATTGTCAAATTGAAATATAGATAGGATTGGAAGGGCTGTTTAACCATCGTAACTATCTGTAACTTTTTTTAACCATCGGAAACCAAAATAATTAATTTATGAACATAACCGTTATTAATGGTTTACTTTAGGTGCGTAACAGTTTTATAATTAAAAATGAAAAGATGCACAAGTCGGTTCCTGATGCCTATGAATCTGGTTCCTGAATCCTGATGCCTATGAATCTTAGTAAATTCTACTTTTCTTTAAGATTTAAAAAAGTTTGTTTATTATGTATGGTTTCACGTTTAAAAATTTTAAATTTGCAGGCGATAATGAAAAGTTTTGTGGCGGGCACTTCGAATTAAGCTAAACCGGTCAAATTTTTAGCTTATATGGTTGTTTCAGTTAGTGAGGTAAATTACATACAATTTTATTTTGTTTAGATGTAGCTTATGTGGTTATTATACCTTAAATTTCATGAAAGAGATCGTTCATGAAAGACTTCAAACACTCGTCAATAACAATGTAAGTATAATTTAGATGTTTAATTATGCTTAATAACTCGACCAAATTTTGAAGCTTTTTGTTTGTTTAATTTTCTTAGGTTGGGGGGAGGCAAAACCGAGTACACGGATGCGGATATTGATGTTGTTTGAGAGGAATGGTCAAGTCATACCTCATAGTTTATTTTCTGGTAGTGATATATGTGTATGCTTTTGAATATTAACAAATATATTTGTTAATTAACTTCGGAATATTTGTAACATTTTGACTTACGGTGTCTAATATACATATAATTTTGATGCTATATTTGTGTAGTTGTGTAATTAATGTGAAAATTAGTAATTATGTAATATATATATATATATATATAATAAGTTTTTTTTAAAAAAAAGTATACGATGACATGTATAAATGCTTGTCGTAAATTGGTGTCATAAGTGTGAATACCGAAAGCGTGTTATACATGTACGTCATAAACGTGTGTCATAAATGAGTGTCATTAAAGCGTGTCATATAATATGACACGCAGGTGCATGTCATATTTCGTTTTTGACAAGGGCTTCAACGACGCGCATTGCCTGTCATCTGTACCCGTCATGACACGCAATGCGTGTCATTAAAGGCCTTTTTTCTGGTGGTGAATTCATGTGTTAGGAGACTAAACAATTTTCTATCATTTCCCATAGGTTGGATACTATCTCTATCTCAAAAAAATTTTAAGCTTCTTTAAAGTTTATAACTGAATAATCTTATCATTTCTCTAATGAGATCACCAAAAACAGTTTACTTAGTCAAAAACCATTTACAAATGATCTGTTTTAACTTACAAACTTTTTCAAAACTTCATATATGATTCATTCAAGCAGATACATTCATCCAAGATTAATGATTGTTCACTCAAGCACATATTAATCAAAGATTACATGAATCAGATGACATCAGCATGTATCATTTCAAAGCAATTTATTCAATCAGTTTTCAATTTCAAACAGCAAATTAATCATGCAGATACTTTCTAGTAGATAATCACAACAAGCAAAGCAAAGTATAATCAGTAAGCACGTTTCAGACATTCATGCATTCAGAAATAGTGAGCAATAATCAGATAGTCAATTAAGCATCTCAACTAAGCACATTTCATCAATCAAACTTCATCAGCAATTATCATTCCTAGCCATTTTTAACAGAAAGTGAAACCTGGTTTTATCTAAAGGTTTGGTGAATAAATCAGTCAAATTGTCAGTAGTTTCAACCCTTTTCATTTCTATCAGCCCTTTTTCATTGCATTCCCTAAAGAAATGATGCCTAATTTATATGTGCTTAGTTTTAGAATGATGAACTGAATTTTTCACAATAAACATAGCAGCAGTCTTATCTATGAAAATAGAAGCGAGTAAGAAATTCAGACCATAATCCAGCAACTAATTTTGGATCCATAAAACCTATGCACAACAAGCAGATGCAGCAATGTACTCAGCTTCAGCAGTTGGGATTGACACTATGGTTTGTTTCTTGCATTGCCATGACACCAGCCTATTTCCTAGAAATTGGCATCCTCTTGAGGTTGACTTTCTGCTCATGTTGCAACCATCACAGTCACTGTCTGTGTAAGCTGTCAAGTCAAATGAGCTGTTCTTTGGATACCAGATGCCCAAATTTGGTTTACCCTTTATGTATATGAAAATCCTCTTCACTGCAAGCACGTGGGACATCTTCGGATTTTCCTGAAATCTTATGCGCGCACAAACACACACACACACACACTGCAAACATGATATCTGGCATTGATGCTGCCAAATACATGAGTGATCCAATCTTGGCCCTATATTCATGCTGTTCCACTGACTCTCCCTTTTCATCAGCTACCATTTTCTTATGTGTGTCCATTGGTGTGGACACTGTCTTTAAGTCATGGCACTTGAATTTGGTGAGAATCTCTTGCACATACTTGGATTGATTTATGAATATTCCTTCACTCTTCTACTGCACTTGCAATCCAAGAAAGAAATTCATCTCACCCATGGAGCTCATCTTATACTTTGATTTCATCACAGTTTCAAAGTCCTTGCACATTTGCTCATCGGTTGAACCAAAAATAATGTCATCTGCATACACTTGTACCAACAGCAGATCCTTCTTCATTCTTTTATAAAACAGAGTCTTGTCAATTGCACCTCTGTAGAATCTATTATCCAGAAGGTGATTTGAGAGCTCATCATACCAAGCTCTAGGAGCTTGATGTAGTCCATACAAAGCTTTACCCAATTTGTGCACTCTCTTTGGATAATTTGGATCTTCAAAGCCAGGAGGCTGTGTGACATATACCTCTTTTATCAATCCTTCCATTTAAGAATGCAGATTTGACATCCAATTGATATACTCTTATTTTCATTGATGCTTCATAGGCTAAGAAAATTCTGATGGCTTCCAATCTGGCAACTGAAGCAAAGACTTCTTTAAAATCCACTCCTTCTTTCTGTAAGCATCCCAAAGCCACCAGTCTTACCTTATTCTTGATCACAATTCCCCTTTCATCCTTCTTATTCCTGAAAACCCATTTGGTGCCACATGCATACTTTCCCCTGGGCTTATCCACTAAGTCCCATACTTGTAAGTCTCTGAATTGAGCTAACTCTTCTTGCATTGCTTCTACCCAACTGTTGTCCTTTAGTGCTTGATTGATGTTCTTTGGTTCAATTTGAGAGAGAAAGCAAGCATAAAGACAAATATTTGCCCTTTCAGATGAACTTCTAGTCACTTTTCATGCAAGTCCCCAATGATGTTTTTAGCAGGATAATTTCTTTGAACTGAGGAAGTCTGAACAATCTGATCTGTCACAATTTCAGCATCTAAGTTTGAAACGTTTACATCAAGAAAATCAACCTATGTTTCTTTTTCATTCTCAGCAGGCTCTTGGTTGTTGGCATGTCCAGATGTAGATGCTTCATTACTTCCAATTTGCAATGACTCAAATAGTAATTGGAACCTGTCTTCATTCATATTTGTCTTTTTAGATTGACTTTGCACTGGTTCACTCTCCACTACACTTGGACCATCATTTTGAGCTTCAACTTAAGTTTCAAGTCAGTAGACCCAATTTCATCTGATCTTCTCTCATTCTTCACAAACTCAAATTCTCTTTCACCAGCAGCTACCTTTGACCATAATCTGTCAGATCAATTTTTTTATGTTTTCACTTTTCTTCCACACTTGTTCTGAACAGACTTTTTATCCATGCCTTCACTGTAGATCTTGAAGGATTTGATCAACTTCTATAGGTCAAATAACCAAGTTGGACCATCAACATCATTGAAATGATTCTCATTGAAAACAATGTCTGATGATTCAATGACACACATATGCTCATTGACATAAACTCTATAAGCTTTTGACTGTGATGAATAGCCCACAAAGAAGCATTCCAATGACTTGGATTGGAACTTGTTCAGATAGTCTTTTGTGTTCAAGAGTGAGGCTTTACATCTAAAGGGCTTCAAGAACTTCACATAAGGCTTTCTTTTGAAAAGAATTTCATATTGTGTCTTGTTTTAAGCCTTGTTCAAGTGGACCCTGTTCTGCACATAGCATGCAGTGTTGATAGCTTCTGCCCGAAATGCAACTGGTAGGTATGCATTTACTGTCATGGTTCTTGCAGCCTCTATAAATGTTATATTTCTTCTCTCTGCAACACCATTTTGTTCAGGAGTCCGTGGAGCACTAAACTGCTGAAATATTTCATTAGATGCAGAATTCATACATCATTCCATCCTTAAATTCTGTCCCATTATCACTTCTAATAACTTTCACCTTCTTGTTAAGCATATTTTCCATTCTTAGCACACAACCTTTGATTAATTCAGTAGTTTCATCCTTGGTTCCCAAAAAGAACACCCATGTGAATCTTGAAAAGTCATCAGTAATCACAAGATAGAATCTTTTCTTTCCAATACTTGGAACACTCACAGGACCAAAAAGATCCATGTGAAACAATTCCAGCACCTCCATCACTTGTGTTAATTAGTTTGTTCTTGTGAGAGGACTTGTGTTACTTCCTTTTGATACATGAAGAGCATTTTTCTTCCATCTTAAATTCTTTTGTGGGAAGTCCAATGACATGCTCTCCCTTCACAAGTCTATTCATACTCTTCAGATTCACATGAAACATCTTTTTATAACACATCTTTGTCTCATTTTCAGTAGCTCTTGACACAAAGCATGATCCACTTCTAGAAGTTCCATTCTTCATTCTTAGCTCATAGAGGTTTCCATTCCTTGGAGCCATCATCATGATCATTTTAGGTGGGATCACAAATTTAGGCTTCAGGATAAAACAGTGTGCATAATCAATCCAATCTTGTATCCTTTGTCACAGACTACAGAAATGCTTAGAAAATGGTATTGAAGACCTTCAACATGCAGTAAATTCTCAAAGGATACCTTGCCATTTGTCAGTGTGCCTCTTCCAACAATCTTCCCTCCATTTTCATCACTTCCAAATGCAATAGGTCCTTCATATTTTTGTTCATAATTGACAAGTGAATCTTTGTCACATGTCATGTGCCTGGAACACCCACTGTCCATATATCATATACCATATATCATTTCCATCAGTGGACTGTCCCTTAGAATTTGAGGATTCTCCAGCTTCTTTCACTATGACCATGTATGCAACATTAGCCTTCTCCATTTCAGCTGCATGGTTGCTCCAGTCAAAGTCACCATCCTGTGGAACCATGGTTACAACGACATTCCCTTGATCCCTGTTTTGATTTGCTGCATTAACAACTCCCCTATTTTGATTCCCCTGCATTTGCAATTGGTTATTTCTTTGCTGAGGTTGGATTTGTTGTTGGGCCCTGTTTTATTGTTAGAGATTTTGGTTCATAGGTTGAATTCTCTGCTGATAACCTTGTTGATTTTGATTATGGTAAAACTGAGTTTGGTTCACTTGATTTCCATATTGCTTGGGAAGATTACATTCTCTTGCAAAATGACTAGGTTGCTGACAATTGTAACATATAGCCTTGGATTTATCAAATCCAATTATGTCATTTGGACCCGCAAATGTCGACCTTCCAGTCCTGTTAAACAATATTTTGCTACTCACAGCTAACAGGCAGCTTGCCACTTCAAATCCATATCTTCCAACTCATCAGCATCTATTTGTTCCAAGTCTTCTTGAACCACACTGGTATGAATGATGTTCTGGGCAACAAATGCATTATATGACTCTGTAAACATTGAAAACAGTGCTTGGTACTCATTCCCCTGACTAGGAGATTGAACATATGGTGCATGTCCACTAGCAGTTGATGTATTATCATCTTTAGTCATTGAATATTAAACCTTGACTGACTTGCTCCAAAAATTGAACCAGTATCAGATGGTTCTTCTACAATTGGGTGCATTTGCTGAGAGATTTCCCATGGGTGCAACTAGTGCATTTGTCACTAGGAAACTTGACTTTTCTTCCTTCAACATATGATTCTCAATCATTTAATGCTCTGCTGCTTGTAAGAATGAAATCACATCATCCAACTTTAAGTTGGGAAAATTCACTTTCTCTCTGATCAATTTGCTGGCTGTATACCATTCACCAGATAGTGAAGTGAGTAGTTTCTTGTTCAAATCGAAATATGAGATCTGAAGATCAGTGGTTCTGATTTCATTGACAATTGCCATGAATCTTTGCAAAACATATTTTAATCTCTCTTCATCCTTGAACTTGAACCTGTCAAGTTGTTGTTTCAAACGATCCTTCTTTATGTCCCTTAACTCGATATTTCCTTCAAACATTTCGACAACCGCATCATACATATCTTTAGCATTAGTGTGATGATTCACACTTGTCAAGATCTCCCATGATAGTCCCAATTTCAGCACGGACAGGGCTTTGTCATCTCTTCTTCTCATTTGCCTTTCCAAAGTAGCATTATTGTTTGGAGATGCAGTTGGAACATAGGGTCCATTTCTGATGGAATTCCATAGTTTTGTGTCATTGTAGTTAACGGCAGCCTCAAACAGTACCTTCCACTTTATATAGTTTTCTTGACCAAGCAACCTTGGTATTTTGTTTGTCGACACCTCTTGTTCATCCATCTTTTCAGATCTGAACTCAGTCACACGTTAACCCTTCCAAGCTTCAACCTTTGACTCTAAACCTTCAATCCCGTGGCCTTCAGAGAGCTAACACAGCTCTGATACCACTTGTCAGGACCGAACCTGGTGCAAACCTTTGTAGGTTGACAAGAACACACCAGATCTAATAACCCAAAGGCCTCTTGAATACCCGACGGAAGTAGTATATTCAAGGGTTGGGAATGAAGGTTTGAATGACAATAAATATTCAGTAATAATGATAGAAGACAAAGATTCACTATTATTGAATAATTGTTAATGGAACAGTGATTTAACGCAAGGAATGTCTAGGGTTTCGTGACGGCGGATGTACGAGGTTACACAAAGAGAATATTCGCTCAGGTGATTGTGCTCTCATATTCCGTAAAATGCTCTTCCTATTCATTGTAAACCTAGGGCTCTATTTATAGGCCCAGACATTCCTTCTAGAAACCCTAATGATTACATTATGAGTGACATAAATAAATACAAGTGTATACAAGTCTTCGAGTATGATATATCTTAGTCGAGCAGACTTGATATGCATAGCATGCTCGATACAAGTCTTCGAGCAGACTTTACTTAGAATATTTTCAGATAGAAAATATTCTCTTCAAGCAAACTTCAATCTTCATGACATACTCTTGCTTTGCTCGAATAAGTCCTACGAGCAAGCATGTTCTTTTAGATCTCTTCAATCCTGCATTGTGACTTTTGTGAACAACCTTCAGCATATTCGGGTGTGAAGCTTGCTCGGGACTGAACCATGCTCGAAGTCTATACTTAGAACATTTGAGATCTATCTTTATTGTATCCATGATCGACCCACCAATGTGCTCGAAACACTTGGTTTAAGCTGGATAGATCAAGTTGTTTGCTCAATTGGCAATTTATACTCGATGAAGAACATCCTTGCTTGATGAAGTGTAGCTTGCTCGAAGCCTTCAACACTTAGAATAAATTCCAGAAGATAGTCTTATAGCCATAAGACATCATGCTCAAGGTAGTGAAACCATGCTCGAACGTCCATAATTAGCTATTTCTTTGAGGAGGTTGAGAAGATTCCAATCTTCCTTGTAAAATTCCGGCTCAATAACCTGCATATGCGTAGAAAATACAATAGAATTTGTCAACATAAAGTTGAGTGAGATTATCACCAGTTTTGCAATGATACAATATAGTATGAAAAATAAGCATAACGTAGTAAATTGCGGTAAACGAATCAAACCATAAGCAAGTAATGAGACCGTTGCCAAGCGAATCGGGTGTTGGTCAATAGCATGAGCACCCAATACATGGGAATATGTTGGACCCCTCCAAATAATACGAATGAATGAATATTAGCACAAATAAGCATGTAACACGTATATTTGATTAATTTACACATAATTATACGTTTGCTATTGTTTGAGATATATATATATACATACATACATACACACACACATATATATATAATATGAAATACAAATAGTATGCATATGTCCCCAAACGTTTAGAAAACTTAGTAAAATATGGGAATGATAAAACTCACCTTTGATTAAAGGCAAGTGAATACAAATATGAATAAACGAGTTAATGATTAAGCGAGTCGTCCACTATGCGTCAAACGAAACAAACCAACAGAACCTGAAACTTTGAGATATGATAATATAAGTAAAAACAAACTCTTTTCCGCTGGAATCAATCCAAACGAACGTTTAGAACTCAAGTTATGTTAGATTTAAGATTTAAGCGAGCTGGTACTGACCAGAATCCAAACAGCGAATCGGAAGTTGGGTTTGGTTAGTAACCTTAAAATTTCGTTACGAGAATAAAAGTCTTCTGGACCAAACGTTGAATCCGACCAGAAGTATGAGAAAACGTAAAGTCAAACTTGTTGACTGTTTTGCCCTTTAACGAGTTTTAAACGAATTGACCAGTCAACACCTTTCAACCACCGAAATTAATCGAAGTTTATTGACTAGGGAATATGTATGAACAATTTCTTAGTTTACAACTTACTCAAAAAGTGAAAGAATCAACCACAACAAAGAGTCAAAGGTCTATTATAAGCAAAGTCAAACGAACAAACTTGCATCTTCAACAAATAAGCAAAAACCAAAGAGTTTACGATGAACAGAGGCAAGTGACGGCTGGGGAATGATTATTTAGGGTTTAGGGAAGTTTGTGGCAGAGATTAGATAATTTGTTTATATAGAAAACACTAAAACAAACTAAATATAGTTAATTCACTCGTTTAGGAAACCGAATATATATTTAATGACTAAATCAATGAAATAAGCTGTGGATTTCGTGTTTACTCAAGGGGTTATGTATATGGACACGTATTTTAGTTATATTACTTTTCTTGGACCTTAATTTATTGCATTTATACCAAAAATAAGCGATTTGCATGCCAAAAACGAACTAGGAAAAGGATAATACTTAAACGACCTGATTAGGGACTCCACGGCGGCGCGTGCTGGCCAAGGTGTTCTCGGGCCGCGCGGCGCTCCAGTACAAAAAGGGACAATTTGACTTTTGACATGCTTAGTCCTTATACTTCCATAAATGTTTAAAAATTGATTATTTTAAAGTTAAGAAAAAGAATTAAGAACTTTAAAACATAAAGGGTATTAAATGAAAAATCTAAATCTTAAATACTTATAATTACTTGATTTTTGTAAATAATAAAGATCTAACAATGTTCCCGAGTCGGTTTAAACGTAAACGAATACGAGTTCGAAAAATCCGAGATGTTACACTAAATTACAAGTATTAATCACTAGGGGGTGGGGGGGAGGGGGTTTAAAAATATAGGGGTGTCGGAGTTAGTCAGAGAATGTAAGAACTCCCTTCCATTGTTAATAGAGGGACTGCAAAAGTATCTTCATTCCCTTTCTAATGGAGAGGAGTCTGGAAAAGTTATCTCCCCTCCATTTTGTAACGGCAGGGAGTCTACAAAATGTTTTTATATATTTGTAGAAAAGTTTTGGGGATTGACACTACTTTGTCATTTGAAGTTCTACAAAACTATTTTGTAACATTGTTTTTAAATTGCAGCCATCAAAATCTTGAACCACCTACTTTGAAGACAAATATATCTCATGTACGAGCCTCATTTTAAACCTCGTTTCATGCGTTGCAAAGTACTCTTGTAAAAGAAATTAGTCAAGAAAAAAGTAAGTTAAGAAAATCACGTATGGCGATTAAAGAAATACACACGAAGTTTACAAAAAACTGATTTGTAATATTATTTTTAAATTTTTATCTTTTAAAATCTTAAACCACAAACTTTGAAAGATTAATTTTAAGTTGACATTAAAAATCCTTTTGCAAACTCCCTGCCGTTACAAATTATCTCTCATTCGTTAGAATGGGAGGGGAGATACTTTTGTAGTCCCCGCCGTTAAAAATGGAGGAGAGATGCATCGTACATGTAAAAGTTCTTAAATTCTCTGACTAATTTTATATTTTTAAAACTCCCCGCCATTACAAATGAAGGTAACCCCCCTTTTAAAAAAAATATTTTTCCAAGCCCCCAAGTAATTAACCCTTGTAACTTAGCCCTCTCTTTCCAAAAAAAAAAAAATTGTATAAAACATCGAATCTTGCAAAACTCCAAGGGACGGTAATCAAATTTGTACATTAACATGCAATACAATTTAATCTTTGATTATACCAATATCAGGCAACAAATACGTCAAAATTATATGAGCTCCACATATGTATAAAACTTGTGAGGGGAAACAAAGAGGAAATTAAGGAATTCAGGTAATTGTAGAGATAAATCATTTACTGATGTTTGAGCTTCGACGTCTAAGATGATTCATCATTGAAAGTATTTTACGATAAATCATTATCAAATAATAAAATCAACCACGTTGCATCAATCTGTTGATATTTTTTTATGTGGTGAGGCCGTGAGTGTTCAATTCCCTAGTGATAAAAGAAAATGTGTAATTTAAGTTGTTAAAAAGAGAAAAATCACACATAAGGTAAACCAACACGATGAGATCTTGAAGGAATTAATATTTGATATAATTATTAACTTCTAACACGGAGAATAAATTGAAAATGTCATTGTTTGATGCTGATGTCATTTGACAAGTTGGCGAATCAAACGTCGATGGTCTACAACAACCACCTAGACCTACTGTTTCAAAGACAACGATATAACAGCAAGTTGACTTTCTTTTATTACGTTAGCCCGCGTCTAACAATTATCCTCTTGATATAAGCATTTAGATATTATTATTAACTTCGTATTTTAATTGGTGCTTGCTTTCATGGTTGCCACTTAGTTGCATTAAAGAATGTCTCAAACATCATTTTCTTACCCCCTTCTTCTCTGGTCCTTTGAGTTTGAAAACTTCTCATTGAATGTCAACTTGGAAGCATGTGCCTATTGGCAACTTTAATATTTATCCCATGCAATTGAAACATATATATAATGCACACACATACATGGTTGCAATTCAAATCGTGGTTTCTTTTTAGCTTGTCATCAGCATCGAAATGTCTAACTCTAAGGTAATACTAGGAGATTCGCTCAAATCAGGTTTGTCGGAAAATTGTGGCTATAAACTATTTCCCATAATTTTGCTACAACAACTAACGTCGCAAATTGAGCTGTGTTTCTAGAAGCGTCATTAATAGTGTCATGGGCAAGTTTTTTATATTTTTATTTGTCTCATATTAGTTTTATAACTTATAACTTCGATATCTGGTATGAGAATATCATTCTTAGCTAGCAGAAACAATACATTCTATTTACAAAATATGGATATTATGTCGTGAATCCCCACATCTTCGGTCGTTCATTTAGATTATACTGATCATCAAATGCAATTAACGCATGCTGGCGTTATTGCTTCTAGATGAGACCAAAACTCCACAGTTTAAACATGTTAATTAAGTAACACCAACTTCGAAAATGGATGACCTCATATATAAGTTAATATTACAGTTGAGATGTCACATTGCAAGCACCATATGTGCTTTCATATTATAAATACTCAAGTTATAGTAAAAATGCCAGCATACAAAAGAAATACATGTTTAAAATATCATGGTAATTACTAATTAGCACATCTAATTCACACTAAAGTTTGTTGTTATTTCTTCTTCTTCTTCTTCTTTTATTTATTTATTTTTTTCTTACAAACAGCTAATAAAACCTTACTTTAATGTATCAGCAAATTGAGATATATGTGAATGTGCACTGCGAAAAGTGCAGGACCGAAGTTCTAAAGTCCGTGACAAATCTTTCAGGCATCGATAAAATATCACTTGATCTCGAAAAACAGACGTTGGTCGTTGTTGGAGATGTTGATCCGGTGAGTGTCGTAAAACGTGTTATGAAAATTGGAAAAATAGCTAAAATGGTTTACGTTGGATCACCCAAAAATCAAGATCCAGCCAGTAGTTCTACATCTGAAGGTATCAAGATAGAGTACCCTTCTCCCGTCTGGCCAGATGTATATTGTCCGAATGTATGTCCTGTCTGTCCGAATGTAAGTCCTGCAGTTGTTGTCGAATATTCACACCCATGTGAAACTGGAGGGTGCGTGATTCTTTGAAACGATACTGAAGCTGTATGTGTGTTGGATCATGTCTTTACTTTTTAACCTGTTTGAAGTATTGAGTTTGTAGTATTATATATACTTGAAAAATGTGTTATAATATTTGAAGATTTTAAAACCCTATATTAATAAGTAAATAATAACTTATTTGAGTGTTTATATGAACTTGAAATAACAATTTGTTAGAAGTTCGATAAATGAAACTTCAGTATTTTCAAGTTAAAAAGGGAAACGTAGGAAAAATTTTAGTGAAAATGAGTTTCCATTAATTCTGAATATTCAAAATATTAGGGGTGCAAACGAGCCGAGCCGAGCCAAGCCCGAGTTCGACTAGGCTCGAGCTCGGCTCGTTTAACTTGTACAGGGCTCGAGCTCGAGCTCGGCTCGTTTCGAGCTCTATTTTCAAAGCTCGAGCTCGGCTCGTGAATAGATTTTCAAGCTCGAGCTCGGCTCGTTTACTATATATCATTTATTTTTTATATAATTTATATATAAATTTTTATTATAAATTTATGTATAAAATAATATATATTATTTAGTTATTTCTAATTATTTTTTCATAACCTTATGTATATTAATTAATAATTATTAAATATATATTTTAAAAAATTACATAAATGGCAAGCTCGTTTAGACTCGCGAGCCGACCTCCGACATGTCAAGATCAAAATTCGAAAGGTAGATCATTTCCGTAACGTTTTCGCAGAAAGGTTTGGTCTTTAATCTATATTAATAGCAAACCAAACGAATCGCTGCCTTTAAGGGGGGGTACTGCTTATGGCTTTGTATAGGTAAAAGGCAGTATTCCAGTCATGAGGGCTAAGCTTGTCATAATGTATCGAATTGGGTATTTCAGGGGATGGTGAGTAATCTAAGGGATTTGGCATTTGAACAAGAACCTTTGAGCATTTCCCTATCAATAGAAGTTCATATTTGAGTATTTGCTGACTGAATGCCTTATTAAGGTGACAGGATTCGAACCTATGGCCCTCTGTACCCAAAACAGATGCGTTGACCAGACTGCGCTACATCTCGTCTCACCACCCTGGAGCATATAGATCCACCCGATCGATGAACACTCAAACCGAACTCACCCTTCCTTTTGGGCACAGGGACGCAAGAACCTAAGAAACCTTTTTTATTTTCTTTCTATTCATTTTCTTTCTTTTTCTTTTTTGATATATTTTCTAGAATTTCATTTTAAATATATAAATATTTTGAAAACGCCTCCAGCAAGATAGGGCGACGCGGACGCAAGCAGAGTGGGACCTTCTCCGATAGTCTCTTTCATCATAATATTGAAAGCTTCCCCGCCCGATGCTTTGTTAATGTTAGAGTTGATACCAATTGTAGGTTCCCTGGACGGATCACACGAGATATCCCGATATACACAGGTGCGGAATCCCTATGTAGATCGTTACGGACGTAGAACACAATCACACGAACACACGAATACGATACGAACAAACTCACGTTATATTAATAACTCAAACCGTGATACTTACAGACTCTCGACCTCACGTCACTTGACTCACTGAATTACACGTAACTTGACCAACCTCAACTCTTACGTAAACAGTAACCGTAACCTATATAAATACACGACAACTTCGCCTCAGCCGAAGTTGTCCATAACTTCGCTTGTTCAACAAGTTCGCCTAGGCGAACTTGTCAACAACTTCGCTTGGTTAACAAGTTCGCCTAAGCGAACTTGTCAACAATTTCGCTTTAAACAAACAAATACATAAACAATATTACAGACTCGATTACAGACATTAGACATATGAACTACTGACATTTATGCACCAATAGACTCCCCCTTGGCAGTAGCTTCATATCTTTGATCTTTCAGCTCTTGTCTCGTAATCCTGTATCTTCACGCGTGCACTCCTTCTCTAACACACACCGTGACTACTCGCTGATATTTCCTTGCTTCATCCTTCCAAGCAGGAATATAGAATATCTTCTTTTCATTCAACACTTGCAGATCAGCTTTCGATAAGTTAACAAGATGCATCGGATCATACACCCTCAGCACTTCTTGTTTGTCTTCGTCTTCCATCACGGCTTCAGCAGTCTGGCAATCAACGTACCACCATTTTAGATTCTTCAACACATCTTGAGGCATAGTCTTCATAGGAACCTCCTTGATGCATCGGATCGGTTTGTACTTCATCACCATCCATGGCTTGCCATCTACTCTCATTCCCCTTTCTGTATCCTCCATGAGCTTTCCCTTCTGTGGCTTTAATAATTCAAACTTCTTCTCTTTTATGCTTTCTTTCCACACTATCTTCCCAATCACTCTTGCCATGTTGTCGTCACTTCTATTTATCAGGCCCAACCTGGCCAAATCCTTCACCTCACATTCCGGCAACGTATTGAGAGATCTCAGGGTTCTTTTGAAGTATTGAATACCATCATAACGCTTCACCACAAACAACTTCATCTGTTCATCATATATCCAACAGATAATTCCCTTCTTCGACTCAGCATAGCCTTTGATGTTATAACTCTTCTTGAACATGGCTGGAACAGCAGGCTTCTTGGTCTTAATAAACCAATGAGCACAGCCTTCCTTCCACCTAGGCTGCTCCTCCCACTCAGTCTCATCCATCTCAGTACCCATGTCGACTTTCTCAACATCAGGGATCTCGTGTTCAACGTCTTCTACTACTATCTCTCCTTCCTCAATCTCACTCTCAATCTCAATCTGCTCACCGATCTTCTCAATCACATCACTCGGCAGCACATCTTCATCAAACAACACATCATCGCTGAACATATCATCGTCAAGTTCCTTCAACGCATCAATCACGTCATCCTCAACCAACACCACATCATCACCACCAGAACCACCAGCCGCGTCGGCAGACTCCCCCTCAGCTGTGGAAGTACCAAGAGCTTGAGAAGTTCTTGGCAGCTCACCACCTGCATCTTTCGATGCATTGGGATAATCGTCTCGGTCATTTCTTCTTTTCGTCCTGAGCTCGTCGCCCTTACAGCTCATCTCCCCTTGAGATGCCAAGAACTCCTTCAAGGCATCTATGATTTTCCCATGCTCAACCAGGAGGGATGACTGTAGTTGATTTGCTTCCACTATGCGTTGAATAGTCTTCGATTGCTCTGCCACGATCCGCTCTAGTGAAGCTATTCTCTCTGAGTCTGACATAGGCGTAGGCGAGACATCAGAAGCAGGCGTAACCGCAGGTGGTACCATACCTGATAACCCTGCAGCAGTGATGACCGTTGACTCTACAAATCGTGCAGCTACCACCGACTGAGTAAGCGTTGGAGGTGGTAGAGACACAATCTCCGGAGTCGACGTCTGGATAGCAGTGATGGATGGAATGCCAGCAGATGATGTAGCCACCACGGGAACATCCGCAGCGCTTGTACTTGTAACCTGTACAGAAGAAGGAACGATAGACATACCAGACAGTGCGGCCGGAGCAAAACGTACCATCCTTGAAGTCTCTCCAGCTCCCATGCCAGCACCTGTCCTTTCCCGTCTTGATCTTCTTATCAGCTTATGTATATCTTCTTCCTCTTCTGACTCTTCATCATCCTCCGTTCTTTTTCTCTTCCCAAAAGTTCTCTCTCGAGACACCATCAACCGTCTCCCCTCATTCATGATCTCATCCAAATCTGAGTCAGCCATCGATGTAGCTGCTCTAGTAGCACTCACACCCGAACCTTGTGCAGCAGAGACCTGCACCTCTTCCACTTGATCCATATCAAAATAGCCTTGACCTCCAAAAATAGCATCAAGATCTATATCCTCTGCAGCCGACACAACAGGCACAGCAGGAGCAGGAACAACTTGAGTTGCTCTTGCCTGTCGCGGTTGAGGATCTCTGAACTCGTCCCCACCAGCAGGAACATACTCTGGGTTAATTAAAAACCCAAACAGTGGAGTATGCCTGGGACGACGTTCAGGGTTGCTCCTCGCACTTGAAGTGCGGCATTGAGCAAAGATACGTTTGCTCACAGATTCCACGTATCTTATCGGGCGTCTCTGAGGTAGATTCGGAGCCACATGGTTCAATATCATCTGGATAAAACGTGGGTACATAATGAACCGCTCCCGAGACATCTCCCTTCTTTGTCTGTCTATCTCGTAAAAGACCATCTGACTGAAACTGTAGCGTTTATTGTAAGTCAGTGCAGTCATTACAGACTGCATGGTCGCACCCATACCGTCAGTGCCCGCCTTCCTCCCAGACATGCAAACTATCATAACGTGCATGAGGAAGCGCCACTGATCTAGAAGGAAACCCTTCCTCCTCTGGGTATCACCTAATGGACCAGAGTAGCCCATTCGGAGAAACGCTCCATCACGGAACGGAGCCACAAACTCTGTAGGGTCATCCCTAGTCTCTTCACCGAATCGTAAAGCCACCCGTATCTGTTCAGAATTGAACTGAACTTGCTGATTGTTCACAGTCGCTCGCATGACCGGGGGCTCAACACGACAATCATATTCTACCGTCTGCCAAAAGTCTTCGATATTTGGTAGAGATATCGGCAGAGTGTTTGTGATGGCATGAAAAATCCTCGAGCGTAGGAGGAAAGTTATGATCTCGCGATAATCGTCCACACCGCTCGCCTCCGGGTCAAGGGTGATGTACATATTGTGACCCGGGAAAAATTGACGTTGGTTATCACCATCGTCTCCTCCTGCACCTCCAGCACCAGCTACCGCAGCCATATCTGCAACAAACTAACCAAGTTAGATAAACGTTAATGAATAACACAATTTCGCTGGTTACCATGAGCGAAGTTGTGATAAACTCTGTATAGGCGAAGTTAAAGTTGAGGCGAAGTTGGGAACAACTTCGCTTCAGCTTTAAGTTCGTCTAATTAATATTAAGTAAAAATGATCTAGGCGAAGTTAATGTTAACTTCGCCTCATCACAACATCGCCTCGGGCGAATTTAAGTTTCAGGCGAAGTTACGGATAACTTCGCCTCAGGCGAACTTAAGCTTCAGGCGAAGTTACGGATAACTTCGCCTCAGGCGAACTTAAGCTTCAGGCGAAGTTACGGATAACTTCGCCTAAACCCTAACTTCGCTTGAATATGAAACAGCGACAGTAAGGTTAATGCAAACATCGAAAATCCGATGTTTCGGCTAGTTTAGACGATTAAGGACCCTTAAACCAAGCTTTTTAAGGACATGTTGACGATCAGTATGGTTATTAACACGTAACAACGAGTTTTGAAAAAACCGATTGTTAAAGGTCGATCGACCGAGGACACGAAACAGGTCGAAACGACCTCAGATTAACATCTATGAACATCGAATATCAGATATAGGAACCCAAACAACCTTTAAATCGGTTTGAAATCGAAGAACAAGTGAACAAGTATGGATACGTAATGACAAGTTCGCTGTGAAAATTCGATGGGTATAAGTTCGCTGAATAATGAGCTGTTTGACTCTAAGAATTCCTATATAGGGGAGAAGTTATACAGGCGAAGTTACAGAATTAAACCTTATAATTTGAACATTTTTCAATTAACTCTTTAAAACTTCCCTTTAAGAAATAAATGACATGATCAATTCTAAGTAACCAGTTAAAAAATCATAAAACTATCTAAGTACAAAAACTTAAAAAATTTAAAGTATAAGGGATCAAATTTCAGTCTCGATAGGGACTGCTACGTTTTAGAAAAGATCCGAACAGGAATCATACTAATTACGTGACTGTCACATAGATCCGTGTTTAGCTGTATTATGACATATAGAGACAGGTTGTAAGCAGGTATAACTTAAAGTGGTTTTCATCGTTTCTGTGATACGAGTTAGGTTCGATTAAGCCTCAAAATTTAAGTGGGCAACAACTCAGAAATATTGATGCCTCCTATCTATCCTCAAAGCGTATTTGACTTTCCCCAAGTCACCCCGAATTGACCTTGACCCATAGTGTCTGATTAAGTTGTAAGTATTCTTGATCTGCTTCCCGTTCTTCTCTCTTACTCAATGATTGTGAAGTCTTGATTTTGTCATCACTAATATGTTTCAATAACTCCAAATAAAAATTTATTTATTTATTTATTTTTTTTTTATTTTTTTTTAACATAGACTTCAAAGTAGAAATTTAGCTGAAAGTCCCGAATCTGGATCACTGCAGTATCTTGAGACGCTATCTTCACGGGAATCAGAACACACATGGGCTCGTGTATGACTGTGTAATCGCTTTTCTGCCTATCATTCGGAAAGATATATATGAAGACATGCAAAACTCTTAAAGAGTTTCCACGTAAAATCAAGTAGATTTAGTTTGTATCACGTTTACTTTTACGCACCATAAAAAGTTACCATGATATACAATGACTGTCCTAAAGCCTTTTAAGCCTAATAACTTCACTAGTTAAGCACACAAAGTTAGTATATCTATTATTTTCCAAGGTTGGATCAATTTTCTGTTAAACATAGCTAACGAACTTCTTACGAAGTAACAAACTTGAAAAATAATTTCATTTCCCTCTTTCTTTCAAAATTTTAACATTAATCGCCCCGACAAAACAAAGTCTTCAGGTAAACGGCTATCCCGAAGATCCAATGGATCAGCTGGACCGACCACATACTAGTATGAGTCCTTCTAACTAAGTATGATCGACTAATTTTAAGCGAAAGAATGAAAAACCCATCATAAACCGCCCCGGTCACTATCAGTAATCTGGTTAATGGCTACCCTCAAAATCTACAAGTAGAAAATGAGGACCAAAACATATCCGAAGACAAGTCCTTCTAACTGATGTAACCGACATATTTTTAAGCGATTAGTGACGGTTTTTTTTTTTTTTTTTTTCGAAATCACAAGAAAAGCATGGTTACTCGGGATTGATCATCCCATTCAGTTCAATAAGGTTTTGAAATCTGGATTTGTCAAACGCTTTAGTGTATAAATCAGCGAAATTATCAAGCGTATCCACCTTTTCAAGCACTATCAGTTTCTTCTCAGCACAATCCCGTATGAAATGATGACGTATGTCAATGTGTTTGGTTTTACTATGTTTCACGGGATTGTTAGTTACTGAGATAGCAGCTGTGTTATCAATGCAAATAGGAGTAAGTAAGAAATTCAGACCATAATCGCGCAACTGTTGTTGTATCCAAAGAACCTGAGAGTAGCAGTTGGATGCTGCCATGTATTCTGCCTCACAGGTTGAAATTGCGACTGAAGTCTGCTTCTTGCATTGCCACGACACCAATCTGCCACCAAGAAACTGACATCCTCCAGTTGTTGACTTCCGACTCTGATTGCACCCTCCATAATCAGAATCTGTGTAAGCGACCAACTCCAAGTCTCCTCCTCTTTGGTACCACAACCCCAGCTTCGGCTTGCCCTTGAGATACCGCAGTATCCTCTTTGCACCTTTCAAATGAGATTCTTTTGGATTTGCCTGAAAACGTGCACAAAGACAAACATCAAACATTATATCAGGCCTAGATGCAGTTAAGTACATTAAAGAACCTATTATTGCCCGATATTGAGTTGGGTCCACATCTGCATCACCGTCTACTTCAGCACCCAATTTGTGATTGACGCAGATTGGAGTTTCATATGGAGAACTGTCCTCCATCTTGAAGCGCTTGAGCACATCATGAACATACTTCGTCTGATGAATGAACATCCCGTCATTCTTCTGATCAACCTGCAATCCTAGAAAGAAAGTTAGTTCACCCATAGCACTCATTTCAAACCTTTTCTTCATGACAGCTTCAAACTCCTGACACATGGAGACTTTTGACGCAGCAAATATAATGTCATCCACGTAGACTTGTACCAGCAGGAAGTCGCTTCCATCTCTTTTGAAGAACAACGTGCTATCAATTTTCTCTCTTTCAAAACCATTCTCGAGCAAGTAATCCGATAAAGTTGAATACCAGGCACGAGGTGCCTGATGTAATCCATACAACGCCTTGCTCAACCTGTACACGTGATCTGGAAAGTCTGGGTCAGGAAAACCCGGAGGTTGCTCAACATACACAACCTCATCAACTTTTCCATTCAAAAACGCACTCTTAACATCTAGCTGAAACACCTTCATCTTTTCATAAGCAGCAAACGCTAAAAACAATCTTATGGCTTCCAACCTGGCGACAGGAGCGAACACTTCGTTATAATCAATCCCCTCTTGTTGATTAAAACCTTTAACGACTAGCCTCGCCTTGTTTCTTATAATAATCCCCTTATCATCTCTCTTGTACTTAAACACCCATTTTGTGCCTATCGCATGCACATTCTTTGGTTTTTCAACCAAAGTCCAAACTTCCATCTTCTCGAATTGAGCCAACTCTTCTTGCATGCCTTCGACCCACGAGCTGTCCTTTAAAGCCATTTGATAATTCTTCGGTTCAATCTGGCTTATAAAGCAGGTATACAGGCATTCATTGATTATTCCTGTCTCCTTAATGCTTGTATAAACACAGGTGTGTTCATTCAAGCTACTTCTCGTTTGTACACCTGAGGACACATCACCAATCACATTATCCAAAGGGTAATCTTTATGAATTCTCGTGGTCGGAACAGAACCGACATGCAAATTATCTTCCAAATTAGAAGAGATCTCGTCAATGGTTGTTTCTGGCTGAGAGTGAAATGGATTGATAAATTCTTCTTCAGTTGAGGCAGCAGGGGTACCGATAGTGTTTGATGAGGAAAGTTGACATTTATCAATCAGCTGTCTTTGCAATAGATTTTCTTCCTCATCGAGTATCATCTTCGTCGCAACTCTTTCTTCTTCTTCAGAAATTTCCAAATCCGGTATGTTAAACGACTTAAAAAGCTTAACATAGTCGAAAAGCTCAGCAGGTCCATTGCTTGGTTTTGGCGGTTGGTAACTTGTGATGTCGGTCTTACATACCACCTCCACCTTGCAAGTCGAAGTATTGAAGACACGTCTGTTGGGAGTACCAACAACATAACCGACTAATATTCCTTCATCGGCTACTTCGCCAAATTTAGAATTTGTCTTCAAGATCGAACAAGGGGACCCGAATGGTTCAAGACCACTCAAGTTGGGCTTCCTTCCATGCATAAGCTCGTAACACGTTTTACCAAGTCTCTTAACGGTTAACACTCTATTCAGAACATAGCAGGCTGTAGCAACTGCTTCAGCCCAGAACATCACAGGAAGCTTCGAATCTGCCAGCATAGTTCTGGCTCCTTCAATTAAAGTTTGGTTCTTCCTTTCAGCCACTCCATTCTGTTGCGGAGTATACGGAGCGCTGTATTGATGTTCAATTCCTTTCTGAAGACAGAAGATCTCCATTTCAAAATTCTTGAACTCCGTCCCATTGTCACTTCTGATGAACTTAACTGTTTTACTCATGACGTTCTCAACTTTGGTAATCAAATTCTTCACCATTTGAGCCGTCTCATCTTTCGATTTCAGAAAATATACCCACTAATATCGCGAGTAGTCATCAGTGATCACCAAGCAGTAAGAAGTACCTCCTAGACTTTTTACATTCACGGGACCGAAGAGATTCATGTGAAGCAGTTCTAGAGTACTGGCAATAGAGTTGACCTTCTTGGTGAGATGGGATTTCTTGTGTTGCTTTCCCTTCTTGCATGCAATACATTTGTCTACAAAGTTAAAACTTTTCAAGGGAACGCCCATCACAAGTCCATTCCTGACAATGTGGTTCATCTTCCGAAGATGAATGTGCCCCATCCTCCTGTGCCACAGTTCGGATTTCGATTCGCTTGCTTTCGTCATTAAACATGATTCTTCCGTGGCCATTTCAGTAGACCTCATATCCATCACATAAGTATTTGTATCACGTGGAGCTTTCATCACTATCCACTCGTCTGGTATCTGAAAACCAGGCTTCAACACGATCGCCTCATTCTTCGTGAAATGAACAGTGTACTCCTTATCACAAATCTGCGACACACTCAGCAGATTGTGCTTCAACTCTTCTACAAAGTTCACATTCTCAAGAGTCATTTTCCCATTTGACACCGTTCCTCTTCCAGTAATTCTTCCTCCACTTTCACCGGCAAAGCTAACTCTCGCTCCTTGAACAGGTTTTAAGTCATGCAACAAGTATTTGTTACCCGTCATGTGCCGGGAACAGCCGCTATCTACAATCCAAAGACTGTGGGCAGCCCTGTTCAACTGTTCCTGCACAATAAAGCAAAGGATTAGAATCTAGGGACCCAAGACCAATTGGTCTTGGATCTATACATCCCGTACTTCTGTTTTCCAAAGTTAGCATCTGGATAATTCCTGTCAGTCCTATTAGGAAATCTCCTTGGAAATTGAGTGTGAGGCCTTACAAACCTATGTATATTGAAAGTATTATATCTTGTGGTTTGGTTATTAGCATTTTTAAACTGAGGTTTGTTTCTGTGAAAACCTGAATTAGTTACATTTCGAAACTTTGAAGGGTTTTCATTTTTAGCAGTATTAAAATTACCATTAGCCTTACTCTCAGTTTTAATAGGCCTCACACCTCTGAATTTCGGCGTCAGAGGGCAATCTGCAACAAGATGTCCTAACTTATTACACCTAAAACAACACCTATGCTCCATTTTCTTTTCAAAGGTTGTTTTGGATGTCGAGGCTGTGTTACCGGCCGTTCGTCTCACATAAGGTGGAACGTACGGGTTGAGTGGAGTACTCTTTTTATAAGTTTTATCTTTTTCTCCACCAGTGGGTAACACTACCTTCTCTTTTGTCTTACCCGATTCGGACATCTTATCCGAATCTGATGAGATTGGACTTGTAACAGAAATTTTCACACTTGAAACAGGCGAACTCGTTTCGCCACTACTAACACTTGGTTCTTTACTCGTAACCTTGATTGGAACTGTCTGAGGAACTTCAAAATCAACAGATTTCTGAACACTAGGGTTAAAAGTGTAATTGTGGTTATAAAGTGGTGGAACCTCGTGATAACCAATTCCTCCTCTCTTTGTAGAGGTACCTTGATCACTAACAAGGTGATCAAGAATAGCTGAGGAATTTCTGAACTGTTCAAGTTTTCGGTTCAGTTCCACCACTTTCACCTGGTGGTCAGCAATCTGCTTTTCTCGTTCAGCAATCAGTTTAGTCTTTTCTTCTAAAACCTCATAACTTAGATCAATTACTTCAATTTTTTCAGCAAGTTTTGTTTTTAAGCTTTTAACATCTTTTTCACACGCTTTTATTTTAACTTTGTAACTGTTTTCTCTTGCTTTCACAAAGTGATGATCTTCTTTAAGAGTTTTAAATTCAGCATCTAAACGAACATACTGATCAGTTATGGTAGCAAGTTGCTCAGACAAATTCTCACATTTAGTACAAATAGATTTAGAACTTACCTCGGAGAGTTGATCCTTGTTATCTGCCATGAAAGCTTTTTCCTTACCAGTAGCTTTCTCTTCTCCGGTAATCTTCTCACATTCTTCATTCTCAACCTTAGCCATATTTGCCTGTTCACTAGTTTCATTCGAATGCAGGTTCCAGTTGTATTCACCTGCTTCTCTGGACATCATGGCATTGACTTCTTTACTACTCCCAGTGTGTTGTGTAGACCGGCCATGACCACGTTCAACTCGCTCGTTTCTGCACTCTTTGGCAAAGTGCCCGTTTTGTTGACAGTTATAGCACCTCACCTTAGTGTCGAACCCTGGCCTGCCACCAACAAACTTTCTCCCCGTCTTTCTCATAAACTTCTTCACTCTCCTCACTATCATGGCCATCTGCCATTGTAAATCCATTTCCTCCAGATCATCAGCATCGATCTGGTCATAGTCTTCATCCAGCATCGCTGGATCAACAACCTTTCCTTGAATATAGTTTTCATATGAAGCAATAAACGAAGCATAGAGGCCAAACTGCTCTTCAGCAGATTTGACGCTCATTGGCATCTTAGTGTAATTATTGCTTGAGGAACTTGAAGATCCACTACTCTTGCTTGCTGTCTGTTGAGTACCACTTGATCCACCCGCAACAAAGCAGACATCCCCATTTGAGTTTACTGACACATGCCCCTCCTGTGAAGAATTGGCACCCGACTCACCCTTCGAGTAGTAGGCGGCAGAATCAGTCTTTGAACTTGTATTGGAGTTTACTTTAGCACCGTACATGCCTGGATCTTCAACCTGATCCATAGATGTTTCTTTTCTTACCATATTAAGCTCAAAAGATCTGAGCTTGTTGACAGTGGTTTCAAGATCATAAGTAGGGAAGTCCTTGTCTTCCCTCATTAGCACAGTATACATCTCCCATTTTGGTGGGAGGGCATCGAGAAGCTTTTCCACAATCTCTTCTTCTCAGTAGGAAATGGAGTAGTTACTCAATTCAGTCATTAGATGATAATATCGAGTGATAATATCATCAAGAGATTCGTTCTTTAAGTGCTTAAAGACTGAAAATTGAGTTTTAAGTAGCTTTATCTTTGAGGCCCGAATGCCTACATTTCCTTCGAATCTGCTCTCAAGAGCTTCCCAAAGCTCTCTAGCTTATGTATACTTTCTGAAAGTATGGAGGATCTCCTGTGGAAGAGCCATTGTGATTGCAGCATGAGCCTTGCTTTCGGCTTCATACATCTTTTTCTCCTCCTCCTCCATTTTACTGTATTTCTTGATTTGGTCTCGACCCTCATACTCCATGACTGGTGGAATATATCCATCTTGGATGCATACCCACATTTTCGCATCCTGGTACTTAACGTATTGTATGAACCGATCCTTCCACGCGACAAAATCGGTTCCCTTCAGCAACCTTGGGGCCTTTGTAGCTGACCCCGCTTCAACTTCCATCTTTACAAGCTCCGAAATGTTGATCGAAGACATTCTTCTTGAAGACTAAGAAACCCGAAAAAATTCTGAGTAGGCGAAGTTAAACAAAAATTCCTCTGAACAGTACTGTAGGCGAAGTTAAGGATAACTTCGCTTAAGTAATAACTTCGCTGGATTCTTCTTAAATTCGCGTGACTGGGCGAAGTTGAGAATAACTTCGCTTAGGGTAAGCGAACTTAGAGAGTAGGCGAACTTGATGAGAACTTCGCTGAGCTAGGCGAAGTTGATGAGAACTTCGCTGAGTTAGGCGAAGTTAAGGAGGTAGGCGAAGTTGTAAATAACTTCGCTTCTCCTTATATCTTCGCTGAAACCCTACGTATCCTGACGGCAACTTCGCCTGTTGAACAGCAACTTCGCCTGACGAACTTAAACTTTCTGCAGATCTGAAAATCGGATTTTAACGACGTTTTTAACGGTTTAAAGGCTTGAATACACTGGTAGGAGGCTAGAATGAGCAAAAACACCAAAAACTCGTCCCGTGAATAGTCGAAACGGGACAAATTCTACACCCGCGTGAATATCCCGAACCACACAATCAAGCAAAAGCTCTGATACCAATTGTAGGTTCCCTGGACGGATCACACGAGATATCCCGATATACACAGTTGCGGAATCCCTGTGTAGATCGTTACGGACGTAAAACACAATCACACGAACACACGAATACGATACGAACAAACTCACGTTATATTAATAACTCAAACCGTGATACTTACAGACTCTCGACCTCACGTCACTTGACTCACTGAATTACACGTAACTTGACCAACCTCAACTCTTACGTAAACAGTAACCGTAACCTATATAAATACACGACAACTTCGCCTCAGGCGAAGTTGTCCATAACTTCGCTTGTTCAACAAGTTCGCCTAGGCGAACTTGTCAACAACTTCGCTTGGTTAACAAGTTCGCCTAAGCGAACTTGTCAACAACTTCGCTTTAAACAAACAAATACATAAACAATATTACAGACTCGATTACAGACATTAGACATATGAACTACTGACATTTATGCACCAACACTTGTAACTCTTGATGTAGCCACGTATAGTTGTCCGTGTGACAAATAAGGTTCGTTCAAGTGCATGCCAACCCTAAATAATGATAAATATATACATGAAACTAACAAAAAAAAATATTCATACACATAAAATATCATATCTTTTAAACACTTTAATTATATACTAACCAACATAACCCCAATTCGTTGTATTTATATAAAAATAAAATTAATAAGTTAATATAATATTGAAATTATGTAAAAATCTAACGAAAACGATATTATATGAATCTAGGTTTCAATATCCTAAATGATTTTTGGAAAACGAAAATAGTGGGTGGGATTGAAATAGATTTTTTGGTATAAAATTTTGAATTTGAATGCTTTTAATTAAGTAATTTATCTTATAACGCATTTTAAATTAAATATATAAAAAAGTTATAAATCAAGTCATAAAATATATGTTTTGAAGCATTTTGGTCTGAGCTATAGAAGAAAATATTGAAAACTGAATATTGATCTTCTTATTACTAAAATCCTTCATATTACATAAAAAGTTAAGTAAACAAATGACATGTAGTTCATATAGTAAATCGTTATGCATATGGATTGTAATTAATGCTTAAATGAATTAATTAAAGCTAAATATCAAGATTTATGTAATAGGTATTCTCCATATTTGTAATATTTATACAAAATGTTTATAGAAAACTAAGAAAATACACATTTTCCTGAGTTCAAATGCATATGAGAAAATTACATTACACTGGGTGAGTTCTAGTTAATCAATTAACATACATTACATTCATACCATACTCATACGTGTCCAGAGATACGTATTTATACCTTATTTACTATCACTTCTTTCGTACATACTTTACATATATGCATAAGTTCTTACATACTTTCTTTCATGAAACCCTATGGTATACCATAAGCTATTCTATCTTAAACATCACATATATTATAAGGGTCTGGTCCCTAACATCACAGATATTATAAGGGTCTGGTCCCTTCTGTCTCGAATAACCATACCTTTATCATGCGTGCATACTTTACATATCTTCTATTTATAAATATATATGCGTACTCGTTCATACAATCATTATGTAACAATACATTCAATACACAATCATACACGTATCATACACTTACCAATCAAGTAAGTGTATTATCTACTACATAGGAGTATGCACACAGCCCCGGAAATATAACAGATATAGGGGGGGCTAGAACTCACCTGGAGTTGGTTTCTCTCGCTGTTAATGGTAATGCCCTTCCTTAGTTGCGCATGGCTTACTTTACAACACATTACGCATGTCAATTATCCATTACTACTACTTCCTACATCTAAGTTAGTGAAACCCTCAACTAATGGGGGTCTAGGGGCAGCGCCCCTGGTAGCGAGGTCTAGGGGCAGCAGACCCTAGCAGGGTCCAAGGGGCAGAGCCCCTGGCTGGGGTCGAGCTGCCAGGTCAACTTGGAAAAATTTTATTTTCACTAACAGTCCTTCAACAAAAATGCATCAGAAAATGAATTTCATGAAATTTTGCATGGAAGAATTTCGCTTCGCATGGAATTTCGCTTCGCATGACTTTTTCGCTTCGCATGGAATTTCGCTTCGCATGACTTTTTCGCTTCGCATGGCTGTGCGATGCGAAATTATTGATTTCGCTTCGCATGGCTGTGCGATGCGAAATTCCTGCTTTTCGTCGTTTTTACCATTTTAAAGCCATTTTTCTCCTTATTTCCTCCTTAGGACCCGATTCTACTCTTTTTATGGGTTTTGGGTTGTACCAACTTTGTATACCGTGTTTCTCATAGTCCAGACGTCACCTTTTTTGTTCTATAATACACCCGTGAGGCTAAAACTCACCAAGTTCATGTTTTCTTACATTTCACAACCCGATCTATCATTACATCGGTTTGCATGTCGATTCTAACCATAAAACTTAACCCTTTGGCCGAAGCTTACCTATTTGCTCCGGGTTCGGTTCAAATCTGGACAACCCCGAAGATCTGGACGTTTTCTTGATGTTTGAGATACTCGAACACCAAGATCTTCCTTGCTTTAGCCCGGATTCGGATTCGGGTCTTGAGAGAAAATGTGTGTGTTCTTGAGTGTGTGTGTGTGTGGTGGAAGGGAAGAAAGTGATGAAAGGAAGGAGGGGTTGGGTTTATATAGGGGACTATGGGCCCCACAACCCACTCACACTTCTAATTCCATTTATTATCCAAACATTAACACACCCAATTAAGTTAACGACACACAGTTAATTATAGAACTTTCTGTTATTTATAATTCTCAGAAAAGCGGATGTTACATGAAAAATTTATTCTAATACGCCTGCAACTTCAATGTTGAAATTTCCTTATTTTCTTATTTCACCATTAATGTTAATTAGTGAATGAATTGGTTAGGATTTATCTTTAATAAAAGTAAACTTGAATTCATATATTGAAATGGCTTAAAGATAAGGAGCCATATATTAAAATAGGTTGAAAGAAAAAGATTAGGAGGGCTATGAGATTGACAAGTGGCAAAATTAAGTATTCTTTTATAAGAATAGTTAGATGAGGCTCCTTTCTAATAGGTAAAATTACCAAAGTACAAGGAGGAGCGTATGATCATACTTATTGAGGATAACGATGAGGCCAACCAACAAAAGCAATAAATATTTAGCAATTATTCACATAAGACATATAACACACAATCGGACAATTATTCTAAGTAACACATAAACTAGAGTTTGTGAAGGATCCAAGTCATCTTTTTTTTAGTAAGTATGCAAGCTACCCCCCCCCCCCCCCAAATATAAAAGAGAAAACGAGGATTAAATTACTCACTTAGAATAAGTGACTTTCATGAATAAATACTTAGCATAAAAACATCAAGAAAACGAGTCTAACAGTTTAACGTGCACGCCCTAGATTGAAAGATCTTGAGTTAATATTGAGTCTTGAAGATGGAATATAAATGGTAAAATAGTTCATACAAACAAGGCTTGGGTTTACGGGATTTTAAGTTATATTTTACAAAATGCGGTTAATAAATTATGCATAAAATAATATGAGTTTGACATGAAACCGGGTCTTTGTTAACTTTTACATAGTGGAGTTGGTTTAGTGCTAGTGTGCACGATCCCTCTAATGTAAGCATCAAGATCCGACTTTTAAAGATTTGTTTAGTTTAGTCGGTTCGGGACTTGATAAAGCACCAAATCCTAATCCAACTTACCAAACTATTTAAACATATGAATTACTTCAATAAAATCAGTATCTTCAAAAAGTTTGAGAATTTATTAATTAAAGTCTCAAACTCGGTTTTAAGCAAGTGTAACTCAGCCCGATCTTAGTATAATACAAAGTTTGGTTCCGATATACCATGATCTTAAAATATAAATAATTTAAAGCGAGACATAAGTTAAAAAGGTTAGGAATTATTTTTGGTGGTTTGAACGAAGACTAGCTTGTTAAGGTGAGTAGTTCGGTTTTTACTCGGTTTTTACCTGAAACTTGGTTTAAGCCATTTGTTCCAACCCTTCCAAAATCTGAAGTAATATGAGAAATATAAAATAAAACATAACTAAAAAGGTAGGTTGAACTTTTGGTGGTTTGGACATTGCCTAACTTGTTAAAACAAGTGTTCGGTTTTACTTGATTTTTACCCGAAACTTGGATTCAAGACAAGATTTGCTCTACACTTCAATAACAACCATATAATAACTAAAATATAAATAACAGTTCAGGTCTAAAGTGTTTGATGCAACATGGTAGATAAAAGTTAATTAAAATGCTTAAACCAGTGTTTGGTTTGGTTCGGTCCTTGACTCGGTATGAACCCAAGGATGGTTACCACATGTCCAACGCCATAGAAATAAAATATAAAGGAAAACTCAGATCTAGAATGTTTCATGCAACATGGTTCCTTAAAATTTAATTAAAGTGTTCAAACGAGTGTTCGGTTTTGGGTAGGTCCTTGACTCGGTATGAGACAAAGGATGGTTACCACATGTCCAAAACCATAGAACTAAAATACCGTAACATTTCTAGATCTAAACTCAAACAAGAAAGTTAAGCGAGTAAACTCCCCAAAAACGACCCAAACGGGCCTAAAATGCATAAATATGTGGAGGGTTTCTTTCGATGCCTTCTTTCTAACTCACCAAATAATCTTTTGATTTCTTCCCCTTCTTTTAGTATCAAGTCTCCAATTCTTGCACCTCTTCTGCAAAATACACTGATCATGTCAGCCTTTTGTTGTTCAGTGACTGTCTTGTATGGCCGATCAGTTCTACTTTCAGTCATCATTTTCTCTTTTCTTTTCTGTTCTTCCAACATCTTTCTTTCTTCCTCCAAGTACATCCTCTGCCCTCTATGATATATCTCTAATAGTTCTTCATGAGACGGAGTGGTGAACTCACTTTCTTTCATCCCTTTCTTCAGTAAGATGTCTATCAAGGTTTTCACCCTTTCTGGGTCATTGAACCATTCAACGGCTTCATTCTTCTTTCTTTCAGCCTCTAGCCTCTCCTTCTTTTCCCTTTCCTTTTTTTTTCTCTCTTATTTTCCATTTCAATTCTCTCCCGTTTGTGTGATTCTTTAACCATTTTAACTTTTCTGAGCAATTCTTCTTTTGATAAGTTTTTAATTGAATCATTATTATATCCATTTACTTCCAAGAATTTTATTTCTTTGTTCTTCTTTTTCATTTCTTCATACTCTTCCTTTCCTCTTCACTTCCTTTACATATTGAGCAGCATCATCAACTCTTGTCTAAACATTCTGTCAAATTCGATGAATGGTTGATGGTTCAGATAGGAAGCCACATGACCAGCTCGTAGTAGGAAACTTCTTTGTGTTTCTCTCCTTCTCCATTCCTCTGTAGCCTCTGATCTCCCTTCTCTAGTCATATGATTAATATGTCTCTGTTCGTACCCCAGACTTAGGAGATATGCATTATCTTCCTTTTCTTTCTTTTCATTCTTTTCTTTCCTTTCTTTAGTCTCTTTTGCCTTCAATTATGCTAATTGTTCAATTTCGTTTTCAGTCATCTTTTTCAACTTTTCAAACTCATACCCATATTGTAAAAAAAAGATGATCTTTGGATCAGTCTTCAATCTGTCCTCATCTTCTTCAACTTCTATATTTTCATCCGGACCATGTAAAGCTTCTATTATTGGTTCTTCAGCCTCAATAATCTTTGGTTTCTCTCTCATTGTATAAACTTTCTTGGCCGTTTTTTGCCTTTTGGCACTAGGAGTCTTTGTCTCTAAAGTTTCTTTTCTCCTTTCATACTCTTTGGCCGCAGGCTCTTCTACTTCAATAGGTTCTGTCACCACTGGATTAACCAAGTTTTCTGTTTGAGGTTCATCAACAATTTCTTCTACCCTTGGTTCTAAGACATTCTTTGTTTGAGGCACACTGCTTTTCTTTTGTATTTCTCTTTGAAGTGCTTGTGGTTTCTTTGTAGCAGCTACAACATCATGTGAGCGTTTCTCCGGATTTTGCAAGATGTTATTATAGATTCTCATTACAGCCAATTTTGCAAGAAATCCAAAACTAAGTCCTTCACCATGATGTTCCTTTTATGTTGTTGGACTAGATTCGGTTTGAGGCTGTTCATATTGATTCTTTTTCAGCTCCTCCATGGCAGCCCTTATGCTTTCATCAGCCATCTTTTTCATCCTTTCATCTTCCTTTTCTTTCCTCTTTAAGTTTATCAGTGTTTCTAACACTTCCTAAGGTATTTCTTCTTCTTCTTCAGCTGTAGCCATTTCCGCATTCATCATCTCCATAACAGTCTTGACCGACTCCACCTCAGTCACATCTGTATCATTCACTTCATTCCTTTCTAGTATCTCATCCCCAGACACTATTCTTTGAGCAGCTTTAGGATGTAGATCCTTTTCAGAATGAGCTATCCCCTTACCTTTTAATTTTCTCCTTTGAACTTGCTCAGGGGTCTCTTCTTCCATTTCAAGCTCCCCCTCATGAAGTGCTTGTCTCCTGTTAACGTTTTCATCCACATCTTCTTCATCATATTCTTCATTGATCAAGTTCAAAGCATTTGATGTTCTTACTTCTACACTCACACTGCTGGTATCATCATAATACTTGCTAATCATATCAAGAGCATCTTCATCATCATGATTCTCCCCTGTTTTGGTGCATCTGAGGTCTTCTCAACCTCAATCTGCTCCAGGGCTTGAATTTTTTTTAGAGTGTGTTGAAGAGCATCTTCAAATGCCTTTTTCTTCAACTCTAAGAATGCATTTCTCTCTTTTAGCATTATATTTTCAAACTCCGAATCTGCATTTTCTGGCAGAATGTCCTCATTTATGTATGTAAGAGAGGATTAGGGTGTTTTCTGAGAAGGTTTGAATTCTGGGACAGATTCTGGTTGGCTGGATGAGATCTCAGGTGATGGTAGTTTGTATGCTTCAGATTAGCCTTGAATGTCTTGGGTTATGGGTGTGAATGTAACTTGAATAGGTTCTTGGATTGGTGATGTTGGAGATGTTGGGATTGTTGTGTCTTGCATTGGTGTAGGGCTTGTGTGTAAAGGTTCAGTATTGGCCAGGGATTCTTGAGCAGGACCCAAACCAGGTGATAATGGTTCTGTGCCTATTGAAGATTTATCATCTTGGTCTTCATTTGGATCAGGGGATTCAGGTTGTGTGATCTTGTGTATATTTTCAGTTACTTAAGTAATCACATTAGCAACAAAATCATCATCATCTATATGCTCATTTGCTTCTCCACTTATTCCCAAACCAGGTTCTTCAAATGTCTCATCACCTTGCACTACTGGTTCGACATGACCTTCAACAATTTCATCTTGCACATCTATCTCTGGATTTTCGAATAGCACCATTTCATGACCAATGGGTTCCACAACCGGTTCAACAACTTGCTTCATGACCAATTTGTGCAACAACAGGTTCAATCACCTCCCTGTTCTGCCTGTGGTTCAACAACTACAATCTCATCTCCTGCATCATGATCACCATCATTGTTTTCATCATCACTATCTTTAGAATCTTCATCACTTTCACTTTCTTCATAATCATCAACACTTTGCTCTGGGAAGGAGGTTCCATGATTTCAATGTTTGCATTTAACAACCAAGTCAGAATATCCCATTCTGCATTTTCATTAAACATACTCCTTGCTCCTTTAATTCTTGTAGATATTTGGATCTTGCAAGTGTAGATGCTCTCCAGCTAAGTTTAATCCGTGCAGTGCTCTATTAATCAAGACTTGTAAAAATCTTGGGTACATCAAAAATTTCTCATTGCAGCCTTCTGAGCATTACTGACCAAACCATTGAAAATGAATCTTGAAAAGTTGAATGGTTGGTTGAACAGTATGGCAACTATGACAGTGGCTAATTCTCTACTTAATAGAGTCCAAGTTCCTCTCCTCGGTGATAAAGACTGAATGACATGGTGGATTAAATATCTGTATAACAAGGGAACATTCCCTTCTAGAATTGTCCTTCATTTATGCCCCCTTGGTACCCTAGCATGTCTTGAAAGATCCTCAATAATCTTTGAGTGGAATAAAGAAGCTGCTCTTGATGATTGTCGTTTAATTATAGTGCTTCTCTTATTGATGCTTCTGTAACTTCAATATCTTGCTCGAGTACAGATGCTTCAATTCTTCTGCCATTAATGTCATCCATGTACTCCGCAGAACCCCAGAAATTAGTGATGTGATTTCTATATATAATCGGGTTCTTTGTCAGTGCAACCCGTAGATTTGAGTTATTCAAGAAGTTGATTATAAACTCAAGTTCCCTGTTTTCATCATCTACCACCAAATGGGTGCACATATTGTGCTTTGGTTCGAATTTCATCACCATTAGTTCTACAAAATAAAAGAAATTGTAAGTATCTGTAATAGCAGAGTAATAGCAGTTTATAGTTATAGAAGAAAGTCATATTCCGTAACCTGTTCCGTAACAATTTGCAAACCTGCACAATTTAAGTAAACAGTTAGTAACTGTTTATAGAAACCCTAATTCCGACACTCGGAAAGACGATAATCGATAATCAATTTCTTACTAAGTTGGAATCAGAGCTACTGGCTATAATCAAAAAAGTATTCAAGCAGAGTCGAGTGTTCGATAGAGCAAGGGGGGCACGAGCAGAAGGGTTTTTGTTAAGAGAGGGAAAAAGTGTTTGGAAAATTTTCTAAGTCCCCCTTTTATACTTAACGATTGGATAGTACAACCCAGATTTGTCGTTTAGTACTCACCAGATGTCATTTAATTTGAAATTAATGAAAAACCTCTACTCGAGCATACAACCAAAAACAGTTGTCTCCCATTGTGCTCGAATACCCTTTCCAAAGCATGCTCGACTTGCTTTTATAAGAAAATGGTTAAGTATTTGAGAATGTTCATTAATAGGTTTGCTCGAAACCAAGTATACTCGAGGGAAAAACTTAGAATTTCTTAACTTTTTGAGATATTTCAAAACTGTGCTCGATTCCTTGCCTTAACCAAAATGTCAGTTTTAAGTAACACACAAACAATCACTCATGCTCGTTTACAAAACCATACTCGAGAGCATTACTAATAAACACTTAACACAATCAGTTCAAGTAAGATAGTCAATATGCTCGAGAACACTTAGTCAAATTTTCAAACACAACATCACTCTTATATGCTCAACATACTTAGAAAAATACTCAGTCAACAAATCATGCTCGAAACACATTCAAAGCATTAACTCTACTCGAACATACTTATACAAATTATTATTTAGTCACTTATGCTCGTAGAGGAAACTTACGCATCTATCACTCACTCATGCTCTAAACATTTGGTAAAATTTATCATTCCATAACATTGTGCTTGTGAAGTCAAAATCACAAATCATGCAAGAATCTATGCTCGAAAGACTTAAAAAAGTTTTCAATACACATTTTTGTGCTCGAAGAGCATAATCATGTTATCTTTGCTCAAAATACTTAGAAAAAATTTGAAGACATGTCTTTGTGCTCGAAGAGCAACAAAATTAATTTTAAGCATAGATTCATGTTCGAAGCACTTTGAGAGCAGTTCTAATAATAGAATATGCTCGAAAAGACTTGTAACATTTCAGATCACACATTTGAAATAAATCATCACTTGTCTAACAAACTAGACAACTTCACACATAAACTTGTACTCAAATCATCAAAGTTTGTTATTTTAGACACTGCATTGACTCAAGCATAAGCTTAAGGTGAATAAGAGATTAAACTTCAGTTGTTGGTCACTTCAGAACATTTTATAGAGAGATCTCAACATAGGATCATACTACTTAATCACTTCACAACATTTCATGGTTGGCATTATTATGACTTGAGTCAGGTTGATAGCAGGTATTAACACTTAGCTTGATTATCATTACTTTTAGTGATATGCTTAAGGTTCAATTAAGTGCATAAGGTATGAATGGTTAACACTATGGATTTAGGTTGTCCCTAATATATTCTCAAGGCTTATTTAGCTTTCTCCAAGTCACTCCAATTTGACTTCAACCCCTTTATGTATGGTCAAAATAGTTTTGATTATATGAACAGTATTTAGAAAAGGCAGACTTTAAGGTTGAACGTTGGACTTACAAGCCATCCGAACATAATTACATGCCTAACATTTAGGGTGTTAAGGACTTATTTGTATGCCCCACCCCTGTAGTTACCTTGAGGCCCCTTTAAGTCTGATTATTTTTAGAGAATATAATATTTATAATAAGCAGATAGATTTTTTATACTACATTAGCTATTACATATACAACTGTTCAAATATTAATAAAAGAATATTTTTGGTGACCATAGCATCAACAGGCTTGTGTATGACAGGATAATTACCTTTCTGCATATCATTGGGAGAGATGTGTAAAAGAACATACCTTAATCTTCAAATGTACCACCACATCAGACTTAGCAAGATCATTATATTTATATTACTTAGGCAACTACACACCATGAAAAGCTACCATACAGTGTCAATGACTATACTTCAAGCCTTTTAAGCCAATAATCACTGCTAGAAAAAAGGCCTTTTAATGACATGCGTCGATTTATGATGCGCAAATGTGCGTGTTATTAAAAAAACGTCATAAATTTTAAAAATTAGAGGATTTATGACACTTATTTTTGTGCGTCATTAAATCAGTGTGATAATTTAAAAAAATAACCTATGCATGTGCATGTTTGAGTGTCATCTTGCATCCTAGATAAAATACATAAACACCCACCTAAATTCCCATATCAGACTCTGCTTCTCCCTAAATTCTATCTGTCTCCCTTCTCCCCCAAAGCTAGGGTTTCTCCTTCAAGACTATCATATTAGTGATAGTTCAGTCTCCACCACCACCACCACCCATTAGAATACGCTCAGTCTCCACCACCGCCCACGACGACGACGGCCTTTCTCCACCACAACGCAACACCACAGCTAGGGTTTCGAGTTAATCGAAGGATTATTGGCAAGAGTTCATCTACAGTTAGGTATGTGCCTTCAAATTTACTTTGTTATTCTGCTAATTGTGGGTTTCATAATTTGTTAGGGTTTAATGTTGTTAATTAGTTGTTATACTGTTAATTGCTGGTACCATATTCATAAGTCACTATTCACAAAGGCACACACATCAACTGTCTGTAACTTTTTTTTAACTTTTCTATTACATTCTTCGACTTAAAGTGTGTAGCACTGTTGCAGACTTGCAGCACTAACCTTAAAGTGGGATTTAGTGTTTTACTATTTGTGAAAATTAGTACCAACTAGTGCCTAGTTTTTAAACCTCACTAGATTTTAGGACCCCACGCAATGCGCCGGGTGTAAAAAGATCATCAAAATAAACATCAAGTAAAATCAATAGGTCATTTTCCAAAATATAAACGAAAAGATGATCTTATCCACGAAATGGACACATAAAAGCTTGAGATTATCCAGAGTGTAATATGAATCTCAATGTTAATATACTTAAAAAAATGATCTTAGAAAGGTCAAAACTATATATAAATGATCTCCATATTCAGTTGCAGAAATTCATTAGGAAGGTCACTTTAAATCTTATGGACACTTTTACTTCATGTTGTTATTAATTAATTAGGCCTGTAAATAACCGGAACAAACACGAATGGAGCATGTTCGTGTTTGTTTGTTTACCTTTAACAGAATAAATGACCAGGCATGAACAATTAAACTAATTTTTTTTGTTCGTGTTCGTTTATGTCTATCCGTTCGTTAACAATATAAACAAACGGTTCATGAACTTAAACGAACGAACATAACTAATCATAGATAAACGAATATAACTAACCAAAAGTGGATTTATTTTGCCTTTTGGTCATATAATATAATGACTTATTTTGCCTTTCGTTTTATCAATCCTTTTCCAGCAGCTCAAGGTGAGACATCAGTTGTATGGTCATTGTTGTCTGTCCAACTCTTATATTGAAGGGTCAAAAGTGGATTTAAAGTAATGCATGTGTTGCTCAGTATGGTGCACAAGTATGGTGCACAGAACTTTTGTAAGTCATGCAATGCTCAGATAGTTGTGAGAGGATCAAAAACTGTCAAATTAATCATCATGCCATGTATGTTACAATGAGTTATTATTATTTTTTTTTTGGTGAAATTATGTTTTGGGTTATATTTTTTTTGGTCAAATTAATCATTATGTTTTGGGTAACTTGTATTTAAATGTGATTATCCTAATATTTTTAGTATGTATAAATTTTTTAACTATATGAGCTTTGAACTTTGCAGAAGTGATACAAATGAAGAAATTAGGGTGTCCAGAAGTCGTGGAGCAGATTTAGATAGCAACCAACCCGGTGATATTTTTGCTACTACTAAGGTGATTTGAAGCAACACTAAAACTAACTAATTTAGACAGTTTCTTATTTTGTGTATTTAAAGACATGAATTGTTGCAGGTGGCTACTTGGCAATGCTTTCAAATGGAGCAGAAACATAGAAAGATACTTGTAATGGGAGCATTTTTAAACTGCATTGACTCGATATTGACCAATGTAGCTGGCTTTAGTGTAAGGTATCACTCTACCTCATATTAAGGTAATTTGTTTATGCATTTTCTTCATAATTTCCATTGTCTTTGAAAGTCTAAGTTAAGGTTTAGGTCACATGAATCTTTCAGATAAATTTCGCAGTAAAAGAAGCAATAGAGAATTTGTAAAGTGGGAACCTTGCGTTGTAAAAAGACAAGTCACTAAATTTTGGTTAGTTAATGGTAACAAGTATTGTTGAATAACAAAGTAAACCATGTATAGGTGGTAGGGCACAAGATGATCTTCTAAAATGTATATTTTACTTTTAAAATAAATATATTAACAGTAAAATCCAAAGTCTTCAATTAAGTTTGGGTTGGGTGGGTTAGGCAAAGGGTTGAATTGAGTTGAAACAAGCCAAATTGGACACATGATCTGAATGCATTTAGAGTACTTTCTAAAACGAGGTTACTTGCCATTTTGTACAAGGTAAGTTGATAAGATGTTTTCAATTATTTTCTTTCAAGGTGAAAGAATAATGTACTTTTCTATATTACTTTACCAAAAACGGGTTTCGGTTAGTTTTATATTTAATGATTATTATTTATTTAATTATATGTTGGAACATGCTTCAGAAAGTGTTTAATTTATGTTTTCTATTGTAGGGTGTAACTGGAGTAACCTGACATGACACAAGCGTAACACGAAAATCGCAGCTTCGGGTTTGCTATAAATAGGTTCGGGTTAGTTTTCGGATTGAACCAGCAAACCCGTTTAACTAAACAGATCATGTTTCATTGAATTTGGCGGGTTTGCGGGTTGACTGATTTAACCCATTTATTTTTTTATTTTTTATTTTTTCTACAATGTGTTTTATGTAATCAACTAAATCGCTTGGGTGCGTTATGGTAAAATTTATAGCTCAAAAGGAAATCAACAAAAGATTTTATAATTAAAATTATTTTTTTATATAAAATTATACTTTTTGTTGTAAAAATGTAAAATTAAAGTATTATTAATAAAAAATTAATAAAAAGTAAAGAACTTTCGGATCAACCTGTGAATGTGGATGCCGTCTTCGGTTCACGTGTCTGACACGACTTTCGGGTTTAGTTTGCGTATGGGTTCTAGTCAAATCTTTTGTATTCTCATATTGCCCCTTGATACAATCATCTTTTATTGTCAAATTGAAATATAGATAGGATTGGAAGGGCTGTTTAACCATCGTAACTATCTGTAACTTTTTTTAACCATCGGAAACCAAAATAATTAATTTATGAACAAAACCGTTATTAATGGTTTACTTTAGGTGCGTAACAGTTTTATAATTAAAAATGAAAAGATGCACAAGTCGGTTCCTGATGCCTATGAATCTGGTTCCTGAATCCTGATGCCTATGAATCTTAGTAAATTCTACTTTTCTTTAAGATTTAAAAAAGTTTGTTTATTATGTATGGTTTCACGTTTAAAAATTTTAAATTTGCAGGCGATAATGAAAAGTTTTGTGGCGGGCACTTCGAATTAAGCTAAACCGGTCAAATTTTTAGCTTATATGGTTGTTTCAGTTAGTGAGGTAAATTACATACAATTTTATTTTGTTTAGATGTAGCTTATGTGGTTATTATACCTTAAATTTCATGAAAGAGATCGTTCATGAAAGACTTCAAACACTCGTCAATAACAATGTAAGTATAATTTAGATGTTTAATTATGCTTAATAACTCGACAAAATTTTGAAGCGTTTTGTTTGTTTAATTTTCTTATAGGTTGGGGGGAGGCAAAACCGAGTACACGGATGCGGATATTGATGTTGTTTGAGAGGAATGGTCAAGTCATACCTCATAGTTTATTTTCTGGTAGTGATATATGTGTATGCTTTTGAATATTAACAAATATATTTGTTAATTAACTTCGGAATATTTGTAACATTTTGACTTACGGTGTCTAATATACATATAATTTTGATGCTATATTTGTGTAGTTGTGTAATTAATGTGAAAATTAGTAATTATGTAATATATATATATAATAAGTTTTTTTTAAAAAAAAGTATACGATGACATGTATAAATGCTTGTCGTAAATTGGTGTCATAAATGTGAATACCGAAAGCGTGTTATACATGTACGTCATAAACGTGTGTCATAAATGAGTGTCATTAAAGCGTGTCATATAATATGACACGCAGGTGCATGTCATATTTCGTTTTTGACAAGGGCTTCAATGACGCGCATTGCGTGTCATCTGTACCCGTCATGACACGCAATGCGTGTCATTAAAGGCCTTTTTTCTGGTGGTGAATTCATGTGTTAGGAGACTAAACAATTTTCTATCATTTCCCATAGGTTGGATACTATCTCTATCTCAAAAAAATTTTAAGCTTCTTTAAAGTTTATAACTGAATAATCTTATCATTTCTCTAATGAGATCACCAAAAACAGTTTACTTAGTCAAAAACCATTTACAAATGATCTGTTTTAACTTACAAACTTTTTCAAAACTTCATATATGATTCATTCAAGCAGATACATTCATCCAAGATTAATGATTGTTCACTCAAGCACATATTAATCAAAGATTACATGAATCAGATGACATCAGCATGTATCATTTCAAAGCAATTGATTCAATCAGTTTTCAATTTCAAACAGCAAATTAATCATGCAGATACTTTCTAGTAGATAATCACAACAAGCAAAGCAAAGTATAATCAGTAAGCACGTTTCAGACATTCATGCATTCAGAAATCGTGAGCAATAATCAGATAGTCAATTAAGCATCTCAACTAAGCACATTTCATCAATCAAACTTCATCAGCAATTATCATTCCTAGCCATTTTTAACATAAAGTGAAACCTGGTTTTGTCTAAAGGTTTGGTGAATAAATCAGCCAAATTGTCAGTAGTTTCAACCCTTTTCATTTCTATCAGCCCTTTTTCATTGCATTCCCTAAAGAAATGATGCCTAATTTATATGTGCTTAGTTTTAGAATGATGAACTGAATTTTTCACAATAAACATAGCAGCAGTATTATCTATGAAAATAGAAGGGAGTAAGAAATTCAGACCATAATCCAGCAACTAATTTTGGATCCATAAAACCTATGCACAACAAGCAGATGCAGCAATGTACTCAGCTTCAGCAGTTGGGATTGACACTATGGTTTGTTTCTTGCATTGCCATGACACCAGCCTATTTCCTAGAAATTGGCATCCTCTTGAGGTTGACTTTCTGCTCATGTTGCAACCATCACAGTCACTGTCTGTGTAAGCTGTCAAGTCAAAGGAGCTGTTCTTTGGATACCAGATGCCCAAATTTGGTTTACCCTTTATGTATATGAAAATCCTCTTCACTGCAAGCACGTGGGACATCTTCGGATTTTCCTGAAATCTTATGCGCGCACAAACACACACACACACACACACTGCAAACATGATATCTGGCCTTGATGCTGCCAAATACATGAGTGATCCAATCTTGGCCCTATATTCATGCTGTTCCACTGACTCTCCCTTTTCATCAGCTACCATTTTCTTATGTGTGTCCATTGGTGTGGACACTGTCTTTAAGTCATGGCACTTGAATTTGGTGAGAATCTCTTGCACATACTTGGATTGATTTATGAATATTCCTTCACTCTTCTACTGCACTTGCAATCCAAGAAAGAAATTCATCTCACCCATGGAGCTCATCTTATACTTTGATTTCATCACAGTTTCAAAGTCCTTGCACATTTGCTCATCGGTTGAACCAAAAATAATGTCATCTGCATGCACTTGTACCAACAGCAGATCCTTCTTCATTCTTTTATAAAACAGAGTCTTGTCAATTGCACCTCTGTAGAATCTATTATCCAGAAGGTGATTTGAGAGCTCATCATACCAAGCTCTAGGAGCTTGATGTAGTCCATACAAAGCTTTACCCAATTTGTGCACTCTCTTTGGATAATTTGGATCTTCAAAGCCAGGAGGCTGTGTGACATATACCTCTTCTATCAATCCTTCCATTTAAGAATGCAGATTTGACATCCAATTGATATACTCTTATTTTCATTGATGCTTCATAGGCTAAGAAAATTCTGATGGCTTCCAATCTGGCAACTGAAGCAAAGACTTCTTTAAAATCCACTCCTTCTTTCTGTAAGCATCCCAAAGCCACCAGTTTTACCTTATTCTTGATCACAATTCCCCTTTCATCCTTCTTATTCCTGAAAACCCATTTGGTGCCACATGCATACTTTCCCCTGGGCTTATCCACTAAGTCCCATACTTGTAAGTCTCTGAATTGAGCTAACTCTTCTTGCATTGCTTCTACCCAACTGTTGTCCTTTAGTGCTTGATTGATGTTCTTTGGTTCAATTTGAGAGAGAAAGCAAGCATAAAGACAAATATTTGCCCTTTCAGATGAACTTATAGTCACTTTTCATGCAAGTCCCCAATGATGTTTTTAGCAGGATAATTTCTTTGAACTGAGGAAGTCTGAACAATCTGATCTGTCACAATTTCAGCATCTAAGTTTGAAACGTTTACATCAAGAAAATCAACCTATGTTTCTTTTTCATTCTCAGCAGGCTCTTGGTTGTTGGCATGTCCAGATGTAGATGCTTCATTACTTCCAATTTGCAATGACTCAAATAGTAATTGGAACCTGTCTTCATTCATATTTGTCTTTTTAGATTGACTTTGCACTGGTTCACTCTCCACTACACTTGGACCATCATTTTGAGCTTCAACTTAAGTTTCAAGTCAGTAGACCCAATTTCATCTGATCTTCTCTCATTCTTCACAAACTCAAATTCTCTTTCACCAGCAGCTACCTTTGACCATAATCTGTCCAGATCAATTTTTTTATGTTTTCACTTTTCTTCCACACTTGTTCTGAACAGACTTTTTATCCATGTCTTCACTGTAGATCTTGAAGGATTTGATCAACTTCTATAGGTCAAATAACCAAGTTGGACCATCAACATCATTGAAATGATTCTCATTGAAAACAATGTCTGATGATTCAATGACACACATATGCTCCTTGACATAAACTCTATAAGCTTTTGACTGTGATGAATAGCCCACAAAGAAGCATTCCAATGACTTGGATTGGAACTTGTTCAGATAGTCTTTTGTGTTCAAGAGTGAGGCTTTACATCCAAAGGGCTTCAAGAACTTCACATAAGGCTTTCTTTTGAAAAGAATTTCATATTGTGTCTTGTTTTGAGCCTTGTTCAAGTGGACCCTGTTCTGCACATAGCATGCAGTGTTGATAGCTTCTGCCCGAAATGCAACTGGTAGGTATGCATTTACTGTCATGGTTCTTGCAGCCTCTATAAATGTTATATTTCTTCTCTCTGCAACACCATTTTGTTCAGGAGTCCGTGGAGCACTAAACTGCTGAAATATTTCATTAGAAGTGCAGAATTCATACATCATTCCATCCTTAAATTCTGTCCCATTATCACTTCTAATAACTTTCACCTTCTTGTTAAGCATATTTTCCATTCTTAGCACACAACCTTTGATTAATTCAGTAGTTTCATCCTTGGTTCCCAAAAAGAACACCCATGTGAATCTTGAAAAGTCATCAGTAATCACAAGATAGAATCTTTTCTTTCCAATACTTGGAACACTCACAGGACCAAAAAGATCCATGTGAAACAATTCCAGCACCTCCATCACTTGTGTTAATTAGTTTGTTCTTGTGAGAGGACTTGTGTTACTTCCTTTTGATACATGAAGAGCATTTTTCTTCCATCTTAAATTCTTTTGTGGGAAGTCCAATGACATGCTCTCCCTTCACAAGTCTATTCATATTCTTCAGATTCACATGAAACATCTTTTTATAACACATCTTTGTCTCATTTTCAGTAGCTCTTGACACAAAGCATGATCCACCTCTAGAAGTTCCATTCTTCATTCTTAGCTCATAGAGGTTTCCATTCCTTGGAGCCATCATCATGATCATTTTAGGTGGGATCACAAATTTAGGCTTCAGGATAAAACAGTGTGCATAATCAATCCAATCTTGTATCCTTTGTCACAGACTTCAGAAATGCTTAGAAAATGGTATTGAAGACCTTCAACATGCAGTAAATTCTCAAAGGATACCTTGCCATTTGTCAGTGTGCCTCTTCCAACAATCTTCCCTCCATTTTCATCACTTCCAAATGCAACAGGTCCTTCATATTTTTGTTCATAATTGACAAGTGAATCTCTGTCACATGTCATGTGCCTAGAACACCCACTGTCCATATACCATATACCATATATCATTTCCATCAGTGGACTGTCCCTTAGAATTTGAGGATTCTCCAGCTTCTTTCACTATGACCATGTATGCAACATTAGCCTTCTCCATTTCAGCTGCATGGTTGCTCCAGTCAAAGTCACCATCCTGTGGAACCATGGTTACAGCGACATTCCCTTGATCCCTGTTTTGATTTGCTGCATTGACAACTCCCCTATTTTGATTCCCCTGCATTTGCAATTGGTTATTTCTTTGCTGAGGCTGGATTTGTTGTGGGGCCTGTTTTGTTGTTAGAGATTTTGGTTCATAGGTTGAATTCTCTGCTGATAACCTTGTTGATTTTGATTATGGTAAAACTGAGTTTGGTTCACTTGATTTCCATATTGCTTGGGAAGATTACATTCTCTTGCAAAATGACTAGGTTGCTGACAATTGTAACATATAGCCTTGGATTTATCAAATCCAATTATGTCATTTGGACCCGCAAATGTCGACCTTCCAGTCCTGTTAAACAATATTTTGCTACTCACAGCTAACATGGCAGCTTGCCACTTCAAATCCATATCTTCCAACTCATCAGCATCTATTTGTTCCAAGTCTTCTTGAACCACACTGGTATGAATGATGTTCTGGGCAACAAATGCATTATATGACTCTGTAAACATTGAAAACAGTGCTTGGTACTCATTCCCCTGACTAGGAGATTGAACATATGATGCATGTCCACTAGCAGTTGATGTATTATCAACTTTAGTCATTGAATATTAAACCTTGACTGACTTGCTCCAAAAATTGAACCAGTATCAGATGGTTCTTCTACAATTGGGTGCATTTGCTGAGAGATTTCCCATGGGTGCAACTAGTGCATTTGTCACTAGGAAACTTGACTTTTCTTCCTTCAACATATGATTCTCAATCATTTAATGCTCTGCTGCTTGTAAGAATGAAATCACATCATCCAACTTTAAGTTGGGAAAATTCACTTTCTCTCTGATCAATTTGCTGGCTGTATACCATTCACCAGATAGTGAAGTGAGTAGTTTCTTGTTCAAATCGAAATATGAGATCTGAAGATCAGTGGTTCTGATTTCATTGACAATTGCCATGAATCTTTGCAAAACATATTTTAATCTCTCTTCATCCTTGAACTTGAACCTGTCAAGTTGTTGTTTCAAACGATCCTTCTTTATGTCCCTTAACTCGACATTTCCTTCAAACATTTCGACAACCGCATCATACATATCTTTAGCATTAGTGTGATGATTCACACTTGTCAAGATCTCCCATGATAGTCCCAATTTCAGCACGGACAGGGCTTTGTCATCTCTTCTTCTCATTTGCCTTTCCAAAGTAGGATTATTGTTTGGAGATGCAGTTGGAACATAGGGTCCATTTCTGATGGAATTCCATAGTTTTGTGTCATTGTAGTTAACGGCAGCCTCAAACAGTACCTTCCACTTTATATAGTTTTCTTGACCAAGCAACCTTGGTATTTTGTTTGTCGACACCTCTTGTTCATCCATCTTTTCAGATCTGAACTCAGTCACACGTTAACCCTTCCAAGCTTCAACCTTTGACTCTAAACCTTCAATCCCGTGGCCTTCAGAGAGCTAACACAGCTCTGATACCACTTGTCAGGACCGAACCTGGTGCAAACCTTTGTAGGTTGACAAGAACACACCAGATCTAATAACCCAAAGGCCTCTTGAATATCCCGACGGAAGTAGTATATTCAAGGGTTGGGAATGAAGGTTTGAATGACAATAAATATTCAGTAATAATGATAGAAGACAAAGATTCACTATTATTGAATAATTGTTAATGGAACAGTGATTTAACGCAAGGAATGTCTAGGGTTTCGTGACGGCGGATGTACGAGGTTACACAAAGAGAATATTCGCTCAGGTGATTGTGCTCTCATATTCCGTAAAATGCTCTTCCTATTCATTGTAAACCTAGGACTCTATTTATAGGCCCAGACATTCCTTCTAGAAACCCTAATGATTACATTATGAGTGACATAAATAAATACAAGTGTATACAAGTCTTCGAGTATGATATATCTTAGTCGAGCAGACTTGATATGCATAGCATGCTCGATACAAGTCTTCGAGCAGACTTTACTTAGAATATTTTCAGATAGAAAATATTCTCTTCAAGCAAACTTCAATCTTCATGACATACTCTTGCTTTGCTCGAATAAGTCCTACGAGCAAGCATGTTCTTTTAGATCTCTTCAATCCTGCATTGTGACTTTTGTGAACAACCTTCAGCATATTCGGGTGTGAAGCTTGCTCGGGACTGAACCATGCTCGAAGTCTATACTTAGAACATTTGAGATCTATCTTTATTGCATCCATGATCAACCCACCAATGTGCTCGAAACACTTGGTTTAAGCTGGATAGATCAAGTTGTTTGCTCAATTGGCAATTTATACTCGATGAAGAACATCCTTGCTTGATGAAGTGTAGCTTGCTCGAAGCCTTCAACACTTAGAATAAATTCCAGAAGATAGTCTTATAGCCATAAGACATCATGCTCAAGGTAGTGAAACCATGCTCGAACGTCCATAATTAGCTATTTCTTTGAGGAGGTTGAGAAGATTCCAATCTTCCTTGTAAAATTCCGACTCAATAACCTGCATATGCGTAGAAAATACAATAGAATTTGTCAACATAAAGTTGAGTGAGATTATCACCAGTTTTGCAATGATACAATATAGTATGAAAAATAAGCATAACGTAGTAAATTGCGGTAAACGAATCAAACCATAAGCAAGTAATGACACCGTTGCCAAGCGAATCGGGTGTTGGTCAATAGCATGAGCACCCAATACATGGGAATATGTTGGACCCCTCCAAATAATACGAATGAATGAATATTAGCACAAATAAGCATGTAACACGTATATTTGATTAATTTACACATAATTATACGTTTGCTATTGTTTGAGATATATATATATACATACATACATACACACACACACATATATATATAATATGAAATACAAATAGTACGCATATGTCCCCAAACGTTTAGAAAACTTAGTAAAATATGGGAATGATAAAACTCACCTTTGATTAAAGGCAAGTGAATACAAATATGAATAAACGAGTTAATGATTAAGCGAGTCGTCCACTATGCGTCAAACGAAACAAACCAACAGAACCTGAAACTTTGAGATATGATAATATAAGTAAAAACAAACTCTTTTCCGCTGGAATCAATCCAAACGAACGTTTAGAACTCAAGTTATGTTAGATTTAAGATTTAAGCGAGCTGGTACTGACCAGAATCCAAACAGCGAATCGGAAGTTGGGTTTGGTTAGTAACCTTAAAATTTCGTTACAAGAATAAAAGTCTTCTGGACCAAACGTTGAATCCGACCAGAAGTATGAGAAAACGTAAAGTCAAACTTGTTGACTGTTTTGCCCTTTAACGAGTTTTAAACGAATTGACCAGTCAACACCTTTCAACCACCGAAATTAATCGAAGTTTATTGACTAGGGAATATGTATGAACAATTTCTTAGTTTACAACTTACTCAAAAAGTGAAAGAATCAACCACAACAAAGAGTCAAAGGTCTATTATAAGCAAAGTCAAACGAACAAACTTGGATCTTCAACAAATAAGCAAAAACCAAAGAGTTTACGATGAACAGAGGCAAGTGACGGCTGGGGAATGATTATTTAGGGTTTAGGGAAGTTTGTGGCAGAGATTAGATAATTTGTTTATATAGAAAACACTAAAACAAACTAAATATAGTTAATTCACTCGTTTAGGAAACCGAATATATATTTAATGACTAAATCAATGAAATAAGCTGTGGATTTCGTGTTTACTCAAGGGGTTATGTATATGGACACGTATTTTAGTTATATTACTTTTCTTGGACCTTAATTTATTGCATTTATACCAAAAATAAGCGATTTGCATGCCAAAAACGAACTAGGAAAAGGATAATACTTAAACGACCTGATTAGGGACTCCACGGCGGCGCGTGCTGGCCAAGGTGTTCTCGGGCCGCGCGGCGCTCCAGTACAAAAAGGGACAATTTGACTTTTGACATGCTTAGGCCTTATACTTCCATAAATGTTTAAAAATTGATTATTTTAAAGTTAAGACAAAGAATTAAGAACTTTAAAACATAAAGGGTATTAAATGAAAAATCTAAATCTTAAATACTTATAATTACTTGATTTTTGTAAATAATAAAGATCTAACAATGTTCCCGAGTCGGTTTAAACGTAAACGAATACGAGTTCGAAAAATCCGAGATGTTACACTAAATTACAAGTATTAATCACTAGGGGGTGGGGGGGAGGGGGTTTAAAAATATAGGGGTGTCGGAGTTAGTCAGAGAATGTAAGAACTCCCTTCCATTGTTAATAGAGGGACTGCAAAAGTATCTTCATTCCCTTTCTAACGGAGAGGAGTCTGGAAAAGTTATCTCCCCTCCATTTTGTAACGGCAGGGAGTCTACAAAATGTTTTTATATATTTGTAGAAAAGTTTTGGGGATTGACACTACTTTGTCATTTGAAGTTCTACAAAACTATTTTGTAACATTGTTTTTAAATTGCAGCCATCAAAATCTTGAACCACCTACTTTGAAGACAAATATATCTCATGTACGAGCCTCATTTTAAACCTCGTTTCATGCGTTGCAAAGTACTCTTGTAAAAGAAATTAGTCAAGAAAAAAGTAAGTTAAGAAAATCACGTATGGCGATTAAAGAAATACACACGAAGTTTACAAAAAACTGATTTGTAATATTATTTTTAAATTTTTATCTTTTAAAATCTTAAACCACAAACTTTGAAAGATTAATTTTAAGTTGACATTAAAAAATCCTTTTGCAAACTCCCTGCCGTTACAAATTATCTCTCATTCGTTAGAAAGGGAGGGAAGATACTTTTGTAGTCCCCGCCGTTAAAAATGGAGGAGAGATGCATCGTACATGTAAAAGTTCTTAAATTCTCTGACTAATTTTATATTTTTAAAACTCCCCGCCATTACAAATGAAGGTAACCCCCCTTTTAAAAAAAATATTTTTCCAAGCCCCCAAGTAATTAACCCTTGTAACTTAGCCCTCTCTTTCCAAAAAAAAAAAAAATTGTATAAAACATCGAATCTTGCAAAACTCCAAGGGACGGTAATCAAATTTGTACATTAACATGCAATACAATTTAATCTTTGATTATACCAATATCAGGCAACAAATACGTCAAAATTATATGAGCTCCACATATGTATAAAACTTGTGAGGGGAAACAAAGAGGAAATTAAGGAATTCAGGTAATTGTAGAGATAAATCATTTACTGATGTTTGAGCTTCGACGTCTAAGATGATTCATCATTGAAAGTATTTTACGATAAATCATTATCAAATAATAAAATCAACCACGTTGCATCAATCTGTTGATATTTTTTTATGTGGTGAGGCCGTGAGTGTTCAATTCCCTAGTGATAAAAGAAAATGTGTAATTTAAGTTGTTAAAAAGAGAAAAATCACACATAAGGTAAACCAACACGATGAGATCTTGAAGGAATTAATATTTGATATAATTATTAACTTCTAACACGGAGAATAAATTGAAAATGTCATTGTTTGATGCTGATGTCATTTGACAAGTTGGCGAATCAAACGTCGATGGTCTACAACAACCACCTAGACCTACTGTTTCAAAGACAACGATATAACAGCAAGTTGACTTTCTTTTATTACGTTAGCCCGCGTCTAACAATTATCCTCTTGATATAAGCATTTAGATATTATTATTAACTTCGTATTTTAATTGGTGCTTGCTTTCATGGTTGCCACTTAGTTGCATTAAAGAATGTCTCAAACATCATTTTCTTACCCCCTTCTTCTCTGGTCCTTTGAGTTTGAAAACTTCTCATTGAATGTCAACTTGGAAGCATGTGCCTATTGGCAACTTTAATATTTATCCCATGCAATTGAAACATATATATAATGCACACACATACATGGTTGCAATTCAAATCGTGGTTTCTTTTTAGCTTGTCATCAGCATCGAAATGTCTAACTCTAAGGTAATACTAGGAGATTCGCACAAATCAGGTTTGTCGGAAAATTGTGGCTATAAACTATTTCCCATAATTTTGCTACAACAACTAACGTCGCAAATTGAGCTGTGTTTCTAGAAGCGTCATTAATAGTGTCATGGGCAAGTTTTTTATATTTTTATTTGTCTCATATTAGTTTTATAACTTATAACTTCGATATCTGGTATGAGAATATCATTCTTAGCTAGCAGAAACAATACATTCTATTTACAAAATATGGATATTATGTCGTGAATCCCCACATCTTCGGTCGTTCATTTTGATTATACTGATCATCAAATGCAATTAACGCATGCTGGCGTTATTGCTTCTAGATGAGACCAAAACTCCACAGTTTAAACATGTTAATTAAGTAACCCCAACTTCGAAAATGGATGACCTCATATATAAGTTAATATTACAGTTGAGATGTCACATTGCAAGCACCTTATGTGCTTTCATATTATAAATACTCAAGTTATAGTAAAAATGCCAGCATACAAAAGAAATACATGTTTAAAATATCATGGTAATTACTAATTAGCACATCTAATTCACACTAAAGTTTGTTGTTATTTCTTCTTCTTCTTCTTTTATTTATTTATTTTTTTTCTTACAAACAGCTAATAAAACCTTACTTTAATGTATTAGCAAATTGAGATATATGTGAATGTGCACTGCGAAAAGTGCAGGACCGAAGTTCTAAAGTCCGTGACAAATCTTTCAGGCATCGATAAAATATCACTTGATCTCGAAAAACAGACGTTGGTCGTTGTTGGAGATGTTGATCCGGTGAGTGTCGTAAAACGTGTTATGAAAATTGGAAAAATAGCTAAAATGGTTTACGTTGGATCACCCAAAAATCAAGATCCAGCCAGTAGTTCTACATCTGAAGGTATCAAGATAGAGTACCCTTCTCCCGTCTGGCCAGATGTATATTGTCCGAATGTATGTCCTGTCTGTCCGAATGTACGTCCTGCAGTTGTTGTCGAATATTCACACCCATGTGAAACTGGAGGGTGCGTGATTCTTTGAAACGATACTGAAGCTGTATGTGTGTTGGATCATGTCTTTACTTTTTAACCTGTTTGAAGTATTGAGTTGGTAGTATTATATATACTTGAAAAATGTGTTATAATATTTGAAGATTTTAAAACCCTATATTAATAAGTAAATAATAACTTATTTGAGGGTTTATATGAACTTGAAATAACAATTTGTTAGAAGTTTGATAAATGAAACTTCAGTATTTTCAAGTTAAAAAGGGAAATGTAGGAAAAATTTTAGTGAAAATGAGTTTCCATTAATTCTGAATATTCAAAATATTAGGGGTGCAAACGAGCCGAGCCGAGCCAAGCCCGAGTTCGACTAGGCTCGAGCTCTGCTCTTTAACTTGTACAGGGCTCGAGCTCGAGCTCGGCTCGTTTCGAGCTCTATTTTCAAAGCTCGAGCTCGGCTCGTGAATAGATTTTCAAGCTCGAGCTCGGCTCGTTTACTATATATCATTTATTTTTTATATAATTTATATATATTTTTTTATTATAAATTTATGTATAAAATAATATATATTATTTAGTTATTTCTAATTATTTTTTCATAGCCTTATGTATATTAATTAATAATTATTAAATATATATTTTAAAAAATTACATAAATGGCAAGCTCGTTTAGACTCGCGAGCCGACCACCGACATGTCAAGATCAAAATTCGAAAGGTAGATCATTTCCGTAACGTTTTCGCAGAAAGGTTTGGTCTTTAATCTATATTAATAGCAAACCAAACGAATCGCTGCCTTTAAGGGGGAGTACTGCTTATGGCTTTGTACAGGTAAAAGGCAGTATTCCAGTCATGGGGGCTAAGCTTGTCATAATGTATCGAATTGGGTATTTCAGGGGATGGTGAGTAATCTAAGGGATTTGGCATTTGAACAAGAACCTTTGAGCATTTCCCTATCAATAGGAGTTCATATTTGAGTATTTGCTGACTGAATGCCTCATTAAGGTGACAGGATTCGAACCTATGGCCCTCTGTACCCAAAACAGATGCGTTGACCAGACTGCGCTACATCTCGTCTCACCACCCTGGAGCATATAGATCCACCCGATCGATGAACACTCAAACCGAACTCACCTTTCCTTTTGGGCACAGGGACGCAAGAACCTAAGAAACCTTTTTTATTTTCTTTCTATTCATTTTCTTTCTTTTTCTTTTTTGATATATTTTCTAGAATTTCATTTTAAATATATAAATATTTTGAAAACGCCTCCAGCAAGATAAGGCGACGCGGACGCAAGCAGAGTGGGACCTTCTCCGATAGTCTCTTTCATCATAATATTGAAAGCTTCCCCGCCCGATGCTTTGTTAATGTTAGAGTTGATATCAAAATGAAAGGGAAAGACAATAAGAAATATTCAAGATAAAGACTAGAAGAAGGGTTTTAGCGAGCAGGGAAAACTACTGAATACGATAACGATACATTCACAGCGGAACAAGAAGAATAAATGTTGACTCAACTTTACTTCCAGAATGAGATAAGAAAAGCAGAGAAGGGGCTGTTGTTGATACTTGTTTGATTCGAAACTGGTGAGTAGTGGTTTTCTTTTTCTTTTTTCCCTTGGTTAACAACCAAGCAAAACTCTCTATATTTATTCACTACTCCTACTCCTACAGGCTTGACGGACTTAAGGAGGGAATTTCATTGTCTCAATCAATCCATATGAAAAACCAACGCATCTTTCGCTTTGATGAGGATAGTCTGAACTCAAGTTCCAGTGCTTATAGTAGAAATGAGAGTCAATCCACAACGAATATTAACGATTATAGTGTTCAATCGTCCGGTACTAAGGTTTCTTCTCCTTCTCATGGAATTTATGAGGATTATATGGGTCTTAACCCGTCCAGTGAACGTATAGTAGAGCTTCAGTCTAATATAAACAATCAATTAACAGAGTTGATGACTGACAAGAGTGCCCAAGATGTTATGGTTGCGACCGAAGTTTTACATGGCGAAAGCAACAATATTGGATTTTTAGAGTACCTGTAAGATGATATAACCCAAAACGGAGTAGCAGGTGAAGTCTTTAAGGAAGTCGTTGATCTATTTGCAAAAACAACAATATTCTAGTAGTCGTTTTTTTCTATTAGTTGCAATGCAAACAGGCCTTTGAAATAGAAAGGAAGGACAAGTTGGTTTGAGGACCCGTTGGTCAAAGGAAAGGGGTTGACTTCTGAATTCTTATCAATAGTTGAAGAAAATCAAATTAAAAGTATTCTATTTTTGTTTTGCGCCTTAAATGAAATCAACGGGCTATAATCGTTGATTCTATGAGATCCGAGAGTATGGTAAGTAAGAAATTGATTTCTTACTTATCATACTCTCTATTAGTGTTATAGCAGTGTATAAAATTGTTTCTAATAAAGTTGGTATACTATATTAGCTTCTATCTTCAATATATGTAGTTATTAATCCATATATGGAATTTACGTAGGACCCAATTCTATTTCTTTGATACATCTATTTATTCCAATGAATCTGAAATAATTGTTTTGTTTTACTGTTATAGAATACATTTATCCTCTATAATCCAATGGAATTTGGAAACGAAGATATTTTGATTTGAAAATGATTTCAATTCAAATAAAAAATGCGTTGCAGAACGATCTATAAAACAATTGATACCGTTTCATTCCTCAACTAAATTAGGAGTGCTTCTAAAGTCCACTTCTTCCCCATACTACGAGTGAAAGGGAAAATGTAAAGACTACCATTAAAGCAGCACAAGCGAGACTTACTATGTCCATGTGAATTATGCCCTTATCTCTATGATAGAATTATTCCATTATTGGTCACTAATAACAGTAGATGAATGGTCCAGAGTCAAAAAGGGATTCTAGGCGAACACCATTGATGAACCAATCAAAAAAATCCATTTCAAAAATTTCTATATGATTTCTAATTAGGAAAGACTAAACACAAGTAAAATCAAAAATTAAAACTACAAAGGAATGTTACTAATGGAACATCTAGTAATAAAATAAGAGGGTACATTCCTTTTTTTCTTGCCCTTCAAAGTTAAAATAAATCAATTGCTATCTATTACAAACTTTTTCCTATTTAATCTAATCTGTACCCTTTCCCGATTGTCTCTCTGAAGGAGTTGGGAGATAGTATATTATTCTTTTGACGAGAGGTTAAAAAAAAGAATCATTTTTTTTCATGTTTTTTTCTATAAATTATCCATCTCAATCTAATAGTGATTGAATGCCTGAACACTCAGAGATTCTCGCGAGTCTATATATGTAGATTACATTATACAAATAGAAAGAACTTCCCCCAACCAGTAGTTAAATTATCTCCAATCAAGACCAATAAGTAGATATTACATTAGTAGTAGTATATCCACCCATGTGGTACTTCATTATACCATATATATAAGATCCATCTGTATAGATATCACCATCTACATCCAGAAAGCCGTATGCTTTGGAAGAAGCTTGTACAGTTTGAGAAGGGGTTTTGATTGATAAAAAAGAAGAATCTACTTCAACCGATATGCCCTTAGGCACGGCCATACATAACATAGAAATCACACTTGGAAAGGGTGGACAATTAGCTAGAGCAGCGGGTGCTGTAGCGAAACTGATTGCAAAAGAAGGGAAATCGGCCACATTAAAATTACCTTCTGGGGAGGTCCGTTTGATATCCAAAAACTGCTCAGCAACAGTCGGACAAGTGGGGAATTCATGGGTTGAAAACGGGAATGGAACTCTTTGAGATCGAATCTCCCGTTGTTCCTCAGTAGCTCAGTGGTAGAGCGGTCGGCTGTTAACCAATTGGTCGTAGGTTCGAATCCTACTTGAGGAGATTTGAAAATCGCCGTCAACACCCCGGTGTAGGTCCGGGATACTCCTTTGTTCCATAGCCCTGGGGCTATTTACAACTATCCAATTAAGAATTCTTAGATGTACTAGTACTAGCAGGAGTTTGTCTTTGTATATTATAGGGATGATCCGAAGGTACGAAATGTATATCTAATATTCAATATGATTCCATAAGATCTAGTTTCGTTCAAGTAAGGGATTCTAGCCAATTGAAAGGATCTTCTGATCAATTCAGAGATCATTTTGATTCCATTAGTAATGAGGATTCGGAATATCACACATTGCTCAATCAAAGAGAGATTCAACAACTAAAAGAAAGATCGCTTCTTTGGGATCCTTTCTTTCTTCAAACGGAAGGAACAGAGATAGAATCAAACTGATTCCTGAAATGCCTTTCTGGATATTCCATACTAAATCTGACCAACTACCCATCCTACCTCCTCTACGTTCTTGACGTTCTTGACAGTCCGTCTTTGTCTCAGTAGAGTCTTTCAGTGGCATGTTTCGGTCCTCTTCCCCATTACTTAAAAAAAGTGAGCCACCGGTTCAGGTACAAGATACTATCATTACAGCCTGGGCAATTAGACATCTAACCCGTAATCGCAACGACCCAATTGCAAGATCGGAGCTCTACCAACTGAGCTATATCCCCCCGAGCCAAGTGTAGCATGCATGAAGGAGTCAGACGCTTCTTCTATTCTTTTCCCTGGCACAGCTAGGCCATCCTGGACTTGAACCAGAGACCTCGCCCGTGAAGTAAATCATCGCACCTATGGTCCAACCAATTGAGAGAGAATCAATAGATTCCTTTTTGGGAGCGATTCATCCTTCCCGAACGCAGATCTCCCTCTACACAAGCAAATTGTTGATAAAATTCCAAAATAGCATTTTCTTTTGACCCTATTTTTTTTATCATTCAGAAAAGACAAAAATAGTTCAGGATAGCAAATATTCTTTAGAATTTCTCTTATATTCAACCCCATTGCTGATAATAGAACTAGAATAGATAGTTTTTGTTGCCTACTCACTCGAACCCATATCATTGCTTTTCTATCAATTTCTAATTCTAATCTTCCTCCCCAATATGATATTATGGTGCCAGTATAGAGCTGAACCATTTATCTCTATGAAATTATGGACTATAAAGTGGCCTCACTTCGCTCGCCTCCCTTCCGGTCGCCTCAATATTTTGAAGGGTGTTTTTGAAGCTATCATGAAAGCTTTTCCCAATATTTTGTGCATTTGTTTTGATCTTCCTCGTGTTGTTGATGGTCTGGTTGGAAGTAAAAAATTTGAGTTATGTTGGTGGAGACATGTTTGAAGGCATTCCTAAAGCTCATGCAGTTGTGCTTAAGGTATTCTCAGTATTTCCAATTTTGATGTAATCATTAATTAGCTTGTTTTTGAAAATTTATTTCAATCCTTTTGAACAAAAGTTTTGATGATTATTTATTCATTTATTGTGTACAAGAATTTCTTATCATGAAATTATGGACTATAAAGTGGCCCCAACATCGACAATGGAATCCAACCCTTCAAAAACACCCCCACATTGTTCAAGAGCCACACTTGTAACTAGCCTTGAATCACTAGCTATAAATTCATTCACTAGCTTATTAAGCTTCGGCTCTTTGCTTGCCATATTCCAAAATGTTTCCCCATATGTTGTGTAAAATGTGGTGACATCGTCGCTTTGGAACCATTTGCTCGTGTGTTGCCATGGATCCAGTAGCATTGGATCCAACATGAGTAGCAAAAAGGGCCTGACACTGAATGGATCATCCTTTAGAAGCAATCGAGAAGCAGGTGCTAGCAAATATCCTTCTCCTCCCTCCTCATCATTGCCTCCAGGTGTGGTGGGTACTTGTTGTTTCACAAACAAACCAGAGTAAACAAGGATACGCATAAGCCGATAGATAAAAGGAACTTTCTCCTTGTTTATGGTGAGGGCTTCAACTAACTCAGAAAGCAACATTGGCGAACCATGACGATAGATTATATCAGGTATTTCTAGCTGAACTGCACATTTTAGTGACATGGATTTTATGAAGCTGAAAATATGGTTCCCTATGTGGGCTTGAGAATCAAGTAGCACTTTAGATTGCTCAATATCTTGGAGTGCCATCTCAGACACAATTTGACATGTTGTGAACATACCGACCTTATCAATATATAGGAAAATATGTGAAGATGGGCATGATCAGAACCTGAATATTAATTAAGAACCTGAATATGATAATTCTTGCAATCATTAATATTAGTCATCATGATAGTGCTTGTATAAAGTGACAGGGCTGCAATAAAAAATGCACGTATGCTATTATGCATTGATAATAAATCTATATACCCATGCATGAAGGGTGCAAATATCCTTTTCTTTTTCCTTTTCTTTTATTAGATATTTCTTGATTTTCCACAACCTCTAGAAGAAAAGAAGTGGATGTAAATACTAAAGGGTATTCAATTTACAAGAATTTTAAATGAAATTCCTATTGTATTCCTTTTCAGTTAGTTACAAACGGATATTAAATTTACTAGAATGTCATGGCCCATTTTTTTATCCATAGATGATTAAAATGGATGGACAAGATGGCTTCTTATTTTCTCACGTTAAAAGGCTAGCCTTTGCTTTTCTTTACTTTTAAACATAAACATGTGGTTGAAATATATTTTTAGAGTTTTCACAACTTACCTAGGTTTTGTTCTTATCTTAACCCTATATATATATATATATAGGGGAGGGTTATCCTAAAAACAAGTAACTTTCTAGGAAGGTAAGAAATAAATCATAGCTATTGGATCATGTTAACAAGTGATTGAGATTTAAAATCATCAAAAGCCGACATGGTTTCCGAGAATTATCCTTTCACTATTATAATCGTTATAGTTTTCTAGAATTGTTCTTTCACCATAATTTGTAATTTTTCACATGTCAAAAATCTATTGGTTATTACAATTCCTATAAAACTTGTTATTTTTATTTGAACCCTTTTATACACACACACACTAGGTATTGGCCCTTGTGTTACGGGTGTGTATTTAGGTACTTGTTTTTAATCCGTTTTGCTATTTTATTGTTTGTAGTGATCACTTGTTTTATTTCGTTTTGATTTAGTACAATTAGTTTTTAATGTTCATTATATTTTAATGTTTGAGCTATTTCAATTATGATGTGTAATTTTTTTAAGATTTTTAACAAACAAACATAAGTGAACACAAACACATCCATTTTTAAATGAACAAACATGAAAACAAATATTTGGCTTATGAAATGTATTTATCGTTTTTGTCCTTAATCACATGCTTTATCATTCATTTATTAACATAAACAATTTTGGTGTCACGTAATGAGTTGGAAGAGGTGGCGATCATTCCTGAGGTCTTCCCCGATGTTAAAACTTGGAATAAGCCCCCTTCATGAACGGCACAATAGCTCTATGACCACCAAACCCCTTAAAACTTGGAATAAGCCAAGTTTAAGCACAAGATAAAGACGATAAAAACTAATTATGAAAGGCTTGAAATGGCATAAATTATGTTACACAAAATACTCTCATAGCGTTGTTTTACATTATATGACATCGCCTTTTTAACAAAACAAATTAACTACCAAATTGTTGAGCAAGACTGCCAATATCATTATCTTGTCATTTGTTGCTACAGTTTGTTCCCGTCACAATATGAAGTGCATGAGTTTGTAAAATACTCATGTGCCGCGTTATGGGGTTTATTTAAATTAGATTTTTGTTTTAATCGTTTTGTTACTTTATATGTTGTAATGATTTGTATTACTTTTTAACGTAGTTTTGTTTTGATTTAATACATATATATTAGTTTGTTAGGTCCATTCTATTTTTTTTAACATTTGGACTCTTTCAATTGATATATGTAGTTTTTAGATTTTTAACGAACGAATATAAACGAACACCAACAAACATGAACAAAAATATTTGTCTTATGAAAAAGGAGCAGTTGATGTAGATGACGATGGTGGTTGATGCATGAGAGGGGAGGTTGACGATGATGGGTAGACGGGTGATGTAAAGGATAGACCAGCAACATTAATAAAGTTAAGGTTTCAAGCAAATCTTGTACTACTTAATTAGTGGAACACACATGTAAGTTATCTGTAAGATTATTTTCAATCTCTTTCTTCAAAAAAAAACATAAACTTTGTTCAATACGGATTTTCCTATATAGAAAATATAAAACAAAGGATAACAATTAGCCAAAAGATTAGCATTGACCATTATTTAAAGTTTTTCAATATTTTTTTATGGTTGGTAATTTCGTATAGAAAACATTAAAGACCTGAAAGAGAAGCAACATATAATCATTTAGCAACACAAGGATATTTCACTGTTCCAATTGGCTCACCAATCACAACCTATAACATTACATGTGTTTATATTGTCATACTATGATTCAAGAAAATCGTTATATATGAAAATTTAGATAAAAACAGTGGTTTTTTATTAAATAGAAAAAGAATTAAAAAGAAACATACATGTTCAAAACTTTCACCTCATCCTCCTTTGTAATTCCACTTGCTAGTGCCCTGCATATCTTTGTCATTTTTCCAACTTTGTTGACATCATTGTTGATTTTTCTGCCAACAAAAAGACTTTGTTACGTTCGGTCATCTATTTTTATTATTTTACTTCATAAACCCTTCGTTAATACTGGTAATGAACGAACATAAACGAAAATGTTAGTTTTCTTAACGAACGAACACAAAAAGAATCATGGGCGGATCTACGTAGTAGTGTACGGGTTCACGGGAACCCACTGAGTTTCGAAATTTATATAGAATATAGGTATAATTTATGATAGTGAACCCATATATATACTTTGAGAGTGAACTCATAAACAATATAAAACTTTGGCCTGGTGGTAATACTCAAGCTTTTCCATCTGCCAACCCAGGTTTGAGTCTGGCTTCCAGTGTCAGTTTTTGGTTTTTTTTCTTTCTATTTTTTTTTATGGAATCCAGTTTACCTAAGTTAGGGTTTTTTTTTTCAATCTAGTTTACTCTTTACCCCACCCCACATCCTCACATCGTTGTTACACAGAACATAACATCACACACCAATAGCCTCAAACCCTAACTGCTCACTGCCTCACCATCCAACATTCAAACTCAGAAATCAGAACTCCGACAATCCACCGGACCACCTCCGCGCGCCGCCTCTTTTTCCGTCACGCCGCCTTAAGCCCTCATCTTCATCTCTCCTTCACTTTAGTCTTCATGCTAAGGTATATTTTGATGTTTTGCTTCAACTATTTTTGTTTATTATTGAAATTACAATCAGAAAGAATGATTATGTAGAAGTTTGTTAATTGAATTAGAAACTTAGTGATGTTTAAATTTGATTTGTATGCATTATGAATATTAAAAGATATTTCCCAAGTGAACCATCAAACATTCAATCATCATCTTTAAGTAGTAAACAACCCTCAAGAATAGATTTGGATGATGGATTCTTGAATAATACTTGCATTTGTTACATTGAAAGAGAGTTCCTTCAACAAGTTTCGATTGAAGATGTAATGCAACGGTTCCAAAAGATGAAAACTCGTAGATAACAATTATAGGTAAGTTTTTTTTTAATTTAAAAAGACAATCGCATCTTTATTATGTATGTTATCCTTTCTATGACGATGTTTGTTTTTTGTTAATTTATCGTATTTATGTTATGTAATGAACCTTACTTCGACCCGAACCGTTGAACCGACCCGGAATTTTTTATGGTCAGTCGTATAAAATTAGAGCATTTAAAAACAGTGAACCCATTGGAAAAAATTCCTGGATCCGCCACTGAAAAGAATACCATGTTCATTTAGTTATTCACCATGGAATACGTCACAAAGGTGTCTACATATAACAACAAAAGACATGCTAAAACTAAAAGTCACAAATGTGTCTATATATGAAACCGAAAGTAAAGCAAAAAAAAGCCCACACCAAAATACAACAAATTAAGATATTTTAATAAAAAAAACTGATGTGAACACAAATGTGGATACTGGCGTTTCAGGTGAGCGGGTTCGGGTCATGAAGCCTGCTAATGAAGAAACTTTTGAGATGTTTACTTGATGGTCTGTTAAAGAACGCAATTAAGTGTTTAGTAGTCGTGTTAATGCATTCCTATACATATCCAAATCATGAACTTTCTTGTGAACAATTTTTGGTTGTGAAAATGGGGTTTAAATTTTGTTATCGTCTTGTTTGATCCCAATGGGTTGAACCATACACTCTAACCACTTGATATCTTTCTATATAATCACTTTTTTCTATCCCCTAACTATCATAAAAAACCCTATGATCAAATTACTTAGTCCGCACTCGTAACATGTCTTTTAAACAACAAACTTGACTACCAAATATGTGACAATAATAAGATTTATCAGAAGTAAAATATAAAGAAATAACAGTACCTGTCAGGGTCAACTACCTGATGTCCGCAACCAAAGGCCATGCTTTTTATGTTGGTGGAACTTTACACGTAAAAAAATTACAGAATTTTTTACGCACCGAGTCGACTTTTTACACATGTGTAACGGACGTAAAGTTAGTGTAATCAATTACATCTTTATTCTCTCTCTTACTTTGACTTTTTAGTCAGGTTTAATTTCAATCACATATTCCAATCTATTTACTTAAATGTGTGGCCAAGAATTAAGTTCTTAAGTTTTTGAAACTCAACATGGTTCTCAAAAAATCCCTCCCCTATATATATATGTGTGTGTGTGTGTGTGTAGAAAATGGTTAAAATAAAATAAGAAGTTTTCTAGGAATATGTAAGAACCAATAGATTTTTGACATGTAGCATTACAAATTATGGTGAAAGAACAATCCTAGGAAACTATGTCGGTTTTTAGTAATTTTAAATCTCAACCGTTGATTAACATGATCCAATGGCTATGATTTATTTTTAGCCTTCCTAAAAAACTAATTTTTATGATAACCCTCCCTCATATATATATATATATATATATATATATATAGGGTAAGGTTAAAATAAAAACCCATTGAGTCTTGAAAACCCTATGTAACATCGGTTTTTTTTTGTTACATGTAATATATGTTGTAACATTTAATACAAAATATCGAAACATCAAAAAAAAAATGTTTTGCTATTTTTTAACATTTTTTTACTAATTTTTATATATGTTTTCTAGAGAGAGAAAAAGTTATATTTATATTTACATTTTTTATTCACTTTAATTGTTGACCACAAGATTTAAACATTAATTAAAAACATGTGGTTGAAAATAGGTTTCTAGAGTTTTCACAACTCAAATAGGTTTTCATTTTATTCTTAGCCTATATATATATATATATATATATATATTTAAGCAACCAAATCACATGTTCTTCTTTCGGTTTCAAGCACACTCCTAACAATAAATATAAAACAGATAACAGCGTACGTATGTATTAGAATAATATGCATAGCTAATGAGAGCCGAGAAAGAAAATCTATTGTTTTTCCGACCGCTCTACAAAACTTTTGAATCTTTATAATTTCATTCCACCATTCATAAAGTTGAGTCTTATTCGATAACTGATCATAAAACAGTTACAAAATTTCATGTAAATTCAAACAAATCCCAGTGAGGCATTTCATCAAACACTTGGTGACCACACCAATATCAGGTGGATGCTTGCAGACATCAGTAGATTTCCCACCTTTCTTGTTCCTTATCATATTAACCATACAAAACACATGCATCTTAATCATCTACCCTCCTCAAAATCTCGACAACTAACAACGACGAACATGTTGGTGGTGTTGAACCATGACGACGCAGTAGTGGTTCACATACAACAGGAAGACGAAGATGTAGCAAAGTTGATGGAACATCGATTAGGGTTCGTCTTCACTGACTTTGTTCTTCCTCTTCGTAATCAGATAGAATAGTCATTGTAGGGTTAGGGTTTGAGGGTGAGACGAAGAAGAATGGGGGCAGATGAGGGCGGAGGTAAGAATTAGTTTTTTGAGGTTCTACGGATTTGAGAGGGTGGAAGCAGAAGCATTAGGAAGAGGACGTTAGAGAGAGAGAGAGAGAGAGAGAGAGAGAGAGGAGTTTTTGGATATGTTGTAAAGGAATTAGAGGTTCTAACTCGTTTTTTAACCCATTTTTCTAATCTGGGTACCAAGACACGTTGATACTTCTATAACTCGTGAATTTTTTCGATTTAAATCAATGAGAAGCCATCATTTTCAAATAGAGCAATCTGATAGCATGAGAGGGGGGGGGGCAACGTGATTGCTTCAAATATAGACAAATTATATATATATTGAAATATATATATGGGGCAGGATCAAATGAAATCTCCTTTTAAAAAAAAACTTAAAAACTTCTAAAGAATTGTTTTTAACATTTTATTAAAACTTTTTTGTAGTTTTTTTTCCAGTATTCTTATATGTTTGTTATTGTTACCAAAAAAAATTTCTGTAACCTCGTTGGTGTAATGCACATGAGTAATAGTGTGCATTGCATATATGCAAAGTGTTGTATTGCATAGAAGACTATTGTACGTATTTGATGCATATTATTGTATATATGTAATATAAGACTAATACACACATCGAATACACATTAGTACGTATGTGTAATATAATATTAACGCACATGTTCACTACATCGATTTTTTTATTATTTTTTTTTGCATATAATACAACACTACTGCACATATAAAATACACAAATATTGAATATACGCAATTAAACACTATTGAACATAAAAATAAATAGTAATACACATGTGTAATACAACAGTATCACATAGTAATATGTATGTGCATTACAAAGTTTTGTTTTTGTTTTTTCCTTTTATTTTTTTTCAAGTGAAGGATAACAAAATATAAGAATTATAGCAAAAACGAAAATTTAAAAATATTTTTTATTTTTAATTAAAAATAATTCTTTAAGAGTTTTAGTTTTCTCTCTAAGGATGAGTTTTCTCTTGATCCTCTCCATATATATATATATATATATATATATGTATCTTAAATTTTAAATGTATATAAACGAAACCTTTAAAAGCTCTTTGATTGTTCCCTACATTCTCTCAAGCCACCAGATTGCTTTATTTGTAAATAGAGGCTTCTTATACATTTGACCCGAATTCACGGGTATAGGTCTCACCAAACCTAGATAACCCTTAAACGGGCTATAACATCTCATTAAATTAAAAATTAATCTCATCAAATATTTGATATAAAAATCTTATAAAATAAGGATATACTAAAAATTAATATTCAAATTTTTTTTTGTTTCAAAGATATAATTTATAAATTAAAAAACAATTTTATAGAAAAAAATAAGCAGACCATGGGTCTCATCAAACCCATATAGCTTTCAAACCGGGTTATAATATCTTATTTATTTGTGAAACCCTTTCATTATCAAATTTTAAGTATATTATTAACTTTATTACAATAAATAAAATTAAAATCCAAATATATATATTTATGGTTAGTATCATTTAAGAACTCCTAATTTGTATAAGAAATTTAAGAACTCAACTATACTATTTAATTTCTAATCAAGGGCTAGGATCGTGGCATAATGGTAATTTCATAGAACAATAAGGACATTTATTAAATACAAAAGGTTCATGCTCTCTTCAGTAAATTCCAAATATTGCTCCCCACTAACTCCCATTTCATCATCGACGCAACAATAGAAAAATTCAAATAGAGGAATTCACTTTGTTTAATAATTCGTTTAGATCCAAAAAGAATAGATGAGGTTTGTTGTGATCTATATTTCCACTTGGCGTGAACTACTTCCAATGGTACATGCAAATTAACGCAGTTTCTTTTTTTCATTTGTTGTACGTTATCGATTTAATCATAGATATTTTCAATTAGTGCTAGATTAATTAATTGTTTTGGGAGAATACTTTTTCATTTTATTGTTGATTTACGATCTTACCCAACACCCGGTAATGTTCTTCCATATTACTTCTTCCCAGCAATTTTTAAGAATTTTTATCTGTATTTTGTTAGCGTTCATTTTATTTTTAATATTGATGATTTTAATTTGATTTTTTTAACGTTTTACACTAAACTCTCTCAAAACATGTTACTCTTTATAATGGGCATATTTTATTTTTAATATTGATGATTTTAATTTGATTTTTTTAACGTTTTACACTGAACTCTCTCAAAACATGTTACTCTTTTTATAATGCTACAAATTGAGCACTTTAAAAGCGGTTCAATTTTTACCTTAAAAGCGGTGATGAATGAAAACCGCTTCAAAGAAAATAATAGGTATTTGCGTGTACTTGTTAAAAGCGGTTCGGCAAGAGAACCGCTTCTAACCCACCATTTCAGTTCTAATATCATTGTTACCCCGCCATTCTCTTTTCCCAAATCTGTCAAACCCTAAACCCCAAATCTGTTATACCTGTAGGAATACCGTATGCCCGAGACACATAATTAGGTTAATGTGGCTAGTCATGTTTGATCCAAGTCGGGTCATACCCAATAACGAGTTAGACACACACCAATTGTGTATTTGTTAAGATAAGATCTATAAGACAAATACAGAACACGACACATTCAGAAAATCGGGTTTCTGAATATTTACTTGAAAGTGTTAAATAAATTAATTGGTTAATTTATTTATTCAAATAATTATTATTGGAATGATTATTTAACTATGTATTCTTTTATAAAATGGTTTATAAAAGATGGGGTGTTTATATATTTTATAAAGTATAAAATAAATAAAAAATAAAAAAAAAAAATAAAAATAAATAAATAATATTGGGGCCGGTTTTGGGTGGGCCCCACACCCCAAGATTATGATCTTTTTTGTCAAGGTTTTGGTAGAGGTTGAGTATACTCTACTTAAAATCAACCATACACAAAGTCATGATGGTGTTGATATATATGATCATACACACTTTCAAGTAACATTATTACAACACAACTCTTCCTTTCTTTTCTTTCAAGTTCACGGCCAAAAGAAAAGGAAGGGCTCGGGTCTCGGGTTTTTCGTGTTCAAGCTTCCTAGCATAGCTCGGTGTGTGTTGGAGGCTCGGGGTATATTCCGTTTGAGGGTTTTCCTTTGAAAGTCTAGCATTCACATCATTATCTTCTTCAACCATCTACTAAACTCTTAAAGGGTTAAGAATGTAAGTGTTTACAAGCTTGATAGTTTAGCTTTTCCGTATCATTTGATCCTTGCTTCGGGTTTCTAATAAATAGATTATTGGTAATCTTATAACATGAATAAACTAGGTTATTCATGAACATATACATATATAAACACATGGATACATATGTTTAGTTTGTAAATATCACGCTTCCGCCTTAATTGTGACTAGTTAAATGGTTAACTAAGTTTATAAATTCTATAGAAACCCAACAAATGGCATCAAGAGCCGGGATACGGGAAACTAAGCTTCGGGTTCTCGGTTTTATATTTTTCCCCTTGAAAGATTTTATACAAAAAATTAACATGCATGATTTTTTTTGTATTTAATCTTGTTATTGTTTTTGGCTTTGTTCAAAAAAAAAAAAAAAAAAAAAACCGAGTTAATGGGCCGAAGCCCAATTCGGGTGAATTTGGGCCGAAGCCCACTTGAATATGGTTATTGGGCTAACCGGAAATAAAAGGGAAAAGGCTATATGGGCCGAAGCCCATTTTTGGTTAATTGGGCCGAAGCCCATGTGTTTTGCACATGTGGGCCGAAGCCCATAATCTAGTTATTGGGTCAAGCCCAAATGGGTTGGGCTAGGCCCGATAAAGTCAAGGGGTTTTGGAACGGGTTCCTAAAACATAACGGGTTATGTTTGTTAAAACTAGACCGAGCCGTAGACCAAAGTGGATGTTTATTTGTGGTTGATGTTGTGATTGTTGTTAATTATTCAAAGTTTCGGTTTGTAATAATTAATTAGGGGCTATTTTGTAATTATTTATTCATATGGGTATGTAATAAATAGGTTATTTGTAATATCTTTATTTTATAGAAAAAAATGTATTAGGACATTTGATTTTGTAAAATTAAAGAAGATTGCAAAATTGGAAATTTGGGCCTAATTGGGCCGGGTATGGTGATAATGGGTCTCACAAGCCCATTAAAGAGATTCAAGCCCAAAAGGACCTAAGCCCACCAATTAAGCCCAAATGGAAGCTTATGGAAGCTAAGGCCCAAGTTCAAGCCCAATGGATCACAACGGGGTTGAAGAAGATGCTCGAAGCATTTGGATGCGGGATCGAGTGGGAGCTACAACATCCATGTGTCATGTGTCCCTTAGGATCGGACCTAAGACACACACTTGTTTCGGCTAACAAGTGTGGTCTAACTTAGTGGCTCGTGTCTAGTATAATTGTGTATGCTTGTTAATTAATTGATTGGTTGATTGTGTGGTTGTTAGATATTAGGATATCAACTTCGTCACATAGAATTAATTAACAAAGCATAAAACGGGTTCTAATAATTATCGGTAATTACGTGACACATAGTTTAATAAAATGGATTTATTAACTAGCCGTCTCACGCCCATAATAAAATGGCTTTATTATAAATTAGAATTTTGAAAATGGTTTCAAAATATCATGTTACTAAATGCATGTTAGTACATGATTTAAAGTTTTACAACTAGAATTATTAAAACTAAAAATCCCTTTTAAAATTAAGGATAATAAGTTAAACACCATCCTTTTGTATAACGCTTAACATATTAGTAAGCTCTTAGTGGGAAAAAGGTCACCTAACCGCATAGAGTAAATTAATATGTTAAGGTAATATTGGCATATAAATGGGAAAAAGGTCACCTAACCGTTTGTATGTTAATATTACAAGTTGATACAAGTAGGACGACTTAAATTAGAACCATGTGAAGAGGGTCACCCAAGCATGGGGTCTAATAGGTGTTGATGGGATAAACATGCCGACACGAAATATGATTTCGAACCGGTCCCATAAACTCTAGAAGTTGCAAAAGGGTTTGCAATTGTTATAAATAACTACCTTGATAAACTGACAATGGGAAAAAGGTCACCTAACCGGAGTCGGGTTTATCGTTGGATTCTAGATTTTAATTATTAATTATATTTGGTATATATATAAAAGGGTATTAATAATTAAAAAGGTAAAACACTAAAATGAACTTAATTAAAATTCTGCAGATGGCCGCACACGTCGACGACAACATAATCCCTAACGTCCAAAATGTCTCTCTCCGATCTATTCTCGCTAAAGACCGTCTTAACCACAATAACTTTTCGGATTGGTTCCGAAATTTAAGGATTGTTCTAAAACAAGAAAAATTATATCATGTTTTGGAAACACCTATCCCCGAAGAACCGGAAGAGGGTAGTGAGGTCGAATATATGAATTGGGTCAAACTTACGGAAGATTCCATTCAAGTGTCATGCCTCATGTTGGCGACTATGGTTCCCGAAATCCAAAAGGATTTCGAAAACCATAATGCGTACGACATGATTACTCAACTTAAGGAAATGTTCCTTAAGCAATCAAGAGTTGAAAGGTTCGAAACGGTTCGAGCCTTGCATGCATGTAGAATGGATGATAATCAACCAGTTTCAACTTATGTACTTAAGATGAAAAGTTACATTGATCGCCTCGCCAAGCTCAATTGTCCCATCTCAAAAGAGTTAGCAACGGATTTGATCCTTAACTCTTTGTCGAAAAGGTTCGACACTTTCGTGTTAAATTATAACATGAACGGGTGGGACAAAACCATTGGAGAACTTCACTCAATGCTTAAAACAGCCGAGGCGAGCATGGGCAAAAGGGTTTTACCCATGTTTGCGATCAATGAAGGTAGATCCAAGAATCGATCTCAACCCAATCTTAAGGCTAAGGTAGCCAAAAGAAAGGGTCCTCCTTTGCATCTTAAGGGTAAGGGCAAATCACCGGTTATGGCAAAGAAACAAAAGGTTATGGAACCGAGGGGTCATAAGGATGATCCTTGTTTTGGTTGTGGGGAGACCGGACACTGGAAACGCAATTGCCCGGTCTACCTAAAAGAGCTAAAAGACAAGAGGAATGCGGCGCATACCTCGGGTAATGTCTTTATGATTAATGTTGAGCTAAATCTTATTTCTTCTAACACATGGGTATTGGATACCGGATGTGGAACTCATATTTGCAATTGGTTGCAGGGGTTCAAAAAGAATGAAGACTTAAAGAAGGGCGAAGTGAATCTTTTCATGGGCAACGGTGCAAGGGTGCACGTGGTCGCTAGAGGAGACTTCACTTTATCGCTTCCAAGTGGTTTGGAAGTTATTTTGAGAAATGTTTTGTATGCTCCTAGTTTGACTAGGAACATTATTTCTGTGCACCTTCTTAGACAATGTAATTTTGACTTTAAATTTGTGAGATCAGAAATGCATGTATCATCTAATGGTATCTTTTATTTTAAAGCTGTACCAAACAACGGTATTTATGAATTGGTTCATGATAATACCTTAAATAGCTCATTATATCAAACTTCTACTAAAAGACTCAAAAAGGATTTGAGTGATTCCTACATTTGGCATTGTCGCCTTGGACACATAAACAAGAATCGTATAAATACTCTCCAAAAGAAAGGTCTTTTGAAAACAAACGAGTTAGGTTCGTTTGATGAGTGTGAATCTTGTATTCAAGGCAAGATGACCAAAGAGCCTTTCAAAGGTACAAATGAAAGGGCTAAGGATTTGTTAGGTATCATACATACGGATGTATGCGGACCTTTCAAGCCAACTAGTAGGAATAGTGAAAGGTACTTCATTACCTTTACCGACGATTTTAGTCGATATGGGTATGTTTATCTAATGAAACACAAACATGAAGCCTTTGAAATGTTCAAAGAATTTCAAAATGAAGTACAAAATCAGCTCGACCGAACAATCAAGGTACTCCGCTCCGATAGAGGAGGCGAATACCTAAGTGATGCTTTTCAAAGTCATCTTAGAGATTGTGGAATTATTTCACAGCTCACTCCTCCTGGAACTCCTCAACATAACGGAGTATCCGAGAGGAGGAATCGAACACTGTTGGACATGGTTCGATCAATGATGGCACGAAGCTCACTACCGCCATCATTTTGGGGATATGCGCTACTCACAGCGGCTCGTATTTTGAATATGGCCCCGACCAAAAAGGTGGATCGAATACCCTATGAAGTGTGGCATGGAAAGGTTCCATCCTTTTCATATTTAAGGGTATGGGGATGCATAGTTTATGTTAAACGTGACACCCCAAATAAACTTGAGGCTCGATCCATCAGGTGTATCTTCATAGGATACCCAAAGGATGATATAGGATATATATTCTATGATCCTAGTGAACAAAAAGTGTTTGTTTCACGCAAAGGATACTTCTTAGAAACTAGGTTCCTTATGGAAGGACCTAGTGAAAAGAGAGTGGAACTTGAAGAGGTTCAAGAATCACTGGATGATACACAGTTGGTCGATACTAGCTTTCAACACGAGGATGTTGAAGATGATCAAATGGTTGATCATACACACGTTGCTCGCAGATCTAATAGGATTAGTCGACCTCCCAAGAAATATGGATTTCTTGTGGATGATTGTTACTTGGTCGATTCGGATGAACCGATCTCCTACAAAGATGCTATGTCACAATCTGATTGTGACAAGTGGCTTGAAGCCATGAGCGCCGAGATGCAATCCATGCACGATAACCAAGTTTGGGAATTGGTTGATCGTCCACTTAACTCCAAACTGGTTGGATGTAAGTGGGTCTTCAAAAGGAAGACCGATATGCATGGAAATTTAGATACTTACAAAGCACGACTTGTAGCAAAAGGTTTCACGCAAACTCAAGGGATTGATTATGATGAAACCTTCTCGCCGGTCGCGATGCTTAAGTCGATCAGGATATTATTTGCCATTGCAGCTCATTTTGATTATGAGATATGGCAAATGGATGTCAAGACCGCTTTTCTAAATGGATATCTTGAGGAAGATGTCCATATGGTTCAGCCTGAAGGTTTTGTCGATCCATCTAATCCTGATAAAGTTTGTAAGTTAAAGAAATCAATCTACGGGTTGAAACAAGCATCACGGATGTGGAATCATCGTTTTAATGAAGAAATCAAAGCGTTTGGTTTCGTCCAAAACGGTGATGAGGCGTGTGTGTATAAATGGGCTAGTGGGAGTATAATCATTTTCCTTATTCTGTATGTCGATGATATACTTTTATTTGGAAATGATATACCAAGTATGGAAAACGTTAAAGCGTGGTTAAGTAGTCGTTTCTCAATTAAGGATCTTGGAGAAGCGACATATATCTTGGGAATAAAGGTCTATAGGGATAGACAAAGGAAATTGATCGGACTCAATCAAAGTGCGTACATTGATAAAATCCTGAAAAGGTTCAGGATGGAAAACTCTAAGAAAGGTTTGGTACCTATTCCTAGAGGAACCGTGTTGAGCTCATCCCAAAGTCCTAGCTCTAAGGAAGAGCAGGATAGGATGAAGCATGTTCCTTATGCTTCGGCAATAGGATCTATTATGTATGCAATGATGTGCACTAGACCGGACGTCTCGTATGCTTTAAGCATAACGAGTAGATACCAGCACAACCCAGGTGACAGTCATTGGATGGCTGTCAAGAATATATTAAAGTACCTTAGAAGGACTAAGGATATGTTTTTAATATATGGGTCTGGTGAGGAGGAACTCGTCGTAAAGGGTTACGTGGATGCGAGTTTCCAAACTGACCGAGATGATTCTCGGTCACAGTCGGGATATGTCTTCATTTTGAATGGAGGCGCTGTCTCTTGGAAGAGTTCGAAGCAGGATGTTGTCGCGTTATCCACTACAGAATCTGAGTACATCGCCGCTTTAATGGCAGCCCAAGAGGCTGCATGGATGAAAAAGTTCATCATGGATCTAGGGATTATCTCTACCATTCAGGAGCCCCTAGAGATATTCTGTGACAATGAGGGTGCTATTGCACAGATTAAGGAGCCTCGTGCTCATCAGAAAACGAGGCACATTGAGCGCAGATTCAACTACATAAGGGATGAAGTTGAAAAGAGAAAGATATGTATTCATAAAGTTCATACCGATCAAAATATTGCGGACCCACTCACGAAGCTCCTCGATAGGCCAAAGCATGAGGGTCATGTTTGTGCATTAGGACTTCGGTATTCTAGTGAGTGGATTTAATCTGTATTTAGTGTTTGTATAAGAACGAATGTAATGGGTATCTCATGAAAATTAATTATGTTTTAATCATTCAATGAGTTATGTTCTATATTTGCATGTTTAATCCATGAATGACTTATGTTGTTCTAAACGTCCGTAGTTGATCATGCTTGTGGGAACAAGTATGAAGGTAAGACTATTATGAACCCGGATTGGTTGATATTCATGTGATGAATATAAGGCATAGGTTTGCCACCAAGGTTCATAGATATTTGTGGGATACAAATATTGGACATGATCCGCTCTCAAGGATCACTGCATGGAGTTTGTGCAACTGATCATAAGTAATCCTTGAGTAAAGGCGAGTATCATTGTGTCCTTTGACCTGAGATGCATATTGGATCTGGTCTTTTCATCAAGTCTGATAACTTGACTCTCTTCTTTGTTTTTCGGTAACACGATGACATAAAAGAAAGAGCTCAGATATCATACGAGATGTCAACAAGGATGTATGCAGTCAAGATGGGATTTGTTCCTCTTATGTGTTGAGAGTTTAGATGTCTAAGGCCTGTTAAGTTAAATCAATGAGAGAATGATCAATCTGTGTCTCTTCGATTTGACAAGACATCTAGTAACAAAGGGATGTAATGATAAGACTTACCTATATCATATCAAGTATGGACTTGAAGGGGATGATGTTATTGAATGGCACTTAGTCAAACACACTAGGGGTGGTGACCTGTTGTTAGGCGGTATTCACCATTAGCATTAACTTCCTATGAGTCTCGTGCAAGTGGGAGATTGTAGGAATACCGTATGCCCGAGACACATAATTAGGTTAATGTGGCTAGTCATGTTTGATCCAAGTCGGGTCATACCCAATAACGAGTTAGACACACACCAATTGTGTATTTGTTAAGATAAGATCTATAAGACAAATACAGAACACGACACATTCAGAAAATCGGGTTTCTGAATATTTACTTGAAAGTGTTAAATAAATTAATTGGTTAATTTATTTATTCAAATAATTATTATTGGAATGATTATTTAACTATGTATTCTTTTATAAAATGGTTTATAAAAGATGGGGTGTTTATATATTTTATAAAGTATAAAATAAATAAAAAATAAAAAAAAAAAAATAAATAAATAAATAATATTGGGGCCGGTTTTGGGTGGGCCCCACACCCCAAGATTATGATCTTTTTTGTCAAGGTTTTGGTAGAGGTTGAGTATACTCTACTTAAAATCAACCATACACAAAGTCATGATGGTGTTGATATATATGATCATACACACTTTCAAGTAACATTATTACAACACAACTCTTCCTTTCTTTTCTTTCAAGTTCACGGCCAAAAGAAAAGGAAGGGCTCGGGTCTCGGGTTTTTCGTGTTCAAGCTTCCTAGCATAGCTCGGTGTGTGTTGGAGGCTCGGGGTATATTCCGTTTGAGGGTTTTCCTTTGAAAGTCTAGCATTCACATCATTATCTTCTTCAACCATCTACTAAACTCTTAAAGGGTTAAGAATGTAAGTGTTTACAAGCTTGATAGTTTAGCTTTTCCGTATCATTTGATCCTTGCTTCGGGTTTCTAATAAATAGATTATTGGTAATCTTATAACATGAATAAACTAGGTTATTCATGAACATATACATATATAAACACATGGATACATATGTTTAGTTTGTAAATATCACGCTTCCGCCTTAATTGTGACTAGTTAAATGGTTAACTAAGTTTATAAATTCTATAGAAACCCAACAATACCCGCCATCATATCTTCTAATTTCATCTTCACCGGCCAAACGAATCCCCAAAGTGAATCCCTGCCAACCCTAAACGAGCCGTGACCTCAATTTCATCTTCACGAGCCAAACGGCAAACCCTAAACGAGGTCAATTTTATTTCGTGAAAAGGTAACTATTTGGAGCTTTTTATATCAGTTAGAATAACTACTTGGAGCTTGTTGTTTCTTCAATTATTTAATACTTGTGAATGCCTACAAGGTGTTTGTGAATATACCACTTCCTGTTTTCTTTTTGATTTAAGTTGATTTATATGTATCTATAACACAAAAAAGTCAATTTGTTTACTAATATGTGTTTGTTAGATAGATAGACTGACTTACACTTTAATTTGTTTACAAAAAAAAGGTCAATTTGTTTACTTATATGTTCTGATTATGACTCTCTTGTTTGGATGCCATTAAATCTCACGGTATGCTAGGTTACATGATGTTAATTTTTGATTTCAAATGGATTGTTGTTTCGGTAATCACAGGTTCATGATTATATTTGCTTGTATCGTTTCAGAAACCTGTGAACAAAATATAGCATCATGGCCTTAAGACAAAGATAACAGAATTATGGGTTTAGTTACACTATATGTTTTGGGTATTCAGGCTTGGGTTTGTTTCGGCCGGGTTTGGTTTTAGAGTTAAAGTGAAAATAGAGTTCGGATTTTTGCTTCAGGTTTTTGTTTTACGTACGTGTTATTTAGGATCGGGTTGTTTTTTTGTTAAGGTTTGTCGGGTTTTTATATATAAGATTATGGTTATGTTTGGGTTAGTCTAACTTTATATATTTGTTTTTAGATTCGACAAGAATCAGGATTTGCTATGCTCGTAGAGATCGACGATACTATAATGAGAGTAATGCTGCCGCGTTTTGAGAGTAATGTCGCCCCACGTTAAGTTAGATTTGTATGTTTTTGATATTGTCGAATTCAGAAAATTTGTATTGTTTTTGTAACAGATGCAGCAGCTTGTGCATAATAATATAATAATAATATTTTAATGTAGCAGTTTGTGTTAATAAAATATTCAGCTATTTATTATTCTTATGTAGTTAATGCTACCTGTTACTAAAATGGAATCAAAGAACCCTTCCTTGAAGCGGTGGTAGGGAGGAAACCGCTTTAAACAGTGCACCGCTTCAAATATTCCAGAAATCTAGAAACCGCTTCAAAGTAAACAAACAATCCATTAACAGCGATGATTTCAGAAGCGGTTCTAAACCGCTTCAAACAAAGCTATTCACCGCTTCAAAGACATCATGTTTGTACTAGTGACATCCTAATCAATGACGCTATTGTTTTGCAAAACATTTATTTACATGTAAGTAGTATAATAATACATACATAATAAATAGATTTACATGCATGTAAATAGTATATGTAAAGTAGAATAAACATACATACTTAGAAAATTTACATGCACGCCAACTTGTTAATAGTATTATTATGCACTTGTAAAACGTTTACATGCATGTAAATAATATAATTACAAAATCAACTAGAATTATTGTTTACGGTACGTAGAATATTAAAATATTAACTAATATAGAATTTACATAGTAAAATATATAGAGTATTTTTAGGAGATGTGAGATAGAAAGTAAAAAACTAACTAGAGAGAGAGAAATATTCTTACATTACTAGTTTACCCTTTCTATTTAATACTTAATTTTTTAAACTAAAAGATAATGAGTGATTAAGATTAGTTCTTAAATTTCTCAATAAAAATGTTCTCTATAGATACTAACTATATATATATATATATATGAGCTAGGATCAAATACAAATGAGTATTTTTGTAAGAAAAATAAGAAAGAATCAGAAAATGACATATGACATACTCTTAATAATTTATTAAGATTATTTCAGTAATTATCATCTAAAACAATTTATACTAACTCCTATAATTATGGAAATTTACTTTAAAGTTTTTAATTGTAAATTTGTTGTTTCAAATCAGTTTAAAGACCAACGAAACATGACATTTTCAATTTGTGGTTAGTTGGTTTTTAACTTCTTTTACAGGATTATATTGTATCTCATCTTGAATAAGTGTTTTTATTTTTTAATTTTTAAATTTTTTCCCTACCACATTTTCCTTTTGATTTATTAAAAAAATATGCTTATGTTTAATTATTTAAATGTGTTAGTTAAGAAACTAGCAATTTTTGGATTTCTAGTCGTGTTGTTATCACAAGGCATATGTGTTGCTACGAAACCAACATTATTTTTATTTAGCAGCAGTGTTGTTATTAGTATATCAATGCTATTATCACTAACACTTATGTGCTGTTAGTTTAACTTACTAACATTTTTTGGATTTCTAATTGTGTTGTTATTGTAAGGCATCTGTGTTGTTATATCAAACCAATACTATTTAACAACACTACTAGCATGTTAAAATAACAGCACATGAGTGTTGGTAATAATAGCATTGATAATACTACACTAAACTATCAATTTTTTGGATTTCTAATCGTGCTGTTATTGTGAGGCGTCTGTGCTGTTATGAAACCAACCTTATTTTTAGTTACTAGCAGGGTTGTTATTAAGATATATCAATGCTATTATTACCAATACTCATGTGTTGTTTTTTTAACATACTAGCTGTGTTGTAATTAGTTTACATGAATGCTATTATCACCAACACCATGTGCTGTTATGATAAACGATTGATGATTTTATTAATAAAAATGTTGTTAGTTATTTATAAAGTGATATATTTATATTTAGTGCTAATATTTTATTTTACACCCTGCTATTAGTATTTTATGATTTTACGGGCAAATTTTTTTCATTAATATGGATTTACATGTGCTATTATTATATTTATGTTTTTAAATAAAATAAATATGTTATTTAATATCATAATTGGATTTCGTAAGGGGATATTTTATTTTTATACGGTCTCAAACTATTGCAGGTGATGTTAATTATCAATTTGGAAATTAATTTGCCGCTGATTTTGTAAAATAGAAGATGAATTAATTTTTCCGATATTTTGGGGGATTTCTAATATTAAAACAGTACAACATTTACATCTATACCCTTTACACTAGTTTTAAACACTAGTTAATTATATGTCATGAGTTAGAAATATCTTAGCAATAGGATGAAAAGATGAAGGGTCAAGATTTGTTCCTAATAAATGTTACAACATATATTATGTAACAAAAAAAAACGATGTTACATAGGGTTTTCGCGGGTTTTCAAAACTCAAATGGGTTTTCATTTTAACCTTACCCTATATATATATAGGGAAAGGATCAAGAGAAAACTCATCTTTAGGGAGAAAACTTAAAAACTCCTAAAGAATTATTTTTAATTAAATATAAAAAAATCTTTTCAAATTTCCGTTTTTTCCATTATTCTTATATTTTGGTCCCCTTCACTCTAAAAAAATAAAAATAATTAAAAAAAAAAACCGTTGTAATGCACATACGTATTACTGTGTGAAACCGTTGTATTACACATGTGTATTACTATGTATTTTTAAGTTCAATAGTGTTTAGTTGTATATATTCAATATTTGTGTATTGTATATGTGTAGTAGTGTTGTATTATATGAAAAAAAAAATAATAAAATAAAAGTCGATGTAGTGCACATGTGCGTTAATGTTGTATTACACATACGTACTAATGTGTAATCGATGTGCGTATTAGTCTTATATTGCATATATATGTAAGGCCCCGAACCCGGTAGCCTTACTTTATCGTCGGATTTACTCATAAACACAGTTCTTACAAATCAGAGTTCATTAAAACTTTCGCGAAATATAAAAACTTTCATAAAACATTTCATAACAAAACACGTCTTGTCTTAAAACATCATTTCGTCTTTCAAAATAAACGAAATATTAAACTTAAACGTCTTGAGCCTTCCGATGCCAGCCTCTTATTCAGTGCCACGTGTCTCCTCAAGCGAGCTGCCTCATCCTACTCACCTGCGTGCATACTAAAAGTCAGCTACGCTGAGTGAGTTCTAGTTAATCATACACTATACAATACACATAAACTTATATTCTTACATTCATACTTTCATACTTTTATACTTTCATACTTTCTTTTGTATTAACTTACTTTCATATCTTACGTTAAAAAGAGCATTACGCCCTACATTCCTCGAGTATTATTAGGGCTCGGTACCCTCCTTCCTCGAGTATTATTAGGGCTCGGTACCCTCCTTCCTCGAGTATTATTAAGGCTCGGTACCCTCTTTCCTCGAATATTAGTAGGGTTCGGTTCCCTAGTTCTCGAATATTAGTAGGGTTCGATTCCCTCTTCGTTACCATACAACCATACATCATACCTCGACCCTCTTTCATCGAGTATTATTAGGGCTCGGTACCCTCTTTCCTCGAATATTAGTAGGGTTCGGTTCCCTAGTTCTCGAATATTAGTAGGGTTCGATTCCCTCTTCGTTACCATACAACCATACATCATACCTCGAGTATTATTAGGGCTCGGTACCCTCTTTCCTCGAGTATTATTAGGGCTCGGTACCCTCTTTCCTCGAATATTAGTAGGGTTCGGTTCCCTAGTTCTCGAATATTAGTAGGGTTCGATTCCCTCTTTGTTACCATACAACCATACATCATATCTCGAGTATTATTAGGGCTCGGTACCCTTTTCGTAACCATACAACCATACAACCATCATTTCCTTCTTTTATTAATTTTATCACGTTCATACACATAAGCATACATATCATACTTACCTTATACATAGCGTTACAACCTGACAGTACATGCAATATCCGAAGATCGTTCACGTACCATCAAGCAATCATTCATACATATCACATCATTCACATAAGGCATACACTTATCTCTTAGGATAAGCGTATTAACAAACATATCGAGTATGCACACAGCCCCGAAAACATAACACATAAATGGGGCTAGAAACTCACCTGAACTCTGCTTCTTCCTCCGATAGTTGTAAATCCCTTCTTTAACTGAGCTCGGCTGACTGTATAAGTTACACGTATCAATACTCGACTGATTTAATCTGGTGGCCTAGTATTAGCTTACTTTTACTTATCGTTTTTAATTTATTTTCTAATCGAACTTGACTTTAGGCGAAGTTAAACCTTAGGCGAACTTAGCTTTAGGCGAAGTTAAACCTTAGGCGAACTTAGCTTTAGGCGAAGTTAAACCTTAGGCGAACTTAGCTTTAGGCGAAGTTAAACCTTAGGCGAACTTAGCTTTGCAGGCGAAGTTCATCAGGCGAACTTAGCTTTGCAGGCGAAGTTCATCAGGCGAACTTAGCTTTGCAGGCGAAGTTGTCATCAGGCGAACTTAGCTTTGCATCGAAGTTGTCATCAGGCGAACTTAGCTTTGCAGGCGAAGTTCATCAGGCGAACTTAGCTTGCAGGCGAAGTTGTCCAGCTGCAGGTACTGTTCGTCCTTAAATCCCTTAATCATCTTCGTTTCTTAACCAAATAACTAGATTTAGGTATCCACGGAATCGTCTGACCAGCGCCTACAAACCCCAACCATCAAATCGACCTAACATCGATGTTTAAAGGGTGCGATTTAGGCATATAGGTTACGGGTTCTTTTATCAATCGTTTAACCCATCAAATCATAACCATTTTCAGTAAGTTTAGCTTTGTTGGATTCGTTTTTACCATACAAACACAGATCTATCATTTCTATACTAATCCAAACCTAAGCGAACAAGCTCTCAATATAAACGTACCGTAAATGAGTCGAACTACGAACACGAGCTGGTCTTGTTGCTTTGGTTCGTCACGACGATCTAGCACCAACGAGCTCGGGTCCTCTCCTTTGGATCTTGGTTCGGGTTGTGTGTGTTTTGGAGTGTGCAGAGATTAGGATGGATAAATGGATGGAATGGAAAGGATTGGGGTTTAAGGGGGTATTTATACTTCCTTAAGCCCATGGACCGAAGGCCCATATTTCCTTTTGGTCCATATCTAATCCCATCTAATTATCCTACTAAGTCTTCATATTTTGCTATTATTATTATCGTTCCACTAACTCGTTTATTTCACTCGACAAAATAATATAATAAATATTACTTTAGAAATTTCGGGATGTTACAATATACAATAAAGTGTATCAAATATGTGCAATAGTGTTGTATAATATGCAATACAAACACTTTTGCATATATGTAATGCACACCATTATACATGTGCACTACACTGACGAGGTTACGACAAGGTTATTTTTTTTAACCAATAACAAAATATAAGAATAATGGAATAAACAGAAACTTCAAAATAAATTTAAAAAAAAAAGTTAAAAATAGTTTTTAGTTGTTTTTAAGAGTTTTTAAGTTTTCTCTTTAAGATGAGTTTTCACTGGATCTCACCCCTATATATATATATATATATATAGGGATGAAATCAAATAAAAACTCCTTTTAAAGGAAAACATAAAAACTCATAAAAAATTATTTTTAATTCTTTAAAAAATTGTAGTTTTTTTATTATTCTTATATGTTGTAATTGTTCAAAAAAAAAAAACCTCTTCTGTGTGGTGCATATGTGCAATAGTGTTTGTTGCATATATGCAAAAGTGTTGTATTACATAGAATACAACACTATTGCACATATTTGATACACAATGTAATATAAGATTAATGTACACATCGAATACACAATAGTGTGAATGTGTAATACAACACTAATGCACATGTACATCGACTTTAGTTATATATATATATATATATATATATATATATATATATATATTTAGCAACTCTACTACATATATACAATACACAAATATTAAATATATGCAATTAAATACTATTGAATATAAAAATATACCCTATTGCACATGTGTAATACAACAATATTGCATAGTAATACATATGTGCACTATATCGACTTTTTTTTTGTCTGGTGAAGAGTAAAAAAATATAAGAATAATGGAATAAACAAAAATGTAAAAATATTTTTTTTATTTTTAATTAAATTTATTATTTAGGAGCTTTAAAGTTTCCTCTCTAAAAAGGAGTTTTCTTTTGATTTTCTACACACACACACACACATATATATATGACTGATTTCTTTTGAGAACCAATTTTTGTTTTAAGAACTCAAAAGAACTTAACTTAACAATTCTTTTTGCATTTTTTTCATATATGTAATATACATATATTACATGTACGTAGAAAAATTAACATTTTTTACGCATTAAATCGACTTTTTACATCGGTGTAACGAACGTTAAAATTAGTGTAATCACTGTACATTTTTATTTTCTCTCCTAATTAATATTTTAATTAGATTTAATCTCAACAATATAATCTAACCTATTTATTTAAATGTGTGGTTAAAAATGCGGTTCTTAAAGTTCTTAAAATTCAACAAGGTTCTCAAATTATCCCTCCCATACACACACACACACATGCACACACACACACAGATATATATATATTTATATATACATAGGCTAAGTATAAAATGAAAACTCACTTGAGTTGTAAAAACTCTAGAAACCCATTCTCAACCACATGTTTTTAATTAATATTTAAATCTTGTGGTCTACAATTAAAGTGAATAAAAAATGTAAATATGAATATAACTTTTTCTCTCTCCTGAATACATATATAAAAATTAGTAAAAAATGTTAAAAAATAGCAAAACATTTTTTTTTGATGTTTCGATGTTTTGTATTAAATGTTACAACATATATTACATGTAACAAAAAAAAAAAACGATGTTACATAGGGTTTTCACGGGTTTTCATAACTAAAGTGGGTTTTCATTTTTACATATATATATATATATATATATATATATATATATATATATATATATATATATATATATTTAGCAACTCTACTACATATATACAATACACAAATATTAAATATATGCAATTAAATACTATTGAATATAAAAATATACCCTATTGCACATGTGTAATACAACAATATTGCATAGTAATACATATGTGCACTATATCGACTTTTTTTTTGTCTGGTGAAGAGTAAAAAAATATAAGAATAATGGAATAAACAAAAATGTAAAAATATTTTTTTTATTTTTAATTAAATTTATTATTTAGGAGCTTTAAAGTTTCCTCTCTAAAAAGGAGTTTTCTTTTGATTTTCTACACACACACACACACATATATATATGACTGATTTCTTTTGAGAACCAATTTTTGTTTTAAGAACTCAAAAGAACTTAACTTAACAATTCTTTTTGCATTTTTTTCATATATGTAATATACATATATTACATGTACGTAGAAAAATTAACATTTTTTACGCATTAAATCGACTTTTTACATCGGTGTAACGAACGTTAAAATTAGTGTAATCACTGTACATTTTTATTTTCTCTCCTAATTAATATTTTAATTAGATTTAATCTCAACAATATAATCTAACCTATTTATTTAAATGTGTGGTTAAGAATGCGGTTCTTAAAGTTCTTAAAATTCAACAAGGTTCTCAAATTATCCCTCCCATACACACACACACACATGCACACACACACACAGATATATATATATTTATATATACATAGGCTAAGTATAAAATGAAAACTCACTTGAGTTGTAAAAACTCTAGAAACCCATTCTCAACCACATGTTTTTAATTAATATTTAAATCTTGTGGTCTACAATTAAAGTGAATAAAAAATGTAAATATGAATATAACTTTTTCTCTCTCCTGAATACATATATAAAAATTAGTAAAAAATGTTAAAAAATAGCAAAACATTTTTTTTTGATGTTTCGATGTTTTGTATTAAATGTTACAACATATATTACATGTAACAAAAAAAAAAAACGATGTTACATAGGGTTTTCACGGGTTTTCATAACTAAAGTGGGTTTTCATTTTTACCTTACACACACACACACACACACACACACACATATTTATTTATAGGGTAAGGATCCTAAGAGAACCATTGGCAAATTGAGAACTTTGAGAACCATTTTGGACCACTAAAAAAACCTCTAAAAAAATATTTAAAAAATTATAAAACAAAAATTTTTAAAAAGTAAAAAAACCAAAATTCTTATATTTTATTCCGGTTTCATAAAAAAAAGAAATTTTTTGTTTCTTTTTAATTCGTATGATACCTATACAAACATGTATACTTTCATTTAATCTCTAGTTACGTAATGTACACATATGTACATTATTATTTACCTTAAATTATACATATGTGCATAGAAAAAAACATGTGTGTACATATTATACATATATGTATAATAAAAAAAACCGATTTTGTTTTCTTTTTAATTCGTATTATACCTATACACATATGTATACTTTCATTTAATCTCTAGTTACGTAATGTACACATATGTACATTATCATTTACCTTAAAATATACATATGTGTATAGGAAAAAAACATGTGTGTACATATATGTACATATTATACATATATATATAATTTAGCTAAACCGAGAATTTTTTTTTACGGTTTTTTTTAACCGGGGCGATAAATAAGAACTTTCGTTTTTTGACTTTTGTGTTTTTTTTTTTTTTATGAATTTTTTTATTTTTGGGTTTTTTTGTGGTCCAAAATGGTTTTCATAGTTCTCAATTCCTAAAAAGTTCTCACATGATCCTGATCCTATATATATATATATACATACTACATAAAAATCCTATGTGTCACGATGTGGTTGCTCCCCACCCTCCCTCGGGCCACCAGATTCCTTCATTCCTGGGTGGCTTCTTATGCGTTTGACCCGAATTCATGGGTATGGGTCTTACCAAACCCGGATAATCCTTAAACGGGTTATAACATCTCATTTATTTATAAAACCCCTCATCATCAAACAATAATTTTCGCATGTCATGGGTCTCACCAAACCCGAATAATTCTTAAACGGGTTATAACATCTCAATTATTTGTGAAACCCCTTAATCATCAAATAATAATTTTCACGGGTCATGAGTCTCACCAAACCTTGATGACCCTTAAACGGGTTATAAGATCTCATTATTTTTGAAACTCTTTTAGCATCAAACCTTAATATAATTTCTCTCATCTACATATTCACTGTCGCCGATCTATCCTCTACCTGTTTACTTATGATTATCTATATATATAACTGTCTACATTTAAAGCCCTCACACCGCTCTCCCTCTTCTCATGCCACCAGATTGCCCCATTTAAAAATGATGGCTTCTCAGTAATTTAAGTTTTAAATTTTAGGGGGTTATGGGTAGTATCCACGGGTTTGACCCGTTTTATCTTTACACGGGTCATAATAAAAAATCTAATTTCTAACCTATCTCTCAACCTCATCTCTACTCACAATTCCACCGCCCCTCCCCTTTTCTGAACATACCCATTCTCAAACCTTAAAATAACAAAGATCAGATTGAATTGAAGGCACCACCGTCTGTCTTCACAATCATCGTTATGCGGCTGATGGTGGTGGAACCCTAGCCGCCGCCACCACCACCACCACCACTGTCTACATCCAGCTCCTTGCAAATACTGACGTTGCCATCGGTGAATTGATACGATGAAGAGAGGGTTCAAAGGTATGGAAGAAGGAGGTTTTGAATCATGTTGTTATGATATTAATTAACTTTTGAATTTGATTGTCATATGAATGTGACCTAATTTGTTATGGTAAATTTATGTTATGAACTTCAGTATTGAAACTGATCATAATTGTAGAGTATGTAGGTAACTTTTCAATCGGGTTTCTAAACCCTAAATCTCCAACCTCGAACCTGTGAATGCAGAAAACATGCATTTTTTTATTTGAGACTAGGGAATATTTTAGTTCTTTTTTTCAATAATTACGTATAGATATATGATTAAGTATATTTATCATATGAGTTGGCTAATGGATATAAAAAAATTGTAATATGCTTAATCATATATCTATACGTAATATGCTTTTGAATAGAATAATTAGAATATCTAAACTGGTATTTTCTAGAAAGATTATACTTCTAACCGTTGATTTTCAGAAACCCAAAATTACAATTACACTAATCTGTTCGCCCCTCTCCCTCAATCCGTCTCCACCACCCCTCACGGACATCAGCACAGCTCCTTCACCTCTGCTCGCCGGTGCCATCAACACTCTTCGTCACCAACATCGCCGCCGACAACAAACTCATCGAAAAATGCAAATCACAGGTTTGTTTAGTTGAATTGAAATTGAAACTGAATCCAATTGATCGGTTAATCTTTGAAATCAATTCAATTAATCATCAATTTGAAGCTTCAATAGATCAATTTTAGGTTCTGGATGATGGGTTTTTGACATTGAACGTTTAAGATTTGAAACGTATTAGCAGAATGTATTAGCAGAAAGTATTAGCAGAATGTATTAGCAGAAAGTAGTAGCAAAATGTATTAGTAGAACGTATTAGTTGAACGTTTAAGTTTTTGCCTGAAATTTTAAAGATTTTGAACGTTTAAGCTGAACGTATTAGCTGAACGTATGTCGCGTACGTAATGTACGTTAGGCGATTATTGTGATGTTTTAAAACAAGCATTGACTGGTTTGTAAGAAATGATTGACTTTTATTTATTCTGCAAAAGTTTTAATTAACTATGATATTTAGAGCTGTGTTTATGAGTAAATCTAACACCGAATGTAAGGCTGCTGGGCTCGGGGCCTTATAAGTTGGTATCAGAGCATAAGTTCGAGAGAATAAGCATCCTACATGCTTAGAATCAAACAGAGAATGGGTCCAAGAGAATGAAAAGAAAGAAAATGCCAGTCCGAGAAAGCCATGTGCCACTCGAGCAAGCTTAATACGTGATTTATTTCGCGTATAATGTAAGAATGAGTAAGAAAGTTAGCTTAATTTTTAGAAATAGAATTTCTTGTTGATATGTGAAATGTTTGATTGTCTAACTGTTATAAGTAGAGAATAGCATAAGTGGACTCACAAAGGGAAGTGTATAGGATACAGAGAGTAACGTGAGCAGCTAATCATAGCTAGCCAATGTTATTACTTGCAGCCTTACTATTTTTGTACTAAACAGTTCCTAGAGTGATGACGTTTGCATTTATCTTATAGAATACGAATGGCTGGTGCAAGGAGAGTTATTGAACATGGAGGTTGCATGGGACGCCGTGGTAGGCCACGTGTTAACCCGTTACCTTTTGCTGAAATGGTGAATAACACAAGAGAGGAAGATGATGTGTCTGCGCGAGACCAGAGTAACAATGAGGGGTACCAGCTTGATCCTGCTATTCAGGCTGCCATTGCTTAAGCTGTGGCTAATGTAGTAAAAGATATGCAACTTGAAAGGTTTGCGGGTAGTAGGAGTAGGAGTACAAGGAAGTCAAGTGAGGGTAACACCAAAGCTACTGAGCAAACTGAGGAGGAAACAGAGAGAGATGATGAGACTGAGAAAGGTGACTTGAGTGAGGTAAGGCCAGTGAGGGTTCGTAAGAAAGAGAAGGATCGTGGTGGGTGTAATTACCAGACATTTAAGGCATGTGACCCATTGACTAGTATGGGTGATGCAGTCGCTACTCTCCAAAGGATAACTGCCATGGACAAGGTTATCTGAATCAGCGAGTGCCCTCCAAACCAAGCGGTGGTGGGATTTGCTTCCCAATCGTTTGGTTATGAGCCATGTTCTGGTGGAAACTATGGAACAAAGAAAGACCCCTCCACCCCGAGTAGATTAAGGCAATGAGATGGGAAGATCTAAGGGAGATGGTTATGAAGCGATTTTGTGCTGATGCCGAAGTTGAACGGGCTGAGATGAAGTTTCTAAATCTGAAAGCAGGGAAAATGACACACCACGAGTACACTACTGAATTCAGCCGCATGTCTAGGTTGGTGCCCGATATGGTGAACACCGAGGCCAAAAGAATCAAGTGCTACTTGAGGGGACTCCCACTGAATGTCCTCACACTAGTCAGGGCTAGTAAACCTGCTACTTTTGATTTTACTGTTGAACTCTCAAAAATGGTTTATAACGATCTGGTAGTGGACGATGTGGTGGTGAAGAAGGAAAAAAAAGAAGAAATAGGTTGCTCCTGCTATATGACCTGGTACTCAGTTGGAACCCTAAGGATAAGAAACACAAGGCGTGGGAGAAGAAGTCATGCAAAACCTGTGGTAAAATGCATAGTGGTAAGTGCAAGTGGGGTAAGGGGATGAACGTTTGCCATAAATGCGGGAAGGCTCACAATGGAGAGTGTAGGTTTGGGATGAATTCCTGTTATAAGAGTGGAAAGGTGGGGCATTATGCTCCATGATGCTATGAAAAGCCTGCGTGTTACAAATATAGTATGACGGGTCATATGGCAAGGGAGTACACTGAGGGTGAAGCTGGAGGAAGTGGTAAGAAAGATGCTGAGCAGTCTAGGCCGAAGACCAAAGCTTACATGCTGGCACAGGAACAGGGCAAACAAATCCTAGAAGTTGTGACAGGTATATTTCTAGTAAACGACATTTCTTCTTCTGTATTGTTTGATTCAAGTGCTAATAGAAGTTTTGTAGCTATGACATTTTGTAAGTTAGCAAAAATGAAATGTTGTCGTGTGCCTGAAACATTTACGGTAGAAACAGCTAGCGAAATCTCTGTTAGGATAATGAGGATTGTTAAGGATGGTAAAATAGAGTTAGAGGGAGGTGAGTTCCATGTAACCCTTTATGTAATGACCTAAGGAGGGTTCGACATGGTTTTGGGAATGGATCGGTTGTCTGAGTTTGAGGCTCAGATAGTGTGTAAGAGTAGGTTGATAAGGCTGAAGTCTTTGGACGGTGTCACAGTGACGGTTTATGGTGATAAAGAAAGTTCGGGGGCTTAACGTCATTTCGATGAGTAAAACTGAAAGATTGTTAAGGCGAGGGTGCGGTGCCTACCAGGCATATGTTGTCAACGCTTCGACAGAGACAAAAGAAGTGAATGATGTTCCCGTAGTGTGTGACTATCCAGAAGTGTTCCTGAGGACCTTCCGGGGTTGCCACCGGAACGAGAGGTAGAATTTCATAGAGAGTTAATACCAGGAGCACAGCCCGTTACGAAAGCACCTTACTTCCTCGCGTCATCTGAGATGAAAGAATTGATGTCCCAACTGCAAGAACTCCTCGACAAAGGTTTCATACGACCAAGTGTTTCCCCGTGGGGCGCGCCGGTGTTATTCGTTAAGACAAAGGATGGGAGTATGAGAATGTGTTAGACTATCATGAGTTGAATAAGCTTACGGTAAAGAACACATGATTTTTTTGATCAATGACAAGGTGTTGGTTGGTTCTCGCGAATAGACCTTAGATCAGGCTATCATTAGTTGAAGGTGAACGAGGCAGACATCCCTAAGACATCGTTTTGGACACGGTATGGACACTACGTGCTCCTCGTGATGTCGTTTGGCCTAACGAATGCTCCAGCAGCATTTATGGATATGATGAATAGGGTATGCCGGCCGATGTTAGACAACTCAGTTATCGTTCTCATTGACGATATATTGATCTATTCAAAGAGCGAGTCTGACCATGCTGAGCATCTAAGAGAAGTGTTGGAGGTTTTGAAGAAAGAGAAACCGTATGCTAAGTTTTCGAAGTGCGTCTTCTAGTTGCGAGAAGTACAGTTTCTAGGGCACATAATTAATCCTGAAAGGATTACTGTGGACCCAGCGAAGATTGAAGCAATAAAGAACTGGAAGACTCCACAAAACCCAACCGAGATACGCAATTCCTAGGGTTGGCTGGCTATTATAGGAGATTCATTCAAGGTTTCTCCAAGGTAGCTGCACCGTTGATCGGTATGACCCGAAAGACTATAGTATTCAATTGGGGTAAGTATCAGGAATAAGCATTTGAAGAATTGAAGAAAACTCACATGGGCTCCAATTCTTGTTTTACTTGATGGTAATGAGGATTTAGTAGTTTGTGCTGATGCTTCGCATCAAGGGTTAGGTTGCGTGTTGATGTAATGAGGTAAGGTCATAGCGTATGCGTCCAGACAGTTGAAGGTTCATGAAAGTACATACCCGAAGCATGACTTGGAGCTAGCAGCAGTAGTGCACGGTCTCAAGATTTGGAGGCATTACCTATATGGTACGAGGTGTACTATTTACATAGATCATAAGAGTTTGAAGTACTTATTTGAGCAGAAAGAGTTGAATATGAGATAGAGGAGATGGTTAGAACTGATTAAGGACTATGATTGTGCCATCAATTATTATCCCAAAAAACCTAATGTGGTCGCTGACGCTTTAATCTGGAGGAACGAAAAAGGAATCGCGACGTGAAGTCTTGTAAGTTGCTCATTAACTCTGATCTCTTCGGGGAGATCACTATGGCACAGTTGTAAGTTCTCAAGGATGAGGGATTAATGAAGAAAGAAAGAATCTTCGGGCAGTAGAACGAGTTGACATATAACACTCATGGTGTAAAGACCAGGTTTGACCGTATGTGGATTCCACGCCATGGGAATCTTAGAGGTCGAATCCTAGATGAAGCTCATAAGTTTAGATACTCGATCCATCCGGGATCCACCAAAATGTATCAAGACCTGAAAAGAGACTATTGGTGGCCGGACATGAAGAACGAGGTAGTAGATTACGTCAGTAAGTGCTTAACTTGCTTGCAAGTCAAAGCAGAACACCAGAAGCCATATGGAAAGATGCAGCCACTAGAGATACCAGTGGAAATGGGAACACATCACCATGGATTTCATAACTAAGCTACCGCGTACAGCTAGAAATCATGATACCATCTAGGTGATTGTGGACCGATTGATGAAAAATGCTCACTTTCTGCCTATACGAGAGGCCATCTCGTCAGAATGTTAGCAAATGTGTTCATAAGAGAGATCGTGACAAAGCACGTGGTGTCGTTGTCAATCGTATCTGACTGCGACATCGCTTTACTTCGAGATTCTGGAAGAAGTTCCACAAAGCTATGGGAATAAGACTAAACAGATGGACAGTCTGAAAGGACTATCCAAACCCTAGATTATATGTTACGTGCTTGTGTACTAGACTTTTGAGGAAGTTGGGATAATCATTTGCATATAGCAGAATTCTCTTACAATAACATATACGTTTAGAACTTCTGTATGCTAGGGAGAGATTGTTCAGAAAGAAATTGGAAGTTTAGAAGTTGTGAAAGAAACCTCTTCAACGTTTGATCAGATTAAGGAAAGGATGAAAGCTGCTCAAGATCATCAAAAGGCATATGCATCAGCGGTGACAACCGATTGAGTTTAATGTTGGTGACAACGTGATGCTTAAGGTCTCGCCTTGGAAGGGAATCATTCGCTTTAGGAAAAGAGGAAAGTAGAGTCCAAGGTACATCAGACCATTCAAGATCATAGCTCGTGTGGGTGAAGTGGCTTATAGGCTAGATTTACCCGAGGAATTGGAAGGGATTCACTCTACCTTTCATGTTTGACACTGCTCATGTGCCATTAGTAGACATTGAGGTTGATGAGTAGTCAAACTACATTAAACAGCCCGTTGAGATAGCTGACCGTAAGGAAAAACAACTTTGTCGTAAAGTAATTCCATTGGTGAAAGTAATATGGAAGCATCGTAAGGGATCTGATGCTACTTAGGAAGCTAAGGATGAAATGAAGAAGTTCTACCCGCGGTTGTTTATGTAATAGTTAGGTTTTGAGGACGAAACCTCTTTTAAAAAGGGTAGACTTGTAAAGTTCGACATTTTAGAAATAATAAATAAAGAAATATTTAAATAAAGGTTGTTATTTAATTGTCGTAGAAGAAATAATAAAATAATATAAAGGATGGTAGGATTTTAATAAAGATGGACTTATAATAAAATATGGACTAAGGAGTGTTTTGGGCCTATGGTCCATGGGCTTAGAGTATAAATACCCCTTAAACCTTTCCAAAACCCTAGATCTCAAACTTTCTATTTTTACCAACACACACTCAAAACACACAAACATTCTTCCATCTTTTTAGACTCAAGATCTACAAGACCAATCAAATCCTTTTGTGATATAAAAGATCCAAGAAACAAAAATCCGTCAAGCCTATAATCCGGCAAGATCCGAGCCAAAGATCGGTTCGTTTAAGGTACGCGCTATCCTAAAGGTCATTCCTTTGATATTGGTTCTCCACGAAAATTGGTAGAACCTTAGATCGGGTCATAAGGGTTAATAAAAATATAAACTTGACGTTAAATGGGAACTTTAGGAGTCGGATTTGTTTAACTCGTTAGTTAAGTTCGAGTCATTTATAATTTGTAGATCTAGAGAAAATCGGGTTCATTTATAAACCAAGAATAAAAGATTGCAACTTGAAACCAACCACGTTTGAATTTTTTTGGTTAATAATAATAATAATAATAATATCGTACATCACTCAACTCATATACTACTAATAATAACAAATATAATAGTAATAATAATAAAAAAATGAAGTAGCAGTAGTCGCATGAGTATTGTTATAATAATAATAATAATAATAATAATAATAATAATAATAATAATAATAAATATTAAATATTAAATATTAAATATGTAAGAAAGTAGCTGCAGCTCATAGCACACAAATACTAAAAGATAATATTTGGTAGCCGCATATAAAGAATGGGATCAACAAAATAACATCCTGCTGTTACAGCAACATGGTTGAGGCATTGGAGTGTGTGGTTAGAGAGCCGGGGTCGAATCCCGGTTCTCACACATAATTTTTAGTAACTAAACATACGCGACTGAAGCTGGTCCATGCGGCTAGAAGTTGTTCGTGCGATTCAATTTGGACTGGTCCATACGTTTGGATTGGGTCTCCATGCGACTAGACAATTGGGCGAAATACCACTATAATCTGTGGGCCTAATCTAGCCTAGATGATCAACAAAATAAACCAAACTAACCAACCTCGTCACCTCCGTATGTCCCGATACCTTTTAAAGATAAATGATCCGGTAAAGAATATATATATATATATATATATATATATATATATAAATGAAAACTCAAAAATCCTACGTGTCGCATTCTGGTCGCTCCCCATCCCCTATGGAGCCATTAGATTGCTTCATTCTTGTATGGTGACCTCTCATTGATTTAACTTAGTTTAGACCCATTTAAGCTTTACGCGGGTCATAACATCTCAAAATACCATAGAATCCTTAATTAATTTGAGAAACCCTAGCCTTTCTCTCCCCACCAAAACATCGTGGCTTCTTCTCCGTTTTTAGAGTAAGCATAATAGTGAACCGTCGGTGTTGAATGTTGGGCTTTTCTATACTAATAGAGTTAATTACTATATCATGTATAACCTTTAAATTCAACTGTCAAAAATTATAACCTGACAATTCACATGTGGAGAGTGTATTTTGAAATACGACAATTCTAATTTGAGAATTTTCACAATATTATTATTTATAAGAAAATATATATAAATTAACATCTTGAGGTTTTGTGATTTATATTTTATAGATAAAAACCACGAGAACACGAAGTAAAACAATATAAATTTTATAATAACATTAAACAGAAATCAAACAAGAGAAACAAAATTGATGACCTTCATAATTAAGGTTTGCTCAATAAGATGTTTGTAACAAAAGTAATGTGAATTTGAATTTTGTAGGTTCACAGTTTGACCTCAAAAGTCACAATGTTATTTCTTTTTTGTTTATGAAGGTCAAGATCACATATAATTGGAAAAAAAAAACCTAAAGTAAGATACGTTTATAACAAATTTTGGGTGGGTCATGTTTGTTGATAACAGGTCAAATGGATAAAATAGAGAAAATAGGCTAAAAGAACAAATAGATTAAAAGATGCATATGGTGTATTTATATTCCTACAACATAGTAACTCATTTCTTTACAAAAAGATATTTTTTGAAATAGTTTTAATGACCATATTTAATATGATGACAAAAGAATATAATACGATTTTTTGGGTCAACTTTGTACAACTCTTTTGACTTGCACATTGATAGAAATTACCTCTACTGATCTTAACTAATTTTTACCCGTGGGATCATAACTGAACCAAGAAAGCTACTTGATCTTTGATGTAAAATGACACAGTTTTCAGGGTGTATATATAATCGGGAGGCTGAGGGTATTTGTCCAAATGTAAATCATAATTGGGAATCTTCATCAATGGGCCCGTTATTTATCGCAGGCAAACAAAGGTATAATCTTTAAATTTTAGATTTTTATGTCACTTAATGAATGGTGTTGTTTGATCTTAAAACTTTACTTTTTTGTTTCTTTGTCACCGTAGGCTGACAATTGATATTGGCTGATTATTACACCTAATTTGTAGCTAATTCAATTGGCTTATGTGTTGACACCAACCATGCACAGATGTTTGATAAATTGTTAGGACTTCAAGTCCAGTTAAGTTTTATAAAAAAAAGTTACATGGTGGTTACTTTATAGGTGTATCAAATCTTTTACATAAGCATATAACATTTAATTATTGTAGTAGGAGATTTGAGAAACTTAATAAGGTCACACGCTTGACCCATCTTTTACTCTAATGTCGTTCTCTCATAGCCGCTACCCAACCTGACCTGACGTGTTTTGTCTGTTTCATTATACGCTTTAGACAAACCATTTTGTTGCGTATGTTAATTTTATGATTACTTATTTTTTTATTTTAAAATTTCCTTCTTAACGACAGTGATTCAAGATCGCTCTTTGATAGTAGATGGAATTCCACATGTAAAAGTAAGCGTCTTTTTCGTTTATTTTATAAAGTAAGTTTATATGCTTGCTTATATTATTGATTTTATTATCGCTTACTTTTATGTTTGCTTATATAGTTATACTTCAATGTAAAAACTGATTATTAAATTGAATTATTAATTGTATTTTATACATTTTAATCATTGACTAACACATATACGGAGTGTTAGGTCATGAAATCTAACATGACCTGCATAAACCAATAAAGGAATCTAACATGACCTTTTTAAACCATTAAAAATCCTTTGCGCCGGTAGGTTTGAGCAACATAGCTATTCTAATCATTGCCAGCAGCGCAGCCGTTGACAAATCCGCCTTAGCCTCAGGTAGTTGATACTTTCAGGGGGAGCAGGATCATCATTTCCGCTAAAGTCATGGAACCGGCTTCCATCTAAAAAAAAGACGATTAGTTTCATCTATATAAATGGATCATTCTTAAATGGCCGAAGGCAAACGACCTAATGAACCCAACTACGGTAGGGAAGCCTTTATTCTGGGTGTAGGAATGAAAGGATACTTCACAAGCAGCAGCTAGTTCAGGACTCCATTTGGTAGCCTCACGGATAATTTCATTACCCTCAACAGCAAGATCGCGTCCTTCATTACGAGCTTGTACACATGCTTCTAGAGCTACTCGATTAGCTACAGCACCAGGTGCATTTCCCCAAGGGTGCCCTAAAGTTCCTCCACCGAACTGTAGTACGGAATCATCCCCAAATATCTCGGTCAAAGCAGGCATATGCCAAACGTATGATTTTAATGTCATATTATGACATCTGACATAATCTGCGTTGCATAAGATAAATCAAGGAAAGAAGTTGATTTATTAGACTTAAGAGTTGGAAAAATAATTCCTGTTTAGTTGTCAAAATTTCAATAAATTGATACTGAGAGGCGGTGGTTATTTTGTTGGAAATGGTACCGAGGAAAGTGAGATTGAAAATCCTGCCGAAGATCTTAGATGTAATTGGAAAAAATAACATCGATTCTGTTGTAAGAAATTGTCAATAAATTGCTACTATGTTGTAAATAAAGAATTTTTGGAGACTTATAATTTGTAAATCCTTTCGTCATCAAACCCTAAGTTAATTTCTCTCCTTAACGTAGTCTCCGTCGCCGGTCTATCCTCTCCATCATCGGTCAACTTCCGATTATAACCAACTATCGTCTACCTCCCTATCATGCATCAACCATCATCGTCACCTACATCAACCGCCCTTCTTTGTTGGATTTCTCCTATGTCGCCATTATGAACAGTTCATGAACATAACCGAACGCAAACGAACATAATTGAACTATGGTAAGCGAACATAAATGAACATATATGAACAAACGTAAACGAAAACAAACAAACATAAACAAATATAAATAAGCATGCTTGAATGAAGACAAATGAATAAATATAAAACATTAAGTTAATGATTCGTTCAATGTTTCATTCAAGAGTGAACATAATCAAACATAAATGGATCAAAATAGGTACGATACAAACTTCCTTTCAATCATTCAAATTACAACATAAAAAATATATTCACAATAAAAAAGATAAATGTAAAATTATCCCAGTAGCACGGGGGCTAAAAGCTAGTATATATATATATATATATATATATATATATATATATATATATATATATATATATATATATATATATATATATATAATGGGAAAGTATCAAGAGAAAACTTATCTTTAGGAAGAAAACTTAAAAACTCCTAAATAATTATTTTTAATTAAATATAAAAAAAATATTTTTAAATTTCCCTTTTTGCCATTATTCTTATATTTTGGTCCCCTTGTATTTTTAAATTCCATAGTGTTTAGTTGTATATATTCAATATTTGTATATTGTATATGTGTAGTAGTGTTGTATTATATGGAAAAAAAATAATAATAAAATACAAGTCGATGTAGTGCACATGTGCGTTAATATTGTATTACATATACGTACTAATGTGTAATCGATGCGCGTATTAGTCTTATATTGCATATATACAATAGTGTGTACCAAATATGTGCAACAGTGTTGTATACTATGCAATACAAACACTTTTGCATACATGCAATGCACACCATTACACATGTGCACTACACCGACGAGGTTAACGACAAGGGTTTTTTTTTTTTTTTTTTGGAACCAGTAACAAAATATAAGAATAATGGAAAAAACAGAAACTTCAAAAAAAAATTTAAAAAAAGTTAAAAATAGTTTTTTGGAGTTTTTAAGTTTTCTCTTTAAAATGAGTTTTCACTGGATCCCGCCCCTGTATATAATAACAATATATTAAAGAAAAGGAACATAATTATTATAAAGAAGAGGAATATATATAATAATTGAAGATTATGAACATGAAATAAAGACCGCCGTTAACAAAGTAGTCCCATTAGATTTGTTAGCCCAAACAAGCGAGCCTAGCTTATCAAATATGCTAGATAACTAAAGCACAAATTTAATTGGTTTTGTTAGTTAGTTAGACGGTTAGTTAACGAGCATATATATTAAACAGTTAGCCATGCACAACTAAGGAGGGGGATTACTATTATCTCTGAACATAACAGGATCCAGGTGAGTTTCTAGCCCCTTTTCTCTGTGATGTTTTTCGGGGCTGTGTGCATACTCTATGTGATAGGTTTATACACTTATTATATTTAGTAAGTTTATGATATGTGAATGTGTATGTATATAGGTATATTACTGTATGTGTATATATGACAGAAGGAATGTATGGATAGAAGAGACTGTACCCTAATTGTTTTGGGTAAAAATCAACAAGTGTAATTTCGTAACCAAATTAGTAAGCTAGGTTAAGTGCTTGATTGAAATGAATGTAAATGAAATGACACAAAGATTTGTTGCGAGGAAAAAACTCGTTATCTTAAGGATAACAAGAAAAAAACCCCGGGCGGTGAAAACTGCCACCACCAGTTTATTAAAAATCAAGAGATTACAAGTGTTGGAGCTCTCTATCTGGACTGTGTTACAATGACTGAGTATTTCTAAGTCTAGTGCGTAAGTGTTGGGTGATTTTAGTCCAGAGACAAGCTCTATTTATATATGAAATAAACTAACAAATTTGCCTATAAATCAGGAAACCTAGACTAATTCAAAAGTAGCTGTTATTCCCCATAAAGCACGTTGTTTAAGCGGCTGTTGAGAGTAGTCCGAGTCTTTAGGAAGACGTGTTGAACGTTACATGACTTGTTAATCATTAAAGAAAGGAGATTGAATTGTTAGTACAACAATATATTAAGGATCCCTGTCGTGCTGGAGGATACTGCATCCTGAAGTTATCCTGAATACATCGCAATTTAGGATACCGAAAATTTAATGTGTAACAATTGTCTCCAAAATTGATGGTTGTAAATAATGGTTTACAGTTGTCAATTTTTTGAATTTTGAATTCGAATCTTGAAAGGATAGGCGGCATGTGTTGATCATCCAGAAAGCCGTCAGAATCGCTTCAATATCCTATATTTATCTCGGATAATTATTTTAAACATCTATCCGATCATATCTAGGTAATTTCTTCTCTTTTCTTTGTTCTTCATCTTCCATAACCATGAGTAAGAAACTCAAGATTTTCGACATCGAGGATTTTGTTCCGCAAAATCTCCTTAAGGATCCTGTCAACGAAATATGTATTTTCAGTGACATGGACACATAAAGCTTAAAACTAAGGGCCATTTTCCTCCTGAAACCATTTTTAAACCCTTCGATCATTCCATTAGATCTGATATGATTTCAAAAACTTGGATTTGTTTCCCATATCTTCCATTCAAAATCGGTTTCAGCTTTCCTTTTCCTGCGTTTACCACAAACGTTTTCAAAGAGACCGGTCTGAGTTTCATCCAGACTATGCCTATGGTCTGGAGGACTTTATATGTTCTTGAAAGCTTGATTTCCGATCATGCTTTTGATTTTACTATTTCAGAATTAGCCTTTGTCTATGATCTTCGCAGCCATGGTTCTTCTCGATATCTTTTCAAAACTAAGTCTGACTGAACCTCCTTATTCTTAGAAACACCCAGAATAATGACCAATGGAAGAAACAATTCTTCTTTGTTAAAAGGGGTTCTCTTCCAGATCCCACAAGCCTTCCGTATCATTGGGTCACAAAATGTAGGGTACGTTATGTTGAAATGTTACATACTAATCTGTTCAAATTCTTGTTTTTGTTGCAGCTTTGAAATTTTTTGTGATTGATCCTCCAAACAGCCAGACCATCAGCAAGGTGAACTCTTTCTACCTCATTGACGAAGAAGAGAGAACCTTATATCTTCAGTCCAGCTATCAAGGTGATCCGTCCCACACAGAGGATTCTCCATCCGAGATGTCTGGTAAGAAACGACCATATGTTAGTCCTAAGAATTAAAGGTTTAGAGATATTGACATGTATATCCATAGGTAAATCTGCTGCAGTATTTGGTCTTGAGGATATCGAAAGCATGGTCTCTACCCGCAGTGCTGTGAAGAAAGAAGTCGCCCTATGCTCACTCCCTAGGCTAGAAAGTGGTCGTGCAAAAGAGTTCAAGAAAATGGAAGAATCAAGAGTATTTTGACTACACTTCTATCCATGATGTTGACTTTCAAGATGCCATGAACAAGACAGCATATATCCATCTTTATTTATTGTATCCCGAGAACAGATTATTCTGGAGATAACTTATCCTGAAAATTGTTTATCTTGACAGGGTCTTGAATACCTCTCCTCCAGATTCGCTAGTATGAGCCAGGAGCTTCTTGAGTCAAATACCCGTGTTGCCAAGCTGCTGAAAATTGGTACTTCCAAAACCGGCCTATTGGAGAAGAAGACCAAGGAGCTTGAGGATGTGAAGAATGAGCCTGCATTGGCTAGGAAGGAACTGGTTCATATGGAGGCAGATCATTTAGTGAAGCTTCAGAAGGTTACGGAGGGAGCTAAAAAGTCAGCTGCGATCTCAAATCTTCCAATCCAGGCTCAGGATGGCTCAGGAGGTGAAGAATGCCGGGTTGGAGACTCCCTTTTGGGATGTGGCATCATGGGAGAAAATAATGGCTGAGCCGAGCAGAAAGAGTCTGGACTAGCCTGGGTCGAGCATGGTGGAGAAGGAGGCTAATGATGCAGTGAGGGCGGTGGAGAAGGTGGCCGGTGAAGGTTCACAGGTCAATGATGGTAAGGATGAAAAGGCTTGAGCCCTGTTTTTATGATGGTTTTTGTATGTGGTTTGTAATGGTTGTCTGTTGAACAATTTAATTTTTATGTTTTTGAACAATATGCTTAGGATAACTGACAATTTGGGAAACTTAGGTGGAGGGATCTTGGGTTGCAAGACGAAGCCTATGTTATCCTATGGCCTGACTTTTTAACGATGCCCGGGTGGAAGGGTCTTCCGCTTTTGAGGACGAAACTTGGGCGTCGTTCTTATTTTCCTGCACTTGGTTATTATTAATATAATCTTTTGGCTTTTCTTGTGTTTCATTTGCGTGATGTTTGAGATAGATTATCTTGGCATGTTTTAGAATAAAATATCTTAAGCATAATATATCTAGAAAATATATGTTTTTTTAAAATTCATCTAGATAAAAGTTGTCACAATTAAGCCGAAAGATTATACCTTTATAGTAAAATGATAGTAAAGCTAGGTGTAAAGGTGTACATTTGTAATAGATAATTATAGATCTAACAAGCTTACATATGATGTCCCCAGATGCTAAGTACTTTCTGGGTCTTGCTTTTAGAGTTTGCGCTAGCCGAGTTAAAAATAAATAGGTAGCATTTTTCCATTTAGCGACTTGGCCGGTCTCCGTTCTAGCAAAACCATGTTAGAAAAATCTGGCGATAAAGCCTGTTTAGGGTAAAACCATTTTACTGGCGACAAGGCCTTTACTTGAGAGATTTGAAAATGTCTAAACCTTAGATAAAACTGGGGAAAGACCCAAACGTAACCGACATGAAAATGCCGAAACCTTAGATAACATGAAAATGTTATAAACCTTAGGAACGTATGTGTGATATGTCTGCCACTTATCTTGAGGATCCGAACTATAGCCAACAACAACAAGATTATCAGCCACCCTTCATGGTCTGGTCCGGCCATCTCGAACTATAGTCGAATATCGTGCGCTCCAGGCGGGGTGCTACCTAATTCGTCCGAAAGGTGACCTTTGAACCTTAGAAGATATCAAGGATATCTTATCCGAGTGTGAGGTGATCAGCCTATTACTTTTGACGGGATACCGTATCCTTGGAATATTATCAAGACACTGAACTCTTGATGAGGGGTGGGTGTTAGCCTGGCTAACACCCCTCCGATGCTTAAGTTAGTAACTTGATAAAGAGATAATATAAAGATCAAATATATAAAAAACTTTAAGATAGATCAGGAGACATACCTTTATCCAAAAGTATTGGAGATGTGAACATACCGGTTGAAAATACTAGTTGAAATATGTCTTAAGATTCCAAGCTCTTATAGGATCACTTTCCATAGTGATTAATCTGTAGGCTCCTTTGCCTGCTTCTGAATCAATCAAATAAGGACCTTCCCATTTTGTGGCTAATTTTCCATCTGCCGGGTTAGTGGTATTCTGAAATGCTTTTCTCAATACCATATCTCCCACTTGGAATCTTCGAAGTCTGATATTCTTGTTGTAGGACTTACCTATTCTTTGTTGATAAGCTGGCATTCTGATCTTAGCAATATCTCTAAGCTCATTGACAGTGTCTAGATCTTCAGTAAGGCTTTGATTGTTGGACTCAGCATCTTGCATGCTGGTTCTTGCTGTGGGGATCACCATCTCTATAGGGATAACAGCTTCGGCCCCAAACACCAAAAGAGAAAGTTGTTTGACCCGTTGCATTTTTTGAAGTAGTCCTATCTGCCCAAAGTACGAACGGCAATTATTCAGCCCATTTTCCTTTCTTGGATCCCAACTTTTTCTTCCAATTGTTGATGATGATCTTATTGCTTGATTCCGCTTGACCATTGGCTTGAGGATGTATCGGTGTTGAAGTTATCATCATAATTCCCCAACTTTCATAAAAGTTGGTTGTCCTGCTACCAATGAACTGTGAACCATTATCCCAAATGATCTCTGTCGGGATACCGAATCTTGTCGGGATATTGCGCTTGATAAAGGAGATCACTTCTTTCTCCCTAACTTGGACAAGTGCTTCAGCTTCGATCCACTTGGAGAAATAATCTGTCATGGCCAGCATAAAGTCTTTTCCACCAAGAGCCTTAGGCAGCTTTCCCACAATATCCATTCCCCATTTCATAAATGGCCACGGGGATATAATAGGATGTAGTGGCTTAGTTGGTTGATGCAGGATGTTGCTGTGTCTTTGACAAGCATCACACTTCCTAGAAAAATCCATTGCATCCTTCTTCACTGTTGGCCAGAATAACCTGTTCTTAGTATCTTGGATACTATGGCTTTGCCCCCAGTGTGGTTTCCACAATCACCTTCGTGTATATCCTTGAGGACTTCTTGTATTTCATGATGTTCCAAGCACCTCAAGTATGGACCTATAAGTGACTTTCTATATAGAATATTATTTTGGATAATATACTGAGTTACCTTCATTCGAAAAGCTCTAGGATTTTCTCCTTCTGGGATCTCGTTATCCTGGAGATACCGTATTATGGGACAGGTCCAGGATACTGGATTATCTTCAGAATTTGAATTTGAAGTGTCCATGACTTCGTGGTTTTCCTTTGTTGCTGGGGTCAAGATATGCACAATAGGTATTTTGATGTCATCTGGTATCTTGAGGGCTGATCCAAAATTTGCTAAGGCATCTGCTTCAGCGTTCTCTTCTCTAGGTACATGTACTATATCAAACATCTCGAAACACATAGCTAAGTGTTTAACTATATCTAAATATTTCGCTAAATTTTCTGCATTTACTACACAAGAACCATTAATATGGTTAGCTAATAATAAGGAATCAACATAAACCTGAAAATACCTGACCTTCATATCCTTAGCTAACTGTAGTCCTGCTATTAAGGCTTCATATTCAGCCTCATTATTAGTGGCCTGAAACTCACAAGATATAGATAGAGGTATAATGTCCCTCTGTGGCAATTTTAGCAAGATACCCAGACCTGTTCCTCTTATGTCAGAGGCTCCGTCTGTATGCAAAGTCCAATTCTCCTTGACGTCTAGTTGTTGAACTTCTTTTTCTAATTCTTCTAGAATATCCTGGCTAAAATCAGTCACAAAATCGGCAAGTGCCTGAGATTTAATGGTTGTCCTTGGTTCATACAAAATGTCGTATGCACTAAGTTTCAAAGCCCATTTTTCCATCCTACGTGACATTTCTGGTTTTCTCAAAACAGCCTTAATAGGATAGTTAGTTTTTAAATGATTAATATGAGTTTTAAAATAATGTCTCAATCTTGTGGAAGCCATTATAAGTGCCAAAATTAATTTTTCAAGATAAGAGTACCTGGATTCAGCATCTAATAGGCTTTTACTTACATAGTATATCGGATGTTGTTGACCTTCGTGATCTTTGACTAGGACAACGCTTATTGCACTCCCTGAAACTGCTAAGTATAAGGATAGTGGTTCAACGTCAACTAATTTCATTAGGAGTGGTGCTGAGGATAAGTATTCTTTCAAAGATACCAGCGCCCTTTCTTGCTTATCTCCCCATTCGAATTTCTGATTTTTCCTCAAGATATCGTATAAATCCTTGCATTTCTCTGAAGATCTTGAGATAAATCTGTTGAGAGCTGCTATTCTTCCAGTTAACCTTTGGACATCCTTGACGCTTCTTGGTGATTTGATATCTAGGATAGCTTTGATATGTTCGGGGCTTGCTTCTATTCCCCTCTTAGTGACCATGTATCCTAGGAATTTTCCTGCTTTAACTTCAAAGTGGCACTTGGCAGGATTTAACTTCAGGTTGTACTTGTCTAGGATATCAAATGCTGTTGCCAAGTCTTTAAGGTGATCCTCAGCTCTTCTTGATTTTACCACCATGATGTCTATGTAGACTTCCATCGTGTCCCCCAGTTGGTCTTTGAACATCATGTTGACCAGCCTTTGGTATGTAGCACCTGCATTTTTTTAGTCCAAAAGGCATTGCAATATAACAATATATACCCGTGGGACTCAGAAGGCTGTATCTTATTGATTTGATGGTTTCATTTGTATTTGTTGGAATCCCGAGGATGCGTCCATGAAGGTTAGTATCTCGTGACCAGCAGTTGCATCTACTATTGAATGATATGCGGGAGTGGAATGGGATCTTTGGGTCACGCCTTATTTATGTCCGTGAAGTCCACACACACTCTCCATTTCCATTCTTTTTATAGACTACTACCAAATTGGCCAACCATATAGGATAATGGACCATTCTTATCATCTTGGTTTTGAGTAGTTTCTCCACTTCTTCTTGTATGATAATATTTCTTTCAGGAGTAAATTTTCTTCGCTTTTGATGCACTGGCCTGAAAGAATTATCTAAACCAAGTTTATGAGTAATGATAGATTTGGAGATACCTGCCATATCCTCATGTTTCCAGGTGAAGGTGGAAGCTCTTTTCTTTAAGAAGGATATCAATCCCTGCTCGATATCCTCAGGCATATATGATCCTAACAAAAATTTGATCTCAGTACCCTGAGGATCCATGGATACTTCCTTCACATCTTGTTCCCTTGCTTGCAGGACGTCTCCTGGTTGTTTCTATAATTGCTATTCTGGAGTAGGTTTTGCGGCCGACTTCATTGATGATGTATAACAATCTTTGGCATCTTGTTGGTCACTCTCTATCTTGATAACCCCCCAAGGACTTGGAAGTTTCACGCATTGATGGTATGTTGAGGGTACCGCCTTCATGTCATGAATCCAAGGCCTGCCTAATATCACATTACAGCAAGATAATGAGTCAATAACACAAAACTTTTGTAAAGAGTTTACTCCCTCTATGTATACTAGAAGTTTGATATCTACCAATGTATTCTTTGTCTCCCCACTGACTCCTACGAGGACTGAGGATCTCGGGATAATCTCAGATTCTGAGATATCCATTTTCTTCAAAGCATCTAGTTGGATGATGTTCACGGACTACGATGCTAACTCGTATTCGCAGCCGCAGCCATATGAAAAACAAGAAGAATTAATTGAAAATATGAGAGCGCCGAAGGAAGAAAGAGATCAAGAAATTCAAGCTATAATAGATCATATCAAGGCGATCCCGAAACCGTGAAGTATTTCTTTTTATGATACGAAAGAAAATGTTATTGCAATTCAAATTGCCACAAGTGCGTTAATACCTATAGTTTCAAACTTAGAGTTTATAATGAACAACGAAAATCTTCAGTCAAAACCGAAGTCGATAATGGATGAACAAGTTCCACCTTCAGTTTCGCAAGAAGTTATCAGTATCTAACCTTTGGTACTATGGATCTGAACCCATTGATGATGATTTTTGGGGAGAATAGGATATAGAGGTAGTAGAGTCACCTAATAACACTGTGGTTGAAAGTGGAAAGGGCGATAAGTTATGACATGGAGGAGGAGCACATTTCTTCATGGGAGGTGGAGCTTGGTTACGAACTGTTAGATTTAACCACTCCGTGTGGTGAAGACGAAGAGTTTAACCCACTTGGTGATTTAAAATATCTTAAAGATTTATTGTATAACCTATCATGTGTAGGGATCGAGAAGGAGCCTTGTGTGGAGAGCCATGAAGGTTCAAGTGAATCTTTTACTATAGCATTACACCTTGAATCCGATAAATCAAAACCCGAATTGCACTTAATCTCCGTTCGAGATGTGCTAAGGTTTGAAAAATTGGCTGGAAGAGAAAGGATATCGAGGATAAAGAATCGAACTTTCGGTCTTGGCAAGTTTAAGAGTTGGTAGGCCTAGCTAAATTCATTCTTCGGGCCTACGAAAGCTTGCAATTAGTTTCTTCCCAACTAATAATAAGAAGAGAGTTTCGAGGAGTACTGCTGGGAATAGGATAAAAGAGAAGCCTCTTTATTGAGCTTTCGGGAGCGAGTCTGGATGAAGACTCTTCTATAAACTTAGCGCATCCGGGAGGCAACCCAATAATATATTTTCTTTTTATTTTATTTTCATTGTTATTTTTATCTCTTTGTTTTGCCGGGTGTTTCTTCTCTTGATTGCAGGTTGTTCCAAAGTTTCATATGAGATGCTTGATGAGCTATGGGTTTTAACAAGTTTGGGGATGCTTGTTACTTCAGGATTGCTGCTTTCGTTCATGGCAGAGTACGTTATTTGAAAATAGTTTGTGGATCGCGTTTGAATTGGAGGACACAGAGCATGACTCATGACACATGACCCCTACAATCTATCATGGGAATCTGTTCCAATTTTATTTTTTGCTTTATTATATTTTTTTTCATTTCCTATTTCTCACATTGAGGACAATGTGAAATTTAAGTGTGGGGATGGGAAACTAACGTTTTTAAACAAAATAAAAATAAAAATAAAATCTGTAAAATATCCCAAGAATTTAACAAAATTTTTGCAAATAATGGAAAATGATAGAAATATTTAAGGTTGATCTTTCAAAACTCTTATTTTATATGTGATTAAATAAGATAACGCACTAAGCTTGGGATGTGTCCGTAGGCCCAACTAGCTTTGAAACGTTTTCCCTTGATTATTATTAATATACCTAATAATCATAAACCTTATGAGTTCTCATCTTGAGGGGGGATAGTGAAGCTGAAAACTCGATAAGGCATAGGGTGTATATGATTGAGAGTTAGACGGATCTAGATCTTGTGATGACATCATGTGATTCGTTGATGTTACGTTATGTGTGTTAACTGTGTGTGTTGAGAGTGAAATTGGGCAGAGTAACGAGGCTAGAGAGTGAATAATCAAGAACTGTTACGTTAGAATAGATTACAGGGGTATAAATCGGGAGATTACCTCATTCGTTAAGACAACCTTAATGAATGAGTCATTCGCTACATTAAAGACTTAACGAATGTGACATTCATTCGTTATACATTACACATACCAAATAGCCCTTCATTCGTTATGTTCCATTCGATAAAAAGGGTCAACGAATGGGACTCACATTAATACGAATGTGACACATTCGTTATGGGGTAACGAATGTGCCTTACAACAAAGGAGAATGTGACTATTTACATTAAACCCCTTATAAAATAAGACTATTACATTAGTAGACAAAATAAAGACCGAGACGTACTAAACATGTATCAACAAACTCCCCCTCGTCTGGAGCATCTTCGTATTCCAGTCCACACAACTATGAATCTTGTATGCATAACAGACACGAACAACCTTCTGAAACTGCATAGCAAGTTCGTAGTCGCTTACATTAGCGAACATGATCTGACTAGTAAATAAAGCATCGTTGTCAGACTCAGATAAGTTAACGAGCCACATCAGATCAATAACACGTATAACTCTTGTGTTTGACCCGCTGCCCAATACGATAACCGCTTCACCTGTACGATTGTCATAATACCAATAATTAAATGAGGTGAATAGACTCTGAGGGAATATCTTCATAGGAGCCCTCTTCATTGTCTTTGGCGGCTTTACTTGTAGAATCATCTTCCTCCAGCCTGTGCGTTGATCAATCTCATCAATGTACTTGTGAGTCGGCACCTGTGGCTTGAAGAACTTGAAACCATAACGAGTTTCATGTAATAAATGATTATAGAACCACTCAGCCCACTGATCTTTCCCACGATTCACGAACGGTCTGTTGGCTAGTGTTCTAACATCCCACCTTGGCATAGATAAGATATCGTGTGGGCGCTTGAAGTAATAAATATCGTGTTCCCACTTCACGATATATACCTTAAGTTCAGAATCAAACTGCCATGCAACCAAATCACCTTTCACATCTTTGACGGGCTTGTACTTCTTCATCTGGTATGCAAATGCTAGAGCCTTTGCCAATTTGACTTCTTCTTGTTCGTGATAACAAAAGGCCTCGATCATCTTGTTCATTTTCTTCATATCGTGCTCAAACATACCCTCCAAAGCACGTTTCCGCTTTCTTTATCTTGTAGTAAGATGACTTGTTTCCGTAGCTTTATTCCATTTCTCCCTTTCTTCTCTCAATTGACGTTCTGCTGATTCAAAATGTTCATTAGTGAAGAATGGAATACCTGAGTCGTTGTTGTTGTCAGTGTAAAACTCAGGGTATTCTTCAGTAGTAACGTCCTCAACCTCTACTTCATCATATTCAGACACATTCCCACGAGGAATGCCTGTATTAGTACTTTCTTCAAATTCAACATCTACATCCACACTCTTTCCCAATTCCTCAACTTCCTCTTCATTTAGATCCAGAAGTAAGGCAATTTGTTCTTTTGTCAACGAATGGTCAACAAACTCACCTTCTTCGATATCATCAACATTTACAATACTTCTCATAATCCTATCCATACCAACAAAAATAATTCTATTGTCAGGAAATCAATCGATTTAGCCTGAGAATAGTTCTTATAAGGCACAATCTATAACTGATTATCCTCAGATCCACCACCACTACCAGTCTCAGCCTGATTACCTGCCGACGGTGCTGAACTACCGCCCATCAACACCTCCTTCACCATCTTTATCCTCCTCATCATTCTTCAATTTCTTCAACTTGTCATCCTTGCACGTGAGTTGAAGTATAATATTGTCTAGTTTATCAATCCTCTCCCCCTGAGCAGCAACAAGGGCTTTAAGTTCCCTGTTTTCACGTTGAATAAACTGAATATGTCTAAACATATTCCGCTGCTCTGCCCGCATCTATTCCTGAAATGAACGATCTGCTTGAATCTGGGTTTGTTGCATATGAACCAGATTCAACAGATTAAACCACCGGGCACTGGGAGACAACTCATAGAAATGTGGATGAAGCAGTTGCATCGGACCCTGAGGACGATTAAAAGTCATGAAAGAGTGCTCAGGTCTTGGCAACGGTGTAGGAGTAACTGGTGTAGCAAGAGTAGTTGGTTGCGGAGGAGTCATACAAGCTAACACCGTTTGCAACACATCTCTAAAATAAGGATCAGCTACAGAAGTAGTCGTCAATGTCATAGATGGAGGTACTGCAGAAATTGGTATCTAAATAGGAGTCGGAGAACGAGTAATAACCGGAGCAGGAAATCTCGGAATACTCTGAGGCAATGGAGAAATAGGAATAGGAGATGAAATAGATACCGGTGGAGTCGATCTCTCAAAAGGTTGACTATGAATCTTAATACCAGATCCAAATTGCACCCTTTGCTTCTTTAGTTTTTCTCCATTTTCCACCATAGGTTCTTTTCCTTTACGTTTACGTTTCTGCTCATAAGTTAACTAAGCTTGTGGTCCTGGACCACCATCACCATCATCATTTTCACCATTTCCACTATCACCACCTTCACCCTCAGAATCGGAATCATCATGAGCCCAACGATCATTAGGTGGTGCAACATAATCAATATTTGCAAGGTGACCAATCAAACGCTTAAACTTCGGCCGTTCTGCAAGACTCTGTCCTCGGTAAGATCTTAAACGTCTCATCGTCTCTTCATTCATGTGCTCAAGCTTCATAATATCATCTTGATATTTAATGAAATTAGGTTGTAGATCATTGATCATCATCTGCAGAAATCTCGGATACATCAGAAACTTGTGATGGCTCGCGAGATTTTCCTTCAAGTGATAATAAAACAATTCAGAGAAATTGAATTGTTTATTCAACACCAAGGAAAAAAACGCAGATTGTAACGTAACTCTACACTCGTCAAAACCACCTTTCCGTCCACCGAGACAATGTATCAACAAATAAAGCAAATACTTGTATTGTTCACACAAGTTTGCTTTGTTGTACATTGATTTCCCCAGATCACCATTATACTTCACCCATCCAAATAACCCACGTATCAAACTCCGATCAAACTCACATCTATCATCTATGGTATCACGAAAGTCAAATGAATCTCGAATCACCCCAACATCAATCACTACTCGTTTATCTTGAAGTACTGCCTCTATCTGTTTCTCGGCCTCATTGTATTTGGCAGTATTCCAGAATGCTCGAATAGTATTCTGATAAACAACTGTAGAGTAGAGATGGCCTTGTAAATTATAAGACCCCGAATTCCGGGAATCCTACAGTTGGTAATCATATCCAAAAATTCATAAAAATTTAAAAACAAGAAAATTCGTTTTGTTGAAAACAAGTTCAAAGTAAATAACAGCGGAACAATAAGTATCAAGAATCCCAAAACTTAACAAAAGTTTAACCCAAAACAATACATTTTATTTGAAAACCGGTTCAGAGTATGTAATCAGCGGAAAATCATAAGTTCTAAAACAAATTCCCCAACCTGGGAATTAGGCCCAAAACCAAGTTTAAATATATCTAGTAATAATTAAAAGAACATCTTTCATTATTGAAACGCTCCGACTAGATATGCCTTCAACCATCCAAGTAGCCTCGAGCACGTCCAAGCAGTAAGCATCCTCCTCCTAACCTGAAACTCACACTAACATACACACAAAGTCAGCTTGAGCTGAGTGAGTTCAATATTTATAATTTAACTTTTATAATAATCATTCCAAGAGTTTTAAGATAAAACGGGATATGAACAGTTAGGCCATCATCAACAATAAGTAGTCATACTTATATACATATACATCTGTATGATTATATCCCTATAAATATCATCCAAGTAACAACATCAGGGTCAAGCACACGTACAACCCAAACACGTAACATCTCATCCAACGTATGCAAACACAAAGTAGGCACACGTAAACATCCTTAGTCGATAACGACTAAATAACATTGCCAATTATTGGCCACACAATAATATATGTACAAACATACGTACAAACATACAATAACATCATTCCAAGGCCTACCCAATACAAGTAAGCCCATACAAAATAATTTAAACGGTTCATCAAGTAAAATCGCTTAGGTGTGTATGCTAGCCCGGCCATAAAGTAACATCTGTATAAACATACATACATATATATATATATATATATATATATATTACTCCTAGATATACCATACTACAGGTAAGCCTATGGGCCATAAGGCATCACATGTGAATACATACATAATTAATCTTCCAAACATACCATATTACAAACAAGCCTATGGGAAATCGTTTAAACGGTTCATCGTGTAAAATCAGTTGGGTGTGTATGCTAGCCCAAAACTTGAAAAGAGTAAAAAGGGCATCATGAACTCACCTGACACAAGGCACGAGTTCACCACGAACTAGAGAACCCCTAAGTAACCCCACAACTCAAAAGCCTGTCGGTTTACATACAAACGTTACTAACGACACTAAAAGGACTCCTTTATCATACGAGACGTTCTAGCATGGTTCGAGTTACGTAAAGCCTCGACCTCATCAAACTCAATCATAACAGCCCCCGGGCCTTACATTCACCAACACGACTCTTAGATACTCCCGGGAATAAAGAATTCCCAAATTACCCCCGGAAACACTAGGTGATACTAACACGCGCGTTTAAGAGTTGTTTTGGAGATTAACATCCAACTCAGCCCCGCGTGGACCCATTATGATAAATTCAAAGCCAACGAGTCCACACAACACTACACAAATCGAATGGGTCGGTAATTCGCAAGTACAACGCACTAACTATTCAATAAACGCGAATGCGCGTTTTACCGACCCGTTTGAGTAATCGACAACCAATTCAGCCCCAATACCCATAAAAATCATTTTACAACAGCCCGTACATTAACCCGAACTTATCTGAACTGAATTGGTCATCACTTACTTCATCCCTCGTGTTAAACGCAACAATACACTATTCTAGCGAACCGAAAATAATCTTTCAAACTACAACTAGTTGACCAATAAAACAAACACCAATGGATATAATTTTAAAGTATGTAGTACTAGACATACCTAGGAAGATGTTGGTGTAAAACTCACTTCAAACAGCCCCGACAAGAACACAATTGAACATCCACCGGTTAAGCCTAAACGAACTTATCGATCAATAACAAGTAAAACGTGCAAATTTTAGCATGCGAAGATGCATTTAATTACATAGGATAACCTTTGAAATAATTTATTAAATTTTTACCAGATTTTAATAAATGTCTTATGTTTATAAAAATATTTTTATTATATTTTTCTAGTGGACACAAAAATCATAAAAATTCCTCCAACATAGAAGGGTATTTGCAGCTATTTCAGTGCGCAACAAAATGGTTTTATTTTTACAAAAATCATTACCCAGCCAAATTAAAGATTCCAATTGGGTTTGGTTCCTAAATTACATATTATACCTTTCTGAAAACTAGACTCAAAGTAGAACATCATAGAAACAAGAATCGATCAAAAACAATATATTTTCATTGAGTTACAGACCGAACAATAAACGAGTACGAATCTGTCAGAAATCGTTATAACCAAAACTCAACCCTAACGACCAATAAGCGCGTTAATATGATCAATTAAGGTGTAAAAGACTTGGGGGAACATAGAAATAACCTTCAATTGAAGTTTTATGCCCAACACTTGGCTGCAAAAAAGAAAAATCGGGGCTTGGGGGGCTGCTCACTTCCGATCGGCAGGTAGGGTGGGGAGGGAGCTAGGGTTTTTTTTTTGTTTTATGTTATAATATAAAATGATACACTCTAGCACCTCCAATTTGAAGGATAAAGCAACTTGAAAGAAAAGTTTAATGAATTTAACGTAACGGAAAGACGAGAGGGCCTCCGAGAAAGGCTAGATAAATCCCGAGAAATATACATACATTATAGGCTTAAATTCCTTTATCCGGAATTAACGGGCGTTACATAAATTCTCGAACGTGTCAAGAAACTAATCATGCATCCAAAGACTAGTGAGTCTTCAAACTTCGGCTCTAGATAAGTACATATATTGTAGCTTTTGTTCCATGATAATAATACTGGAGCTTGTTCAGGTTCAGCTTGAGGCGGTTAATCAGGGTTAGCCTCAGGGTTTTGCTCGGGAATAGGATTCTAAACATTCTCTTAGGCCATTTCTGTTTACAAAAACAAAAATATTATTATAATATTCAAACTGATTAACGAATGTCCATCTCATAACGAATGAGACATTCGTTATATATTATCTTTCATTCGTTACAAATAACGAATCAAACTCATACGTTAAATCATTGGTTATGATAACGAATATGATTTTATTAAATTAACGAATCACTTCTGATTCATTACCCTATTCGCTATCAGTAGAATACCTATTCGTTACGTTTAACGAATCATATAGTCATTCGTTACCAAGTGAACGAATCTGACTATCATTCGTTCTCACACTAACGAATCTGACTTAATTAATCAATTTGACTAACAGGAGTCAATTTTACACTTAATTTTGACTAAAACTACAGTCAACGACGACGATTGTCATCGTCGAAACCTTTAATTTCCTATTACTTTCAACAATTAACCTAAATGACGATGGTCGAACATCAGTTATATGTATTAATCAATGATCATCAATACTAATTTTGATCAAAAACATGTTTTATCAATGGTTAACTGTTCGTTTTATAATCAATACTCAGATTACTCAGTTAATCCCTAAAACACCGATGAATCTTCATGAATCTCATATTATTGAGATCGTTTTTACATGTAGAACACAACGATATCAGTCAATTGAGCAAAGAAACAAGTAACAGATTCTTAGAAAATTTTTCAAGAGTTTCTTTTAGGGTGATGAACAAATAGGAACAGGCGAATGAAAGGCCATTCGTCTATCCTTGGGATTATAAATCTCAATTATTTCACGAATTACGAGGTCATTCGTTCAAATTTGAACTAACGAATGGCCTCATTCGTTAAATTAAGAACCTGACTAGTCAAAAAGTTAAACGAATAAAGGTTTCATTCGTTAAATGTTAACGAATATTACATTAACACCTGCATTCGTTAAATTTATAACGAATTTGAGTGTCATTCGTTAAGATATCAACGAATAATACATTAATATCATTCCATTCGTTAAAGGTTTAAGCGAATGTCTTCCATTCGTTATGCACAACGGAAGCAAATATATTTATAACGAATAAGAAACTTATTCGTTTTGTTTTAAATAACGAATGGTTTTACATTCGTTAACCAGTTAACGAATCACCACACTTCCTTAGCGAATGAGAAGCAATCTTATTAAGGAATTAAATATTATTAAAAACCAATTAGGGTTTTCAAAGAATTAAATAATCAATTAGGTCCATTAACAATTCAATTAAGCCCATTAACATTCCTATTGAAATACATGAAAATCACCCAATCTAATCCAAGATCAGAACGGATTAAATTAAACCGGATTTTTACGTTAAATATTCAACTGATACTAGTTGAAAATTACATTAAGCACGATTAACTTAAAATTTTGGGGCATCAAACTCTTCGTTTTGTTTTGGATTATTCGCTAGCTTGGTAAATCGAAAATAATGCAGAATTTTGAAAAAAAAAATTAAAATCTTTTTGGCTTTTTGAAAATTTTCAATTAACAAAACAACGTAAAACAGTAAACAGCTAAACTATCAAAGCAGTACATATTTTTGTGAGTCGAGAAGGGAATCATGTTGACCAAAATTTCCATCCATACTAGATTTATTTTCAGCTTTTATTATGACTGGTGTTAAGTCGATTATTGGTATTGTTTATCCACTTAAATCTTCGAACAAATATTTTAGAACTTTCAGTGATATTATTAATTTGTTCAATTAGGCACAAATATCAAAAAGAATTAGGTCAAATCTTGATTCAAGTGTAATTTGATTTTCTCCAAATCACCCCAACTTGACTTAAACCTTAAAATCAATTTGATGTAAAAATGATTATATTCAAGCAATCATAGTCCGTAATCCCCACTACAAGATATACCCCCGTTATCAAGCAATACCCTAAGGTCCGTTCCCATGGATGAGTATGCACGATTTCATCTGTCGGTTTACAGACATTGTGTCCCTTGTGGTCCGTTTCTTAATGGTAATAAGACGCGAGCAAGGGGAGAATGTATGACTCACAGAGTGGTTTGATCAAGTCTGTAATTAATTTTATACACGAAGTACTTTTTGCGATCAAGTTTAGAGACTTAAGCAATTACACTGCGGGTTCGCTATTACAAGCATTTTTAATATTCATCGAAATGAATACTAGATATAAAACCGCATAAAGACCCAATGGAATCCGGAGCCTTAAAGCATCCCATCAATACAGGATTTAAGGCCACAAGACCATACATCGTTGAAGCGTTAACCACCAATTAGACCCTTTTGTTAAAATTGTGTTCAAATTGATTAGAAGGCTTGAGTATGACCGGATTATTACATTTCTGCCATCATTATCAAGACCTTTTATAGAACTAATCTCCCTGAGCATTTAGCAATTTATGTTTATATCACTTACAAATCCATACTTGTTTGTCAAAAGACTTACCAATACATCAATGCAATTAAGCACACAGTCTTTTATTACTTACTCTTTACTGAACTTAGCAGCAAATGATCAATGTACTATCATTTTCTCTTTTTGCTTCTAAACTCATTTTGAGGAGCATTTTTCAATGTTTTTGAGTTTTGCAATATTTGAATGTTTTTGGAGTTTTTAATTTTCTCTGTACAAACCGAAATCACAATATTTTTGGATTTTATGTTTTCTCCCCCTAAAAACAACAAAAATTGAACTAAAACAAGAAATAAAATGATTTAACCAAGATTTTGAATATCTTTTAAAGATTTTAAACCATTTATACCCAACAAATATTAAAATCTATCAAACGCTTTGGTATAAAGGTCAGCCTTTTGAAAATCCGTGTGAATTTTATCAATCGAAATTAATTTCTTTTCAAAGCAATCACGTATAAAGTGATAACAGATTTCAATGTGTTTGGTTTTCGAATGGTGAACCGGATTTTTGGTGATAGATATAGTGGCCGAATTGTCAATAAAAATAGGAGTAGTAAGAAACTTCAAACCGTAATCCCGCAAATTTTGTTGGATCTAGAGAACTTGTGAACAGCAACTCAAGGCCGCCACATACTCCACTTCGGCTGTTGAAGTTGAGACCATCGTTTGCTTCTTACATTTCCAGGAAACAAGCCGGTTTCCTAAGAACTGACAACCCGCTGTTGTAGACTTGAAATTGATCTTGTATCCTCCATAGTCCGAATCAGTAAAAGCGGTGAGATCGAACTTATCGTCCTTGGGGTACCACAATCCGATGTCGGAATTTCCCCTTAGATAATGTAAGATGCGCTTTACTGCCGCCAGATGAGTCACTCGGGGACTCGATTGGTACCTAGCACATAAACAAAAAGCAAACATGATATCAGGTCGAGATGCAGTTAAATACATAAGAGATCCGATCATCGCTCGATATAGGGTTCGATCAACGGTATCCTCCAATTCATCCGGTGATAAATTGTGACCCACAGGAAGAGGTGTCGAAGGAATCTTGCCGTCTGATATCTTGAATCGGCTCAAGACATCGTTCACGTATTTGGTCTGATGGATAAAGATCCCGGACTCAGACTGGTGAACTTGCAATCCTAAGAAAAATCTCATCTCTCCCATCGAACTCATCTCAAATTTGGTTTGCACAGTCTTCTCGAAATCTTTGCACAGGCTGTCGTTTGTCGAACCAAAAATTATGTCATCCACATAGATTTGGACAAGGAGCAGATCACCACCAACGTTCTTGTAAAACAAGGTACAATCCACAGTTCCCCTCTTGAATCCACTTTCAATCAAATGGTCCGCCAACGTGTTGTACCAGGCTCTCGGGGCCTGGTGTAAACCATAAAGAGCCTTGTTTAATCGATAAACACGCTCTGGAAAGTCCGGATCGTCGAAACCGGGAGGCTGCTTCACGTACACTTCCTCATGAATAGTTCCATTTAAGAATGCCAATTTCACATCCATTTGATAAACCTTAAAATTTTTATAGGCTGCATAGACAAGAAAAATACGTATAGCCTCCAGTCGTGCCACAGGAGCATATACTTCAGTGTAATCAATGCCTTCTTGTTGATTGTAACCATGAACAACCAATCGTGCCTTGTTTCTCAAGATTACCCTGCGGTCGTCCTTTTTGCACTTAAAAACCCATTTAAATCAGATATTCATGGCGGTCAGTTATTTGGACAATTGAGGTCCAGATTGTAGTGATTGTGATTACGGACTGACTTAGTAATGTTCGGATTTGTGTTGCGGATTGTATGATATAAGTTTCATTGATTTCGTACAAATTTGGATTAAGTTTGGAGGTTTGAATGTCTGAAGATATGAATTCTCATTCGTTACTGAAGAATTCTGATTCGTTACTGGATGAAGTCTGATTCGTTACTTTACAACTGATCATTCGTTAACATCATTCGCTATTCATTCGTCATTCGTGAAATACATTCGCTAAACTCATTCACTATTCATTTGAACAGTGTCTCATTCGCTATCCACTTTCGTTAGTCCCAATCGATAAAATTTACATTCGCTTGAATCATTAACGAATCTCACATTCGTTACTATTTCTCACTCATTAATACCTCACATTCGTTATTGTTCTGATTCGTGTGAACAGTAATTGTAACTTTTAAGTATAGACAAGCTTAGTCCTCTAAGTTTCAAAAGTGTTATCTCATGGCTTCTCAGATTGCTTCGTACTATGCGTTAGCATCCCAAAATGCTTTAATGCAACAAATGCTGACGATGGACAACGAGATTGGTAGTCACAACAATTGTCCTAAACTTCTGAAACTATCAGATTTTGCTCGGTGGGAACCGAGGTTTTGTGATCACTTGGGGTCGGTACATCCAAGCAGTGTACGTTTTCTTGATGATGTTTATGCAGCACCTTTGGTAGGCAGTGACAATCTGGGTTGGACTCCAAATGAATTTAAGCATTATGAAGCACAAGAACTGAAAGATTTTGAAAGTGAGACAAAGGCTTATTCGACTCTCACAATGTCTTTACCCGAGCAAATCTTTCACCAGTATAGCACTATTAAGATTTGTGCATCGCTGTGCACAACTCTGAAGAGAAGAAAGCTTGGGAAATACCCTTGAGAGTAAGAAGACTCTCGTAAAATTTCAGTTTAGAAATTTTATTTTAATGAAGAATGAAACTGTGGAGGAGATGATTAATCGATTTAGTCATCTTGTTGTGGAAATGTCAAGCATGAATCTTGAACCGAGTGAAGCTGACAAAATTGATACTCTGAAGAATACATTGCCCCCATCATATTCTACTTTCCTATTTGTGTTAAAAGAGAATGGTTTCTTTCGTAACACAGAGCTTACTGCCGTACAATTTATTAACAAGATAGAGGAAAGAGAATTTGATCTGAAATACCAGAATTCTTTGAAGGACAATCAAAACTAGAATCCTTCACTTTATGGTGGAGCAATGCCAGCAAACAATTCTTCTAGTTCTGTTCCAGTCATTGCTTTCTTCACTCAAGCTCAAGAAGAGGCATCTAATGTAAACGGCTCACCTAATGTATGCTTTATGGATAATGGAGCCAATACAGGCTCAAATGCTACAGCTTCAAGTTTGCCTAAAGTAAATCTTCAAGAAGCTGAACAACAATTTGCATTTGTGTGTGCGTTCATGACTTCATATGAACAGCTTGTTGGAAGCAAAATAGCCACCAGTGATTTAACAGATGAAGACTATGATCAAATTGACCCTGATGATCTTGAATTAATGGATCTCAAATGGAATATGGCTATGATTGTGAGAAAAGTCAAAGATTTAATGCTTGCATGGCTAAGATTGAAGAGTTATGTCCTAAACCTCAAGTCAATGTATCTGAACATTCAGCTGTTGTGATTGAGTGTGCTGAACTCAAAACTAAACTTAAATCAGCATTAAATCAAAATACCACTCTCACAAAAGATCATTTTATGATCAATGAATGCTATCGACAGAAATCCAAATTGCTGGAATAATCAACTCTAAAAACTTAAAATCTGTCTGAAAGCAATCATGATCTCAAAGCTGAAGTTCAATGTAAAATAATTCTTGTTGAACAACATTTCAAGGAGATCCTCCGACTCTGAACCTGCATTTCAAACCTTGAAAATGAAGTTTAAGAAAAGAAAAACAAACTTGGAAAATTTTGAGATTCCTTGTTTCTTTTAAATGAGATCATTGAAGTAAACAATTCTCATAAGAAAAATGGGAAAGCGGGTTTAGGGTACGTCGAGATTCCTCCTCCTTTTAAAGGAGATTACTGTAGCGTTCCTGATGTGAAACAATGTCCAGAAATGCATACGGTTGAATATGAGAATGTTGAACAAAACAAATCAACTCTAGAACCGATTCACATTAAAAGTAAATCAGTGTTTACCAAAAGTGAGATGGACGGTTCTATTGAGGAGTTGTCTGAACCAAATGAGATTGTCAAAAACAAGAACATTCCTGCTGACAGTCACATCTTATGTGAACCCGAAGAGTTTGAACAAGCAGTGTATGGTTCAAAACCTTTGTGATTCATCAAAAACTCCTAGGGTATCTCCTAAAGTATCTAAATTAGATAAACCTTCGGTATCTGATGAGGAGTTGATGAGGTTCATCAATCCTTAACCTAAATCTTCAATTGGGAAGATATTTAAGTTAAAAGGATTGTCAAAAGTTTTTTCGGATAAAGAAGTTCCTTTGAATCTTTTAAATCCTGAAATGATTGACATTGTCTTTCAAGATGACACATCAAAAGTTACTGAGCATGAAAAAAGATTTATCAAAGCGAAACTTGAGAATGTTCAAGAAAAGGCAAATGGTAACAAGTTTAAACCAATAAAATTTCTAAAATCATCTGGGATGGAGAATTCATCTAATTCTACCAACCTATAATTTTATCAAAATAAAAAGGGATTTAAACATACTGTTCCAAAGAAAGTAACTTTTGAAGAATCTAAGTTAGATACTCCTCAACCCGTGCATGAAAACAAACCAAGAGTGTCACCATAAAGATCGTTAGACACACGTTTATGTTTCAAATGTGGTGAACCGGGTCATGTTTCAAAGAAATGTAAAGCAAAGGTTGAGGATATCAAGTCGGCATCAAACCGAAAGACTGAATTGAATCAGAATATGAAAGAAAAACAAATTGATGAATGTGTTATAATGTATTCTGATGTCAATCTAAAGAAAGTAGTTTGGGTTGAATCGATTAATGTATCAAACAAATTAGTTGATTGTGCTCAACCAATTTGTAAGAACACTGATTCGGGAATAATACGTGACGGTTACTTAAAGAAGAAAACCAACAAACCAGTCACCTATTCTCAAGTACCGAATGCTAGTGTTGATTTATCTTTATCTTCGAAAGTATCAAAGGGAGAGCCCAAGACTGAGGCTTGGGCTGCCTTTTTAAACTAATCTCTTTACCTTGTTGTGCAGAGTTCATCCAAATTCGTGTCAAGTCACAAGTGGATATTGGATAGTGGATGTTCTCGGCATATCACTGGCAACCTGGATCTTCTGAATAATATCAAAGATATTCAAGGGGGTTACGTGGCGTTTGCTTGTAACAATAGCGGGATGATTACTAAGGAGGGAGAAGTTTCAAACGGCAAAGTGACGTTTGAAAAGGTTAATTATTGTGAAAAGGTGGATCATAATTTGCTGAGCGTTTCGCAGATATGTGATAAGAAGTTTACCACAATTTTCACTGATACGGAATGTGTTATCCTTCAACTAGGATATACGATTCCTGAAGACATGGTTGTCATGAGATCATCTCGATCAAATGATATTTATGTACTAGACATGAGTAGTAATGTAAGTGTTTCGTCCTCGGCTACTTGTTTTGTATCAAAAGCGACAGAAAAGGATTCTATCCTTTGGCATCGACGCATGGGAAACATTCACATACGCAAGATGAATTTTCTTATTTCAAATGAGTTGGTGGATGGTGTTTCTCTTAAGAACTTCAAGATTAATGATCATTGCGTTGCATGCAAGAAGGGGAAACAAAAGAAGAAGTCACATCCGAGCAAGTCAATCAACTCGATTGATACACCACTAGAACGAATTCATATGGATCTCTTTGGTCAAGTGAATCGTGTTAGCATCGCAGGTGATCTGTACTGCTTGGTGGTTACTAATGATTTCTCACGATACTCATGGGTTCTATTTATGTGGTCGAAAGATCAGACGCCTATCTTAATTCAGAACCTTATCACGAATATCGAATCACTTTACAAATTGAAAGTGAAACGAATTTGTAGTGATAATGAAACTGAGTTTAAGAATAATGTATTGGATTTCTTTTGCATTCAGAAGGGAATCCATCAGGAATTCAGTGCGCCTTATGTGCCTCAACAAAATGGCGTATTTGAAAGAAAGAATCGTACGTTGATTGAAGCTGCGAGAACGATGCTTGCTGATTCTAAGCTCCCTGTTCAATTCTGGAACGAAGCTGTGAATACAGCGTGCTACAAACTGAATCGCGTACTAACTGTAAAGAGGTTCAAGAAGACTAGTTACGAGCTTCTGAACAATCGTAAGCCGAACTTAAAAGTATTTGGAACCTTTCGGGTGTCCGTGTACTGTATTGAAGAGAGACGCTGGAAAGTTTGATGAAAAGGCTTTTGAGGGTTACTTTTTGGGATACAATTCTCCTAAGAAGCGGACTTTAATATCTCCTCTGGTTATGTGGAAGAACGGTATCACGTTGATTGCCAAAGTTATACTACTCCTCCAACTGGTATGGGTCCTGATTGGAAGTTCGATTACGACAGGTTATTTAATTCGTTTACATCAGTGGTGGTAGAAGTTCCTGAAGATTTTATTCGATCATATTTGGAAGAACAATGTCTTCCTATTCCTAGGTCTTCTTCGGTTGATGTAGATGACTCTCCTAATGTATCAGAAATGTCTAATGAGCTTTCTGAGTCTTCCGATGATGCTGATTTTGTTGATTCATCGTCAGTTCCATTAGATGAAGCTACAGAAACAAACGAGCCGATTCTAATTGTTGATGATTCACCAACTGTCTCTTTAGACACAGCGGAGGAAAATGTCACCAATCTGGGTGATAACGTATCTGTATCTGCTAATCCTTCCTTAAGGATTCACTCTAATCATTCGCAGGAACAGATAATTGGTGATGTGAACGACGGGGTAATTGGTGATGTGAACGACGGGGTTCGTACAAGAAACCAATTAGCTAATGTATGTAATGAGAAAGTTGACTGTAACTTATCTCCTACTGAGGATTCGATAGTATGTGCTTATGCGGATTTGCACTCTTCGGGCATCCTTAGTATTGCACGATACACCTGGTTTTTATTAACCGACAAGTGTCACGATGGCACTCAAGGAACCGTCTTGGGTTGAAGCGATGCAGGAGGAGCTGCAACAGTTTATTAGACTGGGTGTATGGGACTTAATTGACAAACCCGACCGTGTGAAAAAGGCTATTCCGAAGTGTTCGTACTTTTCGGTTTGATTTTTACTTGATTCGGACTATAATCGGTTGTTATTTGACGTCTATGAGTGTTTAGGATTCATGTATGAGTGATTTTGTCTTCGAATTTGTGATCGATTTGATCTCCGGTGTGATTTTTGAAGATTCCGGCAAAGAAACCGCTATGCCGGCCACTGTAGCTGACTTTTCCGGCCGTTTCATGCTTTTCCGGTGAACCAACAGAATTTTCCGGCAAGTGAGATATGTTGTTGACATAGACAGGGCACTGGTAGTATGTTTTGATTCTGAAATATCGAAGCTTTAATCAATTTCACGTTATTCCAGTGTGTTTCCAGCCGTTTCCGTAATTCCAGCTAGCCTAACAACTTTTTCCGGTCAATTCGTTTTTTCGGCAACATATATTTCTAATGTGATAACTGATTTTGTTTTTCCGCCAAGTCTATTTTGAATTCATAGATCAGTTTTCTGATTTGATTACCGTGTGTTCGTATTCATTTTCATGTTATTGATTTGTATCAAATTTCATTTAGTTTTGATTCCGTGTATTTTGTTTCAATCTCAGTTCATACTCTTCGAGTCTGATCTGCGTGTTCAGATTCTATTTTCGAGTCATTTTCGTTGACCGATTCACACTCACATGTTGTGTTCTGTATTGAGTTTGTATTTGTGTCTGTGTTTGGTTCATATATCTGAGTTCGGTGTTCGTATCATTGTGATTCACGTTCGTGTTTTGGTGTTCCATTAGTTCTAACAGTTCAGATTTGATATCGCATTCGGTGTTCACATTTCGATACTGAATTTGTGATTAACTGAGTTTCTTGTTTGTTTTCGTTTTGGTTTATATTATTCGAGAATTCGCTATTCGGTTCAGATTTTTAAGATTGAGCAAGGGTATTATGGTAAATTTTCTACCCACTTGATGCATCAGATTGTTAATTGTTGGTAAAGACTATAAAGTCTACTGCGAAGGCAAGTTTGGGATAGTTTTGGGAAGTCGTCACTAAGGGTAGCTTGGTCATTTGCAAATAACTCAGATTTTAAACGAGTAAAGATTAAGTGTTCGGTTCAGATCTGATTCGGAAGGTCATTGCTGATTTTTGTTGTTTAAACAAGCTGAAACGAGCTGTTAAACATGTTGTTTACCATTTAACGAGTTGTTTTTGTGCTGAAAACGGACTGAAACGTGCTGAAATAAACCATTTAAGTGCTGATTTGCTGAAAAATTGCTGAAAACACGCTGATTCGCGCTGAAACGAGCTGTTAAGTGCTGAATTGCTGTCGAAAACGTGCTGAAATACGCTATTCTAGTGCTGAAACGCGCTGAATTTATTGTTTTTGCGTTAAAGTTTGCTGAAACGGGCCGAAAACGAGCTGAAATGAACCTGTTGTTTACCATTTAACGAGTTGTTTTTGTGCTGAAAACGGACTGAAACGTGCTGAAATAAACCATTTAAGTGCTGATTTGCTGAAAAATTGCTGAAAACACGCTGATTCGCGCTGAAACGAGCTGTTAAGTGCTGAATTGCTGTCGAAAACGTGCTGAAATACGCTATTCTAGTGCTGAAACGCGCTGAATTTATTGTTTTTGCGTTAAAGTTTGCTGAAACGGGCCGAAAACGAGCTGAAATGAACCTGAACTTGCTGAAAATTGCTGAAACTTGCTAAACTGTGCCGAATCGCGCCGTTTTCGTGCTGAAATTTGCTGAACTACTGTTAACAAGCTGCTGTTTGCTGTTAACGTGCTAATTTTCGAGTTCGGAAATTGTTTTGAGCTTAGCGAACGTCGTTTGATCAAACTTTTCAACGGGTTAAAGTTTCATTCGGTCAAAGATGTCATTTGAAGTTGTGATCAAGCAAATTTTTTCCGAATTTCGTTTCGGTGCTCAGCTCGTGTATTCAACGATGAAGTCGATTTATTCTTCAGTTGCTACTAATTCGATCGGTTAAACCAATTCTTCTAATAATAAGATCAAAATTCCTAAACTTACAAATATTGCTGATCTCATGGATTGGAAAGTTCGTTTTGAAGAAATTATCAGTTTGTTTGATAAAGATTTGTTGATACCAACCAAAGAAAGGGAATATTGTCGTCCACGATCGAAAAAACCACATGATGTGTATAGTATGTACAAACCAGAGTTTGAATGGAATGCTTGTGAGAAAGCTGAGTTTGATCGTGAAAGGAGGGTGTTTGCTACACTTCAAACTGTAATATCATTTGTTGTACTATATGAACCCAGAGAATCCAGAGCATACGCAAAATGCATAACTTCATATGAGATTTGGACTTCTCTTGATCGACGATATGCTAATTATTGCTGTCTTAAACCCAATTTTGATACATTCAAGCATTTACCTGATGAAAGTCTAATCGTGATGATTGAGAGATATTTAAAGCTGTTAAAGGAAATGGATGAAAACAAAGTTCATGTATCAAATGCAGAGATTAAGGAGAGATTGTTTGACATTCTTTATGGTCAAGATTCAGGAGTTCTTCTTGGAAAGATTTTTTCGACTTCATTATCTGAATCTTCGCAGACGTCAACGGTGACTGATGAGATTTCATCAGTAGAATCTTTTGATTTTGAAGTGGACGAAGATTGGTTAATGGATTTGAAGAAAGATCATGTTGATGATGGTTGATCTATGCTTGCAGATGAGATATCCAAGACCACCTCATCAATGAATGTTAATAAAGATCCAAATGCGATGGAAATTATCATGCCTACCCAGGTGATTCTTCCTGATAGTCTTTATGAATCTTTTGATTCCGTGCCAACATCACCTAAGGTATCTTCTAAACCATCTGATTCGTTTGTTTGTGAAACTTGCGCTAAGAGTTTAAATTCAACTGTTGTTGATGAACCTCAGAAAATTGATTGTTTTCAGTGTGGTGAATACAAGTCTAAACATGAATCAATTAGTCACCACAATGAGTAATTAGTTTTTGATTTAACATGTATTCGTGATAACTATCGACAAGTGGCTGAAAATAATCAAAAATCTAAAGATAAGATTGATGCCTTGTCGATTAGTAATAATGACTTGAAAGCAAATTTTGAGTGTAAATTAATAATCATCGAAAGACAATTTCAAAAAATTTTATAATTGAGAACCAAAATAACTGAGCTTGAAAATGAGGTGCTGGAGTTAAAGAATATACTGGATAAATTTAGAAATTCATCTTTTCTACTCAATGAAATCATTGAAGTTAACAGCAATCGCCAAAAGGGTGGTAAAGCTGGTTTAGGGTTTGTTGAAATCCCTCCTCCTTTTCAAAATGATTATACCATGCGACCAGACACTGTAGATCTAAAAGAAGTGGACATTGACTATCCACTGACAGTAGATCCTCCTGTGACTGTTAGTAAGGTTAAAATAATCAATGAGGAGAAAGTTAAACCAGTTGATTCACTAAGGGCTGTTAAGAAAGAAACAAATTGTTTAACTCTAAAATCTCATATTCAAAGCAATCTTGTTTTTTCTCAATCTGATGATATTCTTATTGAAGATGTGGTTGAACCAATGGTGGTTCACAAAATTGAAAATATACCTGTTGAAAATCATATTCTTTGTGATCCACAAACTGCTGAGAAATTAAAAACTGGTAAACCAAAATTGGTTATTACACCAAAGACATGTGAGAAAAAGGTTGTTTCTGAAAAGATATCAAAATCATTTTCAAAACCGAGTGTTAAGGGTAAAAACTGGAAGGTTTATAAATTAAAAGGTGTTGACAAGATGTTTGTTGATGAGCTCTTTCCAATTGCTCTTGTTAAACCTGAGTGTGTTGAAAAGGTTTATGATTGTGATCATTCGGTTTCTTTTGATTGTGATGCATATTGGGGAAATGAAAAAGATAAAATCAAAACCCCAAAAGGAATCCAAACCAGTTTTGTTTCTACAGAACAGATTTGTCAAATCTACTGGTTCTGATGCATTGGAAAATTTAGCACAGTGTTCGAATATTGAATTTTTCCAAAAGAAGAAAAGTGAGAAAATTCAACCCTCCGCGTCTAAGCTTGTAACAGAATCATCTTCGACGCGGGTTGAATTGAGAAAATGTTTTTACTGCAATGTTAAAGGACATTTGATTGTTGATTGTCCTTACAAGAGACAACTCAAATTGCTTGATGCTTTTAACAAGGTTTCTTTATCTTTTGGGAAATTAGAGGCACTTGAACGAAAAGCTAAACAACAAAGAGTTTATCTTAATTCATTGTTAAAGTCTCCTGAAACATCTCACAGTTCTTCTAATGTTAAATTTTTGAGACAACAAGCTGATAAACCGTTACCAGCTTGGAAACCAAAGATTCCATCAGCCGTTGCTGATCATGTTGAGGATACTGGTCGACCTAAGACTATGGTTTCGGTTCCAGTTTCTCATTAATTATTTAGTTTTTGTGCAAGGATTTCCAAGAGGATCTATCAACGTCATATGAGTTGTTTTTAAATCAAATTTGTTGATAGTGGATTATCTCAACACATGATGGGTGTTTTTGTTTAGTTTGATTTGATTGTTAACTGCAAAGATTTAAAATTCATAAAATTTTCAATCGGCAAACTTGTTCACCATTCATAGTTTTAAAATGCAAGATTTCTTTTTGGTGAACAAGATCTTCAAAAGATTTTATCAATGTTGGAAGATTGCTTTTCGTTTTTTTGTTATTTTTCTGCAATTTTTTTTGTTATTGTTTATATTTTTAGGGGGAGAAATCAGAAAAGTATAAAAATAGTGTGTTTTCTATCTAAAAAAAATATAAAAATACAAAAATATGTTGTTAATTTTGAAAAAATATAAAACTTGAGAAATGTGATCCGACATATATGGGAAATGTACTTTACATTGACTTAACGGGCCTAACACATGAATAAAGTAGACTAAAAAGTGCCGTAAGATCAATTGTATGATATATATGATAGGCTTAACAGATCGTATAAGTGCTGAAAAGATATAAACCTAAATGCTTGCTAAATCTAGTGGTGTTACATCTTGACGCATAGTTAATATCTGTATTAAGTACCAAAAAGTTTAAAGATTGCTGTGTGTGCATGTGTTAATTTTTCAAAGAAATTCAACTTCATTTTTTCTTTATTTTTATTCAAATCTTGGATCCTCTCCTGCGCGATAAGATTATCCGACCCGAGGGTTAAGATTTGGATATTCTGTTTTATTTTCTTGGTGTTTCGTATAAAATCTTGGACTTTTTCTGCGCGATAATACGGGATTATCCGAATTGAGAGTTAAGATTTTATGCAACTTCAACTTATTTTTATCTTTATATTTTGTTAAAATGGAACCTTATCTGCGTGTAGTAATACCGATCTGAAGGGAAAATTTTAACTTTCTACTTTATTTTCTTTTTATTATTTTTGCATGAGTCACAGCTAATCAATTTAAAGAAAAATGAAACACGTACATGTGAAATTCACTGTATAAGAGATATAAAAATTGTGTCTGATAAGTGGGATCCCACAAGATTTGTGCTTAATTGAACCCTAATACGTATCGTAAAGTTACTGAAGGATCTGTATAAAGTTTAAAGTGGAAAATTATATCTGCAATCATCGTTGGGTTATGTGCATAATAATGTCAAAATTGAAGTGTCGTTTAGGACGTTACTAGTCAATATGATCCCATGTCGCGATCTTTCTCACAAAAATATGTACTACTTGCATTTGTTGTTTTAATTTCTTTTCGTTATTTTGAGAAAAATACAAAAAGATTTTAGGTGTGTTTTGATATAAACTTTAAAAAATCAAAAATATTTTGGGTATGTTTTAGCATAAAGTTTGTAAAAACCAAAAAGACTTTTTCTTCCAAATTTATTTTTGATCTTCCGACAAGCGATACACATTTTCAAATTGTTTTGCCAAGTTAAAAAAAAAAAGAAGAATTGTTTTCACCAGTACACATTCTTTTTCATACATTTTGTGCTCAAATGCTAAATCAAGATAAACTTTACGGTTTATTGATGGAATGTGTTAATTGACTGTAGTTTCGAAAGAGTGATGATTATTCAATCCTTGAATCTTCTCAAGATGGTGAATTTTAGGTATGGCAGAGTATTTGAGTTAAGGGGGAGTGAAGATGCTGATCATGTGTACAAGATTGGTGCTGATAAAGATTGGAGACGTACAACTAATGCCAAGGGGGAGTTTGTTAGTGCATTTTCTTCATGGCATTATACGTATAAAGACACACGAGAAGACCAACTGAAAGCGACAAATACTAAAAGTTAATGAACTCCATCAATTGTCAAGGGGGAGTTGGTTAGTACATGTAATATGACAAGTGCTGGGAGTTGAACCTACTAGTCTCTTTGTTTGTATATCGGATACAAAAGTCAAAGATTAATCACAAATGAGCCTTGTCAAATGAATGGGAATGTTTGGAATGCATATGTCACGTGAAGCATGCATGCCTAGCGAATGAGATGCATAAGAGAAGTTAACGAATGTGGTGCATGCATGTACTGGATCTTAACGAATGTGGAAGAATGGGAGATATGCAAGGAGTAACGAATGGGCAGTTAGCATTTGACAAATGAGAGGTTAGGATTAGCGAATGTGTACTGATATATAAATAGATTTCGTTAGTTAGAAAGTTAGTTACGAGAGAACATTTATTCTTAAGAGACACATATTGTACCGAAACGCTGCCGAAATTTATATGCGAGCTTCAATGAGTTAATATTTACATATCGCCTTCGTACTCGGTCGTTTTCGTTCACCGATTAGTAACGAAACACACCGAAACATTCAACGTGTCGGAATATGTTTAGACATATTAAGTTTATTCAACTTGAAAATAGGGAACTTAAAGCCCTTGTTGCTGCTCAGGAGGGAGAGGATTGATAAGCAAGACGAGATTATACTTCAATTAACTGATCAATTGAATCAATCACTTAACCAATTCGCTTCAATTCAGCCTCAAATCTCCATAACTCATTCCTGATTACCTTATTAACACTCCTAATTACACTTATCTCGATCCACTTACAATTAAGCCTAAGCTCTGTTTTATCAAAACTCAAACGAATTCAAATTCATGTCCATTCATACTTCTAATAGACTCAATACTTGACGAATGAATACGGTTAATCAACGAATAACATGAAGATCAGATCAACTATTCTCTGATACCACTTGATTGAGCGTTAGACGGATCTAGATCTTGTGATGACATCATGTGATTCGTTGATGTTATGTTATGTGTGTTAACTGTGTGTGTTGAGAGTGAAATTGGGCAGAGTAACGAGGCTAGAGAGTGAATAATCAAGAACTGTTACATTAGAATAGATTACAGGGGTATAAATAGGGAGATGACCTCAGTCGTTAAGATAACCTTAACGAATGAGTCATTCGCTACATTAAAGACTTAACGAATGTGACATTCATTCGTTATACATTATACATATCGAATAGCCCTTCATTCGTTATGTTCCATTCGTTAAACAGGGTCAACGAATGGGACTTACATTAACACGAATGTGACACATTCGTTACGGGGTAACGAATGTGTATTACAACAAAGGCGAATGTGACTATTTACATTAAACCCCCTATAAAATAAGACAATTACATTAACAGACAAAATAAAGACCGAGACGTACTAAACATGTATCAACAGTATACCGTAATCTTACTATCTTGATGTGGTGAGATTTTGATGCACTTAAAATTAAGCACGCCACTCTATTTATTAAAGTAAATCACAAGTGGTGGCGCCCTGCCATGTCCATCATTTATACGAGCGTAGAAAAATAGTTATATATTTGGATAAAAGATACCTTGGAGCACAAAGTTTTGTTGCATGAACATCAAAGATGTGAAATTATTTTGAAAGTAAAATTGAATGAGAAAGTTATGCAAAAGCCAAAGAAGCATTCACCAGAAAAAAATGTTAGAAAAAGAAGACAAAAGGCACATACTAGACGGGGCCAAGAGTTTACATGTTACCTTGGGGATGGTGACTCTGAGGATACACTATTGTGGTTCGAAATTTTCAGTCAATAAATAATTTTAGGAAATACTAGTGGTGGAGGCCTGGGGTTGTCATATACTAGGTTGCAACTCAGGTGAAACAATGGTGGACCGAAATCCACTAATGTAGTTTTAGGTTTAGGTATTGTTCGGACGACCTCTCTTGACCTTTCATCCATCTAAATTCCACCTAAGTTCATTTTCTTCTTACCATTAAAGATTTTTAGGTTATGGTGATAGGTTGAACCAGTCTGTTTTAACCTAGGTTAAATTGTCTTAATTATGCTTAAGATGGAGATAAGCAAATCTGTAACTCTTTCGGTGTGAGAACTTTAGGTTTATTGATATCAATTGAACTTAATCTTTAAATATTATTGGGGGCTTGATAGGCTGGTTGCTGGGTTTAAGTGGACAACTATATCGGCAATCGCGGTTTTTACGTTTATCTATGCTTTAAATTAATCTATATGTTTTAAAGATCAGTCTTGAATTCCGATTCCATTGCAAATAGCTTTTTCAGTGACAAAAAATGTTTAAGTGTGGGGATATTTGATATGGTATAAACTATACATATTATTAAATTAGTTTATCCTACACTTTGAGTCCCTTTTTGGTTGGTTTTTACAAAATTTTACTACTAGTCGGTTCAAATTGAATATATAATAGTTTCGTGAGACAACGAGCTAAAATGAAATATTTTTCTAAATTTGAGACCAACAAGTAATATTAAAAGTTTTATGTATTTCTATTTTCACTAATATTAAAAAAACTAAAATAAAAATTGATTTTTCCTAAATGTAAAAATTACATTTAATATAATGAATGCTACAAATGATTTTGAATGCAAATAATTGTTGGTGTGTACTTTATGATGTACGCTACGAGAGTTTGGACCTAAAATAAAGTGAATGAATAAATTAACTGCATGCCTCAAGTTATTAATTTTACTCAATTGCTAATGCTTCAGCAAAAAAAAAGATGATAAGTCTGTTATTAAAATAAACAGGCCCACACGAATGTTCCATGAACTGGCTACAAGAATTAACAATTGTATTTATTGTTTTTATTACAATAAAAGAAAGGAGTTTACGGTAGTCAACAAAGGGGGGGGGGGGGGTTCCCTGATGGTTCGACAAGAAGAGAGAAGGCAGCATAGGGAGCTCATCGCAAGACTAAACGTGTATAGAAAAGCGCTCGGGTTTAATATCCATTTGTACAGACATTATTTTCCGGGTTCCATCATATTGTTTTTTATTATGAATTCAGTTATTGAACCTGCTTGTTTTGTCTTGTTCTTGAGTATGAAATATATCAATCTACTTGGGTTTTTTTGGTATCTAGTGTTAGATTAATACTAAAGTAAAAAAACTTTTACAATTGATTTGATGTGTTTGCATATCTAGTTTTAATTTATAATTGATCTTTGTTCCGCATGTGTCTTGTTGAATGTCATTCAGTTATAGATGCATGTTTAGGTCGCTTAATGTGTGTTTGTGATTATTTTATGGTTTTGCTAGACGTAGTAATCCATATGAACATTGGTTGGTGATTTTTTAGAGCTTTATATTCTACCTATCTAGAGACTGAGAGGTAATAGATAGCCGGGTTATCCTTAGGATTAGGTGCTAAAGCTAGAATGCTCTGACATGAGGTTTCCTATATTTCCTTAGTTTTATTTTAATTTCGTTTCCTATCGATTGTTCTTAGGTTATCCCTTGCATTTTAGGGTGTATTGAGATAGTGAGGCTGACGGTTAATCTATCTTTAAGGGTACTTTAGCATTCTTGGAGAGACTAACATGTAATCCAACCAACCGATAAGTTTACACGCCCCTTAAGGTTTCCTTTTATGTCACACCCGGAGAATGATCAGGATCCACTAGGTTGTCCGAGGATGTCGTATTTTAAGATCTCGGTTCTATCATAATTTTTATAGCCGAGAAAGATCCAAGATTCACAAGTTGGATTCTAAACCTAGGTAGTGCTTCTCCTATCTTTGAGTTCTTTTAAATAATCGAGTTTAAGTCTGCGCCTGTCAGTGCCAGTTTTTAGTTTAATTAGTTAATTGTCAATTAGGTAAAATCATTATGTTTTAAGTCGGAGTCTATTTTAGGTGTTGCTAGTGTCCTGTGGGTTCGATATCCTAACTTCATTAGGCTTTACTACAGTCGATAAGTACTCTTACCTGTCTAGTGGTCTAGCATTAGGAGAGAATAGATTTATAAATTTAAAACTAGAGTGTCTAGGTTAGGTTAGGTTTTAATAGACCGCGTTTTGCACATCAAGTTTTTGGCGCCGCTGTCGGGGATACTTAGGCAATAGCGAAACTAATTTTGATTGATATACTTATTTGATTACTTAGTCTTATTTGTGTTTCTAATTGTTAATGTCTAGTAGGTCTTAGGGAGTCTTTTTAGTGTATCTAGTAATTTTCATAAATATTTTTTTATTATTATTTATATTACTCTTCCTTTTGTCTTGTAACACCCGTTAATTCCGGTTTCAAGAACTAAAGCTTGTAGAGTATGTATAACTCTCGGGACTTAACCGACGTTTCTCGGAAGCCTTCACCCCATCCCGGTACATTAAGAACCTAACTCTTCCTTCCAATTTGCCTTACACTCCAATCTAGAGGGACTAGAGTGTAACATATTATGTTATAACACAACCTAACCCTAGCCCCCATCTCTTTCTGCGATCGGCAGGTAGAAGCAGCCCCAAGACCCACGATTTTCTTTTTTGCAGCCAATTCTAAGCCTTAGAACTTCAATTCAAGGTATGTACTATGATTCCTCAAGTCTTTTACATGTTGATTGACCCTTATATTGCGCGTATTGATCGAAAAACGTCGTGTTGTAGGCTAACCGGGTGGCTGCCCAATTGAGCTTTTCCGGGGCTGTTTCGAGTGAGGTTTTTGCATCAACAACCCGCTAGGTATGACATGTACATCATATTATAATTTCATGGCCAATGGAGGTGTTTAGGTCGGTCAATCGATTTTAGTTCGAAAACTAGGGTTTATCGGGTGTAGAATTGCAAATTGTTGAGTTTGATGCGTTAATTGATCGGTTGACCGACCGAATCAGTTTGTACAGCCCTAGGGGGGTTTAAGGGCTGTGGAAAAATTATTTTTTTGATGCTCGGGGCTGTTGGGGTTAGGGCTTCGTCAATCGAGTCGGCGGTGCGCGAAATTTCGTTTAATCGTTAAAGTAAGAGTTTTAAAAAAAGGAACGGTCAACCCTATCAACTCGGGTGCCATAATCTTGATGAATGAAAAGAGTTAAAATGGAATTTGGTCCGTTCGGGGCTGGTTCGTTAATAAATGGTTTTAAGGTTTATTGCACGCGCATTCGACCCGATTTGACTATCTTTGGGCCTTGGGCCAAGTATTGGGCCTTGGGTCAAGTTGTTGGGCCTTGGGCCAAGTGTTGGGCCTTGGGCCAAGTTGTTGGGCTTGGGGCCAAGTTGTTGGGTTTTGGGCCAAGTATTGGGCCTTGGGCCAAGTTGTTGGGCTTGGGCCAAGTATTAGGCCTTGGGCCAAGTTGTTGGGCTTTGGGCCAAGTATTGGGCCTTAGGCCAAGTGTTGGGCCTTGGGCTAAGTTGTTGGGCCTTGGGCGGCCCATTAGGCAAGAGTGTTCTTACGGTCTAGTTTAGTAACGTGTTGTGTATAATTTACAGGCCCTTGCTTGTGATTGTGCACTTAGGGATTCCTAGCTCGTTGCAGGTGTTCGATTGATTTCAGGTGAGTTCATGATGCCCTTTTTACTCTTTTTACTTTTGGGCTAGCATGCACACCTAAGTGTTTTCTTACATGATGAAAGGTTTTAAACGAGTTTATATAGGCCTGCTAGTATATGGTAGACCTTGGGATGTTAAATATATATGTATGTATATACATTATTTCTTGGCCTATATCTGGCGATGTTGTAGTCGTTTCAACTACTGATGTTGTGCATGCCTACTTTGTGTTTGCATGCACTGATGTTACGTGTTTGGGTTGTACGTTTGCTCGACCCTGATGTTATACGTGGATGTTATATATATATATATACTGTGATATACATAGAGATGTAATTTAAAGGATGTTTACATATGCCTTTTTGCATATGTATGTATGAGGATGTTTAGTTCTCGGTAATGAGGACTTGATGGATGTACCCCTTTTACTTTTTAAAACTTTTGGTTTGATTATCTTATCTATTACTATTGATGTCATTTACTTAAAACTTGAACTCACTTAGCTCAAGCTGACTTTGTGTGCATGTTAGTGTGAGTTTCAGGTTAGGAAGAGGATGCTTTATCGCTTGGACATGCGCGAAGCTACTTGGACGGTGAAGGGCATACGGGGATTGAAGTTTTACCATTAAACATTTATTTTAAAAGTTTTTATTTAAAGATAGCTATGTTGATTTTGGGCAAAATTCCCGGGTTTTGGGAACTTATTTTATTATTATTGTTTTCCGCTGAATTATACTCTGAATTGCTTATTTTAATGAAAATAATTGTTTTTAAGTTTAATTATTTTACAAGTGTTTTGAATGAATACCAACTGTGGGGTTCCCGGGGTTCGGGGCCTTACAAGTTGGTATCAGAGCCTTGGTTCGAGGGATCTGAGCATCCCCGAAGGCTTGGACTCGAACTGTATTAAAGGAGACCCGTATGCCCACCGCGAGTAGCTGCACGCCAAGAGGTAACTTTAGATTATTAGTCATTCCTTTAAGTTTAAAAGTTTCCAGTATGTGATTAACTGTTTAAGTGTTAGATAGAAGGCTAATGTGGGTAGGGACAGGGGGTGATTAGGACGGGCGGGTAAAGTAAATGACTAATTACACTTGATCAACGTCATTAGCAGTTTACCCTTACCTCACATGTTCTAAACGCCACTTGTACTTGACCATATTAAAATTCTGTCTTTGTAGGGATAAGTCATGGTTAATACTCGAGCAGCTAAGAGAGGTGGTTCTAGTGTTCATGGTCGTGGTCGTAAACCACATGCCGAAGCCGAGAGTGAGATTCCTACTTCCCAGCAGGACACCCCGATTCATGAGGAGGGGGATAACCCCGCCTTAGATCCTGCTATGCGCGCGGCTATCGCGGATGAGGTTTACCAGGTGCTTCATAGCGCCATTCCTGAGATCGTTGCTGAGTCCGTCAGGGCCATGGAGGAGTCGCTGGTGGGTAAGGGTTCGGATAGGGGAAGGAAAAGTACGGAGGTACAGGACGAAGAGGAAGAGGAAGTGTATGTGCCGAGTGGGGATGAAGATGAGGTGCGGACAGTTAGTGTATCGACTTGGGGTTGCTCGTATGGTGACTTTAGGAAGTGCGACCCCCCTTCTTTCGATGGTACTAAAGATGCATTGGCAGCACATCAGTGGGTGAGAGAGATGGAGGCTGTTCTGAGGGTTAGTAAGTGTAGAGGGGAGGATATGGTGACTTATGCTACTGCCTCGTTTCGTTCCGAGGCACTATGTTGGTGGGATAACTTGGCACAAGCTATGGGTGATCGTTCGATTAGGAGGATGACGTGGGATGATTTGAAGAAATTGGTTCTCGATCAGTTTTGTCCTCCGCATGAATTGGATAAGATAGAGCAGGAGTTCTTGACCTTGGAAGCTGGTACTATGTCACATCGGGAGTATACCACCAAGTTTAACAAGATGGCTCGTTTATGTCCCGATTTGGTTACTCCCGAAACCAAGAGGATTAAGAAGTACGTGAAGGGGCTTCCGGTGGATATTCGTAGGGGTGTGTTGACTACCGACATGAACTCTTTTCACTCGGTGGTCACTCTAGTAGGTACGCTGTATGATCAGAGGGAGAAGTTACCGCCGCCCGAGAATAGGAAGACATGGAACTCAAATTCGTACGGCAAGCGGCCCGGGGGAAGCAAATTTAATCCGTCTGAGAAAAGGGTAAAAACTGAGATTTCTGAGTTCAAAAGGGGTGTGGAGTTCGGTAATTGCAAGAAGTGCGGGAAGCCGCATAAGGGGGAATGTAGGATTGGTTCTGGCACTTGTTTTCGTTGTGATAAGGTAGGACACCCTCATTTCGAGTGTCCGACATTGACCTGTTTCCGCTGTAAGGGTTCGGGTCACTTGGCAACCAATTGTCCTTCCAGTAAGGCAGGGGGGGGGGTCTGGGCAGGGGACTTCCTCGAGGGGGAAGATGGATGAGAAGCCGAAGGCCAGGGCGAGGGCTTTCAACATCTCCAAGAAGGAAGCGAAAGAGGATGCGGATGTCGTTTCAGGTACTTTTCCTTATTTAGCTTTCATTCCACAGCTATAATTCCTTATTCCTTTGAATTCGTATGTGTTGATCGTGTAGCTAAGCAGTAGTATAATATTGTCCTAGGTACCTTTCTACTTGATGAATTACAAGCGTCAGTCTAATTTGATTCGGGCGCCAGTAGAAGTTTTGTGTCTACCGCTTTCTGTTCCTCGTTGAACAAATCACCCGAGCGCGTAGTCGATACTTTTGAGGTTGAGGTCATCGTAGGAAAATCCGTATATGTGTCTAGTGCTATTCAGGGTTGTTCCATCGAGTTGTCTGGGTATAGATTTCCGGTGCGGTTGTATTTGATGCCGCTTGGCTGCTTTGACTTGGTGCTCGGGATGGATTGGCTCGCGAATGTTGATGCGCATATCATTTGTGGTCAGAAACTCGTTCGTCTAAGGGCCCCGGATGGGACTCAAATCACGGTCTTCGGTGATCGGAATGTTGCGACGCCACATATTATATCCATGCTTAGGGCGAGGAAGTTGATGCAGCGGGGTTGCGGGGCGTATCTGGCGTATGCTATGAATGTGAATACCGAGGTGGCCACCGTCGGTGATGTTCCTATTGTTCGGGATTTCCCGGATGTATTTCCTGATGATTTGTCAGATGTGCCGCCGGATCGCGAGGTCGAGTTCCAGATAGACCTTGTACCGGGCGCCAAACCCGTTGCCCGAGCTCCCTACCGCCTAGCGCCGAATGAAATGAAGGAGCTTATGGCTCAGTTGGAAGACTTGCTCGATAAGGGCTTTATTCGACCGAGCATCTCACCTTGGGGTGCCCCGGTCCTGTTCGTTAAAAAGAAGGACGGTAGCATGCGGATGTGCATTGACTATCGTGAATTAAACAAGCTCACTGTCAAAAATCGGTACCCTCTCCCAAGGATCGACGATTTATTTGATCAGCTCCAAGGAGCTAGTTGGTTCTCGAAGATCGACCTTAGGTCCGGGTATCATCAGCTGAAAATTCGGGAGGAAGATATTCCTAAGACTGCCTTCCGCACTCGTTATGGACATTACGAATTTCTGGTGATGTCTTTCGGTTTGACCAACGCACCGGCTGCGTTCATGGATCTTATGAACTAGGTGTGTAGACCGATGCTCAATCGCTCGGTTATTGTGTTCATCGATGACATTCTTGTGTACTATAAAAGTGAATCCGATCACGCCGGTCATCTCAGGGAAGTGTTGGAGGCTCTGCGAAAGAACAAATTTTATGCGAAATTTTCTAAGTGTTCTTTCTAGTTACGTAAGGTTCAATTCTTGGGCCATGTTATTAACCCGAGTGGTATTCTGGCTGACCCTGCAAAGGTGGAAGCCGTGAATGGCGGGGTATTACTGTCACTTTATTCCCGATTTTTCAAAAATTGCTTCTTCACTGACCAAGCTGACTAAGAAGAGTGTTAAGTTCGTTTGGGGTACGGAACAGGAGGAGGCTTTTCTCGAGTTGAAGAACAGATTGACGCATGCCCCGATCTTAGCTTTACCTGATGGCACCAATGATTTGGTGGTCTATTCTGATGCCTCTTATCAGGGGCTTGGGTGTGTTTTGATGCAGCGAAGTCGAGTAATCGCTTATGCCTCACGGCAATTAAAGCCTCACGAGGCGAATTATCCTACCCACGATTTAGAACTGGCAGCGGTTGTGTTTGCGCTTAAGTTGTGGAGGCACTATTTGTACGGTGTTCCTTGCACTATTTACACCGATCATAAGAGCTTAAAGTATTTCTTCGAGCAAAAGGAACTGAATATGCGACAGCGTCGATGGTTGGAATTGATTAAGGACTACGACTTGGAGATCATGTACCATCCGGATAAGGCTAATGTGGTGGCCGACGCGTTAAGCTGGAAGGAGAGACCAAAATATATTCGGGTGAAATCCTACCAGCTTATTCTCAAACCCGAAATTTTGAAACAAATAGCCAACGTCCAGAATGAAGCGTTGCAGGTGGAATGGATTATGTCAGAACGTGTTTGGGGTCAGGAGAAATTGTTGGAAGACGTCGGGGACGGGGTGAAGTATAAGGATGGTCGTTTATGGGTACCGAGGTATGGGGGATTCAGAGATAAAATTTTGGATGAGGCACATAAGTCGCGCTATTCTATTCACCCGGGCGCGACCAAGATGTACCAAGACTTGAAGAAAGATTATTGGTGGCCTGCAATGAAATTTGAGGTGGCTCAGTACGTGAGTAAGTGTTTGACATGTCTACAAGTTAAGGCCGAGCATCAGAAGCCATTTGGGAAACTTCAGCCGTTGGAAATACCTGAGTGGAAATGGGAGCATCTTACTATGGATTTCGTGACTAAACTGCCTCGTACTCCTAGGGGTAATTATGACACCATTTGAGTAATCGTGGATAGATTTACCAAGAGCGCCCATTTCTTGCCGATTCGAGAGACTTTTAATTCTGAGCAGCTGGCCGATGTGTTTATTCGTGAGATCGTCTCTAGGCACGGGGTTCCGGTATCTATTGTTTCGGATAGAGATACGCGTTTCACCTCCAGATTTTGGAAAAGGTTTCACGAGGAGATGGGCACCAAACTCCTCATCAGTACTGCTTATCACCCGCAGACGGATGGTCAGTCCGAGAGGACCATTCAGACTCTCGAGGATATGCTGTGGGCTTGTGCTATCGACTTTGGTGGTGTAACACCCCGTAACCGCAGCGGAAACGTAAACGGGATGCAACAGACACCTCTGATATCAACCACATTGTTTATAAAGAAAACTGAATACATTAATATACTTCAAATTACATTATCTTGTATTTCATTACCGTCTAGGTGATACACACATCATACAATACGATACACAATTCTATTTGTTATAATGTATCCTAATATCTTGCACGCAAATCTTACACACATCAAGCACTTAGCACGTAAGCAATCACTTCATCTTAATTGTACCTGAAAAGCATGTGAGAAAACGGGTCAACTACGAATAGTTGGTGAGTTTCACAATTTGAGTAAACCATGATAAATCCATATCAAAATATAATATTATCGGGGGACACTGTTAACCCAGTACTGTACTCATTCCGGGAGCAATGTTAACCCAGAATTACGATGTAATTATGCTGAGCCCACAAGTGAAACCTCTGACTATCACACACAACCCCCGTGGCATATCCCCCGCCCACGGGCCCGTGGCATATCCCCCGCCCACGGAACTGCCCCAAACCGCTATGTCTAACATTACATAGCAAAATAAATAACAACAAAATAGACATGTGCAACTGGCTGGGAAACATCAGCAAATCCATGCCGGACCAGTTGGGTTTGTCAAACCAATAGTACTATCCACACTCTACCGGCTTTCAGTTAATCACTCGTGTTCCGGGGCCTTAGAATGTTAGCAACTCAGACAATTACCATCTTAGTACATTTCCGTACGATTCCCGTACAATAAAATATATATAAATCCACGCAAATCCATGCGTTCAGTATGTACTTAAACATTTCAGTAAAAACATGCTTCCGCCCCGAGAAAATATTCGAAAACAGTTCAGAAAAAAGGGGCTCGTGAAACTCACCTTAGCACATGCAAGCAGGTAACAACAATCATTATCAGTTAACACGTCCAATCTGTAATATGATCCCTACGATCGTTACTATACACTCATTATTAATATAACTTTAACCAAGTTAACCGGTACATCTGGGGACACTGTTAACCAAGCACTGTACCCGTTCTGGGGGCAAGGTTAACCCAGAAACACTTCTCCGGACTCAGATTGTGATGTCGTTTAGAGTTCAACAGTCAAATTTTCTAATAGCTTGTTTTCCCGTTTTGCGTGCCTAGCACGGTTACCCGTTTTTATGTTTCAAAAATGAGTTTGGTCACACACGACCCGATAGTAGTGGTTGACTGATAATTTAATTAATGATGTGAAATTAGAGCTCGGTTTAGACGTCCCGATTGGCCGCGGGACTCGTTTCCGTCTTTGGCGTACCGGAAACTGTTAAAATAGGTTAAAATTACTCAAATCATCCGAATTATGTTCGGATGATTTATTTTTACTTTTTTAACTCAATTATATGAAAATAGTTCATTTTTAGGGTTTTTATACACCAGTCAGCTCGCTTAAGCGAACTTCACCGGTTTACGCGTTTTAACTTTAAAAGTTTGATAATTAGCACAAATAATTATCCGTTTAATCTCGGATCTTGAAATTTTGCACAAATCACTTTTTAACAGTGGGGAACTTTATAAAAATATTTCCAGAATTAATTCTTATATTTAAAATTTATTTATCTATATTTAAACACCATTTAAACACTAAATATGTCGTAAATACCAAACAATCTTAGAAAAATCCCAAATTTCTCCTGAATGTCCCCTGATATCCACATAGTCCCCTGTAATATTTCCAGAACCAAAATCTTCTTTTACATGCCCTTTTCACTAAAACCGAGCTAGAAAACCCTAGAACTCGTTTAACCGAAAAGTATACTTAGTCTTCTCCAACTGACCTCAAATTTTGTGTGTGACTTATACATGATATAAAAAGCTTATCTGCAATTTTCCAGAATTTTTCATGGTATTTTACTATTTTTCACCATTTTTAGCCAAAACCGAGCATTAAATTCACCAAATATTCATCCTTTATCCAAAAATTACCAAATATTCACAGAACTCTTATTTTCATGTGTAGAACATCCCTGTAAAATTTCATGACCTAACTCTAAACCATCAACAATCTGTCCCAAAACACATACACCGAACATAAACCGAATATACCTTTCGTTTTCCGCCACTACAAGCTACAAACTCGTCTTTCCGCCTTATCTACCACTAAACTCAGAGCCTACAAACAACATACCACAATACCAAGCAAGTACACTCACGATCAAGCCATTTCTTTTACGGTTTCGGTTATGATTCCAAAAACAAAGATTTAACCGTAAAAATTCGTTTTTGATTCGTTTAACTCCTTTCTTGGACCAAGATCCCTTGTATAACCCGTATACATCACTTGATCATGCAAGAATCGGTTTTCATCTTTGAAACCTCATTTTCTTGCAATTAAACTCAAGAAACGAAGATGGAAACGTGATTAACTCGATTCTTTACCTTGTTTTCTTGCTACAAAGTCTCGGTTTTGGATCATAATATGGAAAGAGTTGATGAATGTTGAGAAGTTTGATGAGAAAAAAAGAAAATGAAATGGGGAATGACCCCCCTTGGTTCCGATCGGGATTTTGAGAGGGTGGGGTGGGACCCACCTTTTCATCCTAGGCCACATGTTTGGATTCTCGTAATCCGGATAATGTTTTGGATAATCTGGTTCAGTTCGTTTTTCGGTTAAATGTTTAATTCGGCTTAAAACGAGGCTAAAACGGTCGTTTTTCGGCTTAAAAATGAAATTTATATAAAACCGATTTAAAAACTTTAAAAACTTAAACCGTGACATTTATTAACTTAAAACATCATATCATTAATTATCGCGCATCTTTTTCGGCTTGATCGATCATCTCTTGCTCGGTTTGGTATTAAAGGTTTCGTTTAATGTACCGACGTACCATTAAATCGAAATTCTTTTTCTGTGCTTTAATTCACTTATCCCGAAGCTTTAATACTTCGTAAACATCACTAAATATCATATATCTCGTCTATAATTGAACTCTCGATTCGTTCGGGTTTCAATGACTATCGATCGAATAATCGCATATTCAATACGATGAATTATATATTCACGTACGATCAATACAGTGAACCATGTATTCTCGTATAATTACCATTAAATATGACGTAACTATTGTCTACCGGTTAGGGTATACCGGGTTTCGTCGGAATCGTTACATTCTCCCCCCGTTAAGAAATTTCGTCCTCGAAATTTTACACGCTCATTATCCCTTTCCGAGAGAAAGGTGGGGGTTTTTCCTTCAGAATTCACCCTCGCGTTACCAGGTATAATCTGGTCCTCGCTGTGAATTCCACTTAATCTTAATCAATAAAGCTTGGTATGTCCAAACTGTTTAGCTTTCCCGTCTACTATCTCTATGGAATTATTTATGATATCAAGTATATCTTCTATGAGTACCTCCATTACTAGTACTCTCGTTGCCGCATTGCTTAGGTACTTTTCAATCCGTATACATGGCAAAACATCATGTATAGTACTTAGCCCCTGCCGTACTTTAATCGATAAACCAAATGACCAATCATGGAGATAGTCTCATGAGGTCCAATATATTAAGGAGCTATTTTCGGTTTTGCCAAACCTCAGACCACCTCTCGAAGGTGATGCCTTAAAAATGCCTTGTCACCTCTTTCCAGTGACAATGGTTTCCTTTGAAGGTTGGCATAAATCCTTTGCCAATCTCGCGCTGCTTTCAACTTATCTTAAATATTATAAATCCGATTGGTTGTTTCTCGAATCAATTCAAATCTTATGGCTTGAGTGACGCCCAATTTCAATTTAACAAATTGGTGATAATTACTTCACCCATAGAAAGCTTCAAGCTCTCGATGCTTTCTTCCCCGCCTTCCAATAATGGAAGTAGGATGACTATTTCGATCTGAGATCATTGAAAATGGTACTCCACGACGAGATACCATTCCACCATCAGGAATTTGGGCGAGAATTCATTGTGGTAATCGACATAGATTGGGATGAAATGCGAGGATTGGTTAATCGATCCGCGATTACCCAAATTGCACCGTGTCTTTAATATATCTTGGAAATTTGCGTCCCGAATCCATTGTAATTTATTCCCACTATCATTGGCGAATTTTCTGTCGTTGTGGCGTTACCAAGGGTTTTCGGTATGCAGCCTTATCTCTTGCATAATTTAGGTATTCACCAACATACGTAACCATATCTTTCTCCAAACTCGGCCATTAATAAAATCCTTTCAGATATTCGTATTATCAATAGTCTAATCCGATCCCCGATGTATGGAATATTTCGATCTATGCGCTTCGTCGATGATTAATTCACGAAGGTCATGGAGGGTCGGGATCCAAACCCAATTTTTTTGAAGTAGAGAATTTCGTCCACGCGTTGTTTGAAATTCTTCTCATTGCCGTAAAGATCCTCCTTTTCCAATTGTTCCTCTTTCAACGCCTCACGTTGAGCGACTCGAATCAGGTCTGAAAGGTTCGACTGGACTATCATCCCCAGCACTCGCACTCACAATGGCTTAACCCGATCTTTCCTACTCAAGGCATCGGTTACGACGTTAGCCTTGCCGGGGTGATAACGGATGTCACAGTCATACTTGCTTAACAACTCGACCCATCTTCGTTGCCTCATATTCAGTTCTTTCTGATCGAATATGTGCTGCAAACTTTTATGATCGGTGAGGATGGTGCACTTCGTACCGTAGAGATAATGTCTCCAGATTTTAAGTGCGAAGATAACCGCTCCCAGTTCTAAGTCGTGAGTAGTGTAATTTTTCTCGTGTACTTTTAACTGTCGTGAAGCATAGGCTATAACCTTATTATACTGTGTCAACACGCATCCTAACCCTTTACGCGATGCGTCACAATACGCGACAAAACCATCGTCTCCATCGGGGAGACTTAAAATTGGCGCTTGGCACAATTTTAATGGTTTCTATCTTATTTGGGTCTATGTGAAATCCTTGTTGCTTTACAACATGACCAAGGGATTATGTCTTCTTTATTCAAAATCACATTTCGAAAACTTCGCGTACAACTCCTCTCGCTTTAACACTTCCACAATTTTCCTTAACCGTCGTTCGTGCTCTTCTTTACGTTGCGAATATATCAAAATATCATCAATGAATGTTATGACAAATTTGTCAAATTAAAGTTTAAAGACCCGGTTCATGAGTTCCATGAATGCTGCCGGCGCATTTGTTAGCCCGAAAGGCATAACTAAGAATTCATAATGGCCGTAGCGAGTCCGAAACGCTGTTGTTGCAACGTCCTCCTCTTGGATTTTTCATTTGGTGATAACTATATTTAAGACCAATTTTCTAAATATAAATCGCCCTTTGCAGTTGGTTAAACAGATCATTTACTTCGAAGAAGTGAATACCTATTCTTGATCGTCACTTTATTCAATTCTCCCTAATCAATACATATCCTAACACTTCCGTCCTTCATTTCTCAATTAAAACTGGTGCACCCCCATGGTGACTAACTAGGTCGTATAAAACCTTTATCCAATAATTCTTGCATTTCAGTTGGCGCAAGTCGGTAAGATGCTTTAGCAACAGGGCCAGCTTGAGGTATTAAATCGATTCTGAATTCGACCTGTCGGGTTGGCGGTAACCCAGTAAGTTCTTCTGGGAAAACTTCTGGATATTTACGTATCACCGAAACATCTTCTATATGTTTTCTTTTAAATACTTTGGCAATCGCGTTTGTTAAATACACCACGTCTTCTTGTCGTAAATATTATAACATCTCAAGATGAGATTAGAGTGGTAACATAATACCGTACACTTTTCTCTGTATCTAATCGCTTCATCGTCCGAAGGAGAGCTTCTAATCATCTTCTTTTCATATTTGATTTCAGCTTCATGTTGAGTTAGCCAATACATGTTAACTATTACGTCAAAACTTCTTAACTTTACTGGTCGTAGGTCAATAAGGAAAGGATTAATCGTTCAGAATAATAGGGCAATTTCGAACAATTTAGTTAACCATTAGGGATTCACCGTTAGCGATTCTACAGTATAGGGTTCTATAGTTTCACTAGTCGGTATCTTTCCAAATGATAGGAGGTTAACAGGAACTAACTTCTATCGACGACCGTAAAAATATCACTGAAGCCTATTGATTTAAAACTACCACATACTTAGTACCACCTTTGGATCATGACGTGCTTTATTCGGATTACTCACAAAAGCACGGCTCCTTGCTTGATCAGAGGTTGATGCTTGTCATGAGGTTCATCTTCCAACGACACCTTGGTTCAACTTTGGGCAATTTCTCTTGAAACGTTCTGTACTGCCACATTCATAGCAAGTACAATTGTTTGGCATAATTTGATTTCTTTGGATGGACTGTTATTGAAGTTGTTGGGTTCGGAGTGGTTGTACACGAATGGGTTGGGGTTGCCGGTTCACATGGCTTCAATTGGTTCTACAATTGGGGCATTACGTCCATCTTTACCACACCTGTGGCCTACTATCACTCGACATTCTTCTTCCTGCCGATAACCATATTTTCCACATTTAGGGAAGGACCCTTCATGCGGTTCATGTTTCACACCAGAACTAGTCTTTAGTATGATTCTGGGTTGTAGGACATACCTAGTTATTCAAAAGTCTATCTTGCACTATACCTTTATCATTTCTCTTCTTCAACACTCGACGTCTCACCTAACGTTCTTCCAGTCCACTTCTCATAGCGTCAAATATATCAATGCTGGCTTGTGACACAACCCTTCCAAAGGTTGTATATTTTACAGGATTGACTATACTCCTTATCAATGGAGTTAGTCCCCAATATAGCGCTCACTTCGCTTAGTTTCAGGAGTAATTAGCCATGTTACCAGACATGACAATTCCTTTAAACGTTTAGCGCGTTCTAAGTGATCAGCACACAACATTTCTATCTTCCATAGCTCAGTTTCCAGTCTCTGAACTTAATTATTCGAATAAAAGTGCTCTAGCACAAGAATTTTAAATCCTGACCATATCATCTGAGCAAAAATTTTCTAACTATAATTTTGTACCATCGTGTTCCATCACGATACAACATAATCTACCAACATATCTGTAGCATATTTCACTACACAATGTTCTAGACTCTTACCAACATCCTTAACCATTTCGATCTTTTCTATCCACTCGCTAATCTATTCCTCCCTTTACCATCAGTACACTATTAATAATTTCCTTACCACAAACAACAAACATATCCTTCATACCGGATCTAATTCATTACGACTACTATTCATGTTAAGTTTATAACTAATACTTGTAGTCACAATAGTATTCGGTGGGACAATATCACTCTTAGTAATAACACGAAGAATTGAAATATTCATAATCATGTGATTGCTCGATCTATAATTCAGCGATCACATTTGCATCAACACTAGCAGTGACCTGTGATACTACATTCGGTATCATCATCTGCTATTTTTGAGCAATCAACTGAATCATATCAATCTCCATCATTGGAGTTACTCTTTTTATGTCCTTCTGCCGTACTCATCCCGTACGCAGTAATCAATACTAATCTCACCTTATAACTCGTTACCAGCTCAATCATAACAGCAGGTACACATACACACCAAATATTATCATACATATTACACATACCAGTATCTAGTATATATGTCCCACAAATATAATAACATATGGACTTAACCTGACGTTGGTTAACGTTTAAATATATTTCATAACCCTTGTCACCAACTGACATATAGATCTTTCTCAACAAAGATTAATGTTTAATATACTTGATTTCAATATCCTTCTGCATGTCAGCATAACCGATACATGCTCACTGTGAGCACCAAACGATTACGTACCACAGAGTTATAATATCCGTGTCTATTCGTATATCCGGCATACACGGTATACCACCTACGAACGAATAACCAACTATGCTATAATGATTCCAACACCTCTTTGTGTACGGGTAATCATTCTATTCGAGTATACATGGGTATAGGCATCTAACGGATGTAAGGATAACATAGGGAGTTGCAAGGTTCAAGGTAATCGCACAACATGGGTTGCCTTCAAATATTATTAATTACTATTATGGGAAACTCTATCGCTTGCTCAGTCAATGTCCTCCGGCGTTATAGGTTCGCTAAAATCGGTAGTTCCCGATCTGGAGGTGGTATGACTCATATGTTTGAGAGTGAGAAATACATATATATGTTTCTATATATTATTTTTATCTGCTCATTTATTATCAAATTTTTTTTTTTAACGGGATAAGAATGGGTTCACGTACAGGTCCGTCCGTACGTGAGGGTCGGCGGTTCTGGTGATCATAGGGGGTTATTAGAATATACGATACCGGTGTTGATAGGGTAAGGGATTTGTCAATTTTGGTTGGGAGTGACGGTTACTAGATATTTCTGGTTAATATCAAACGGGAGATCTAACTTGGTACTATCATAACTATGGCCCGATAAGTCAGACTTATCATCAACCGATGCTCTAGAAATTTTCAGCATCCTCAGTACTTTTATTATTTCATCCCCCGGTTCCTTATCCGGGTCCTATTTCTCAATACACGTACCCACAAGATATGTACATATATATATATATATACACATTAGCACGTATAAATAATATTATATATTTTACACGTATGTTGCCATTTTTACCTATTAATATACCCCGTGACTTCCCCTGAACTCCCACGTGCGGACAAGTCTATTATTATGTTCCGGACCATAATAACTCACTTGTCCATCCAAGTTCATCCAGATCTCGTCACTATAAATTATTAGTTGATATTCAGATCCTATAATACTTGAGCTACTGGTTATATTTTAGGTATCTTTTAAATACATCCTAAATCTTTATAACCAATGGCTCTGATACCAACTTCTGTAACACCCCGTAACCGCAGCGGAAACGTAAACGGGATGCAACAGACACCTCTGATATCAACCACATTGTTTATTAAGAAAACTGAATACATTAATATACTTCAAATTACATTATCTTGTATTTCATTACCGTCTAGGTGATACACACATCATACAATACGATACACAATTCTATTTGTTATAATGTATCCTAATATCCTGCACGCAAATCTTACACACATCAAGCACTTAGCACGTAAGCAATCACTTCATCTTAATTGTACCTGAAAAGCATGTGAGAAAACGGGTCAACTACGAATAGTTGGTGAGTTTCACAATTTGAGTAAACCATGATAAATCCATATCAAAATATAATATTATCTGGTGACACTGTTAACCCAGTACTGTACTCATTCCGGGGGCAATGTTAACCCAGAATTACGATGTAATTATGCTGAGCCCACAAGTGAAACCTCTGACTATCACACACAACCCCCGTGGCATATCCCCCGCCCACGGAACTGCCCCAAACCGCTATGTCTAACATTACATAGCAAAATAAATAACAACAAAATAGACATGTGCAACTGGCTGGGAAACATCAGCAAATCCATGCCGGACCAGTTGGGTTTGTCAAACCAATAGTACTATCCACACTCTACCGGCTTTCAGTTAATCACTCGTGTTCCGGGGCCTTAGAATGTTAGCAAATCAGACAATTACCATCTTAGTACATTTCCGTACGATTCCCGTACAATAAAATATATATAAATCCACGCAAATCCATGCGTTCAGTATGTACTTAAACATTTCAGTAAAAACATGCTTCCGCCCCGAGAAAATATTCGAAAACAGTTCAGAAAAAAGGGGCTCGTGAAACTCACCTTAGCACATGCAAGCAGGTAACAACAATCATTATCAGTTAACACGTCCAATCTGTAATATGATCCCTACGATCGTTACTATACACTCATTATTAATATAACTTTAACCAAGTTAACCGGTACATCTGGGGACACTGTTAACCCAGCACTGTACCCGTTCTGGGGGCAAGGTTAACCCAGAAACACTTCTCCGGACTCAGATTGTGATGTCGTTTAGAGTTCAACAGTCAAATTTTCTAATAGCTTGTTTTCCCCGTTTTGCGTGCCTAGCACGGTTACCCGTTTTTATGTTTCAAAAATGAGTTTGGTCACACACGACCCGAGAGTAGTGGTTGACTGATAAATTAATTAAAGATGTGAAATTAGAGCTCGGTTTAGACGTCCCGATTGGCCGCGGGACTCGTTTCCGTCTTTGGCGTACCGGAAACTGTTAAAATAGGTTAAAATTACTCAAATCATCCGAATTATGTTCGGATGATTTATTTTTACTTGTTTAACTCAATTATAAGAAAATAGTTCATTTTTAGGGTTTTTATACACCAGTCAGCTCGCTTAAGCGAACTTCACCGGTTTACGCGTTTTAACTTTAAAAGTTTGATAATTAGCACAAATAATTATCCGTTTAATCTCGGATCTTGAAATTTTGCACAAATCACTTTTTAACAGTGGGGAATTTTATAAAAATATTTCCAGAATTAATTCTTATATTTAAAATTTATTTATCTATTTTTAAACACCATTTAAACACTAAATATGTCGTAAATTCCAAACGATCTTAGAAAAATCCCAAATTTCTCCTGGATGTCCCCTGCCATCCACATAGTTCCCTGTAATATTTCCAGAACCAAAATCTTCTTTACATGCCCTTTTCACTAAAACCGAGCTAGAAAACCCTAGAACTCGTTTAATCGAAAAGTCTACATAGACTTCTCCAACTGACCTCAAATTTTGTGTGTGACTTATAAATGATATAAAAAGCTTATCTGCAATTTTCCAGAATTTTTCATGATATGTAACTATTTTTCACCATTTTTAGCCAAAACAGAGCATTAAATTCACCAAATATTCATCCTTTATCCAAAAATTACCAAATATTCACAGAACTCTTATTTTCATGTTTAGAACATCCCTGTAAAATTTCATGACCTAACTCTAAACCATCAACAATCTGTCCCAAAACACATACACCGAACATAAACCGAATATACCTTTCGTTTTCCGCCACTACAAGCTACAAACTCGTCTTTCCGCCTTATCTACCACTAAACACAGAGCCTACAAACTACATACCACAATACCAAGCAAGTTACACTCACGATCAAGCCATTTTTTTTCACGGTTTCGGTTATGATTCCAAAAACAAAGATTTAACCGTAAAAATTCGTTTTTGATTCGTTTAACTCCTTTCTTGGACCAAGATCCCTTGTATAACCCGTATACATCACTTGATCATGCAAGAATCGGTTTTCATCTTTGAAACCTCATTTTCTTGCAATTAAACTAAAGAAACGAAGATGGAAACATGATTAACTCGATTCTTTACCTTTTTTTCTTGCTACAAAGTCTCGGTTTTGGATCATAATATGGAATGAGTTGATGAATGTTGAGAAGTTTGATGAGAAAAAAAGAAAATGAAATGGGGAATGACCCCCCTTGGTTCCGATCGGGATTTTGAGAGGGTGGGGTGGGACCCACCTTTTCATCCTAGGCCACATGTTTGGATTCTCGTAATCCGGATAATGTTTTGGATAATCTGGTTCAGTTCGTTTTTTGGTTAAATGTTTAATTCGGCTTAAAACGAGGCTAAAACGGTCGTTTTTCGGCTTAAAAATAAAATTTATTTAAAACCGATTTAAAAACTTTAAAAACTTAAACCGTGACATTTATTAACTTAAAACATCATATCATTAATTATCGCGCATCTTTTTCGGCTTGATCGATCATCTCTTGCTCGGTTTGGTATTAAAGGTTTCGTTTAATGTACCGACGTACCATTAAATCGAAATTCTTTTTCTGTGCTTTAATTCACTTATCCCGAAGCTTTAATACTTCGTAAACATCACTAAATATCATATATCTCGTCTATAATTGAACCCTCGATTCGTTCGGGTTTCAATGACTATCGATCGATTAATCGCATATTCAATACGATGAATTATATATTCACGTACGATCAATACAGTGAACCATGTAATCTCGTATAATTACCATGGTAACTCATGTACCCGACATTAAATATGACGTAACTATTGTCTACCGGTTAGGGTATACCGGGTTTCGTCGGAATCGTTACAGGTGGTAGTTGGGACCGTCACTTACCGTTGGTGGAGTTTTCGTATAATAACAGTTACCACGCCTCGATTGGGATGCCACCGTTTGAGATGTTGTATGGTAGGAGGTGTAGGACTCCAGTCTGTTGGGGTTCCATTGGTCAGAAGCAGTTGGGTAGTTTGGAGGTGGTCAAGGCTACGACTGAGAAACTCGACAAGATTAAAGCATTTATGAAGGCCGCGCAGGATCGTCAGAAGTCTTATGCAGATAAAAGGCGAAGGCCTATTGTCTTTGAGGCCGGGGATCGGGTTATGTTAAAAGTTTCTCCCTGGAAGGGCATTATTCGTTTTCGTAAGAGGGGGAAGCTCAGCCCGAGGTTTATTGGCCCGTTTCATGTATTGGCCTGAGTCGGTGAGGTAGCATATAGGCTGGAATTGCCCGAGGAGCTCACGGGGATTCATCCTACTTTTCACGTGTCCCATCTGAGGAAATTCTTAGCGGATGAAGAGGCCCATGTGCCTCTCGATGATATTGAACTCGATAGTAAGCTGAAGTACGTTGAACAACCGATTGCTATTCTTGACCGTTAGGAGTGGCGTTTGAGAAATAAGGTGGTTAGACAGGTGAAGGTGCAGTGGAAACACCGTAGGGGTTCTGAGGCCACTTGGGAGTCCGAAGAAGAAATGATGAAGCATTATCCGCAGTTGTTCCTGTCGCATCGGGATTCGGGGACGAATCCCATTGTAAGGGGGGTGGACTTGTAACACCCGTTAATTCCGGTTTCAAGAACTAAAGCTTGTAGAGTATGTATAACTCTCGGGACTTAACCGACGTTTCTCGGAAGCCTTCACGCCATCCCGGTACACTAAGAACCTAACTCTTCCTTCCATTTTGTCTTACACTCCAATCTAGAGGGACTAGAGTGTAATATATTATGTTATAACACAACCTAACTCTAGCCCCCATCTCTTTTTGCGATCGGCAGGTAGGAGCAGCCCCAAGACCCACGATTTTCTTTTTTGCAGCCAATTCTAAGCCTTAGAATTTCAATTCAAGGTATGTACTACGATTCCCCAAGTCTTTTACACGTTGATTGACCCTTATATTGCGCGTATTGATCGAAAAACGTCGTGTTGTAGGCTAACCGGGTGGCTGCCCAATTGAGCTTTTCCGGGGCTGTTTCGAGTGAGGTTTTTGCATCAACATCCCGCTAGGTATGACATGTACATCATATTATAATTTCATGTCCAATGGAGGTGTTTAGGTCGGTCAATCGATTTTAGTTCGAAAACTAGGGTTTATCAGGTGTAGAATTGCAAATTGTTGAGTTTGATGCGTTAATTTATCGGGTGACCGACCGAATCAGTTTGTACAGCCCTAGGGGGGTTTAAGGGCTGTTGAAAAATTACTTTTTTGATGCTCGGGGCTGTTGGGGTTAGGGCTTCGTCAATCGAGTCGGTGGTGCGCGAAATTTCGTTTAAACATTAAAGTAAGAGTTTTAAAAAAAGGAACGGTCAACCCTATCAAATCGGGTGCCATAATCTTGATGAATGAAAAGAGTTAAAATGGAATTTGTTCCGTTCGGGGCTGGTTAGTTAATAAATGGTTTTAAGGTTTGTTGCACGCGCATTCGACCCGATTTGACTATCTTTGAGCCTTGGGCCAAGTATTGGGCCTTGGGTCAAGTTGGTGGGCCTTGGGCTAAGTGTTGGGCCTTTGGCCAAGTTGATGGGCCTTGGGCCAAGTTTTTGGGCTTGGGGCCAAGTATTGGGCCTTGGGCCAAGTTGTTGGGCTTGGGGCCAAGTATTGGGCCTTGGGCCAAGTTGTTGGGCTTTGGGCCAAGTATTGGGCCTTAGGCCAAGTGTTGGGCCTTGGGCGGCCCATTAGGCAAGAGTGTTCTTATGGTCTAGTTTAGTAACGTGTTGTGTATAATTTACAGGCCTTTGCTTGTGATTGTGCACTTAGGGATTCCTAGCTCGTTGCAGGTGTTCGATTGATTTCAGGTGAGTTCATGATGCCCTTTTTATTCTTTTTACTTTTGGGCTAGCATGCACACCTAAGTGTTTTCTTACATGATGAAAGGTTTTAAACGAGTTTATATAGGACTGCTAGTATATGGTAGACCTTGGGATGTTAAATATATATGTATGTATATACATTATTTCTTGGCTTATATCTGGCGATGTTGTAGTCGTTTCGACTACTGATGTTGTGCATGCCTACTTTGTGTTTGCATGCACTGATGTTACGTGTTTGGGTTGTACGTTTGCTCGACCCTGATGTTATACGTGGATGTTATATATATATATATATATATACTGTGATATATATAGAGATGTAATTGAAAGGATGTTTACATATGCCTTTTTGCATATGTATGTATGAGGATGTTTAGTTCTCGGTAATGAGGACATGATGGATGTACCCCTTTTACTTTTTAAAACTTTTGGTTTGACTATCTTATCTATTACTACTGATGTCATTTACTTAAAACTTGAACTCACTCAGCTCAAGCTGACTTTGTGTGCATGTTAGTTTGAGTTTTAGGTTAGGAAGAGGATGCCTTATCGCTTGGACGTGCACGAAGCTACTTGGACGGTGAAGGGCATACGAGGATTGAAGTTTTACCATTAAACATTTATTTTAGAAAGTTTTTATTTAAAGATAACTATGTTGATTTTGGGCAAAATTCCCGGGTTTTGGGAACTTATTTTATTATTATTGTTTTCCGCTGAATTATACTCTGAATTGTTTATTTTAATGAAAATAATTGTTTTTAAGTTTAATTATTTTACAAGTGTTTTGAATGAATACCAACTGTGGGGTTCCTGGGGTTCGGGGCCTTACATGTCTTGAGTTGTGGTGTGTCTGGTGAATCCGTGTCTTTTTGGTTTGTCTTGTGAGTATTTTTGGGTCATTTATTTATGTATTATATATCATGTGTGAGATTTGTGGAGGACCCCACTTTAATATACGTTGTCCAAATTCATCGGGGTACTCCATGGACTATGATGCTAACCCGTATTCGCTGCTGCAACCACACAAAAAATGAGAAGAATTACTTGAAAGAATGAGAGCGCCGAGGGAAGAAAGAGATCGAGAAATTCAATCTATAATAGATCATGTCAAGGTGATCCCGAAATCGTGAAATATTTCTTTTATGATACGGAAGCAAATTTGATTGCATTTCAAATTGCCACAGGTGCGATAATACCTATAGTTTCAGACTTAGAGTTTATAATGAACAACGAAGATCTTTAGTCAGAACCAGAGTCGATAATGGACGAACAAGTTTCAACTTCGGTTTCGCAAGAAGTTATCAGTATCCCACACTTTGGTACAATGGATCTGAACCCATTGATGATGATTTTTGGGGTGATGAGGAGGTAGAGGTTGTAGAGTTACCTAATGACAATATGGTTGAAAGTGAAAACAATGATAAGTTGATGGAGAATGACATGGAGGAGGAGCACATTCCTTCATGGGAGGTGGAGTTTGGTGACGAACTGTTAGATTTACCCACTCTGTGTTATGAAGACGAAGAGTTCGACCCACTTGGTTATTTAAAATATTTTGAAAAATTTATTGTATAACATACCAAGTGTCGAGATCAAGAAGGAGCCTTGTGTGGAGAGCCATGGAGGTGCAAGTGAATAGGTTACTATGACATTACACCTTGAATCCACTAAACCAAAACATGAATCGTACTCCATCTCCATTCTAGATGTGCCGAGGTTTGAAAACTTGGCTAGAAGAGAAAGGATACTGAGGATCAAGTATCGAATTTTCGGTCCATGGAAATTCAAGAGTCGGTGGGCCGAGCTAGATTCATATCTTCAGGCCGACACAAGTTTGTAATTAGTTTATTCACTAATAATAAGAGGAGAGTTTCGAGGAGTACCGATGGGAAGAGGATAAAGAGGAGCCCCCTTATTGAGGTTTCGGGAGCGAGTCCGGCTGAAGACTATTCTATAACTTAGCGCTTCCCTGGAGGAAACCCAGTAATATCTTTTCTTTTTATTTTATTTTGATTGTTATTTTTATTTCTTTGTTTTGCCGAGTGTGTCTTCTCTTGTTTGCAGGTTGTTCAAAAGTTTTCTATGAGATGGTTAATGAGCTATGGTTTTTAACAAGTGTGGGGATGCCTGTTGCTTTAGGATTGCCACTTTCCTTCGTGGCAAAGTACACTATTTGATAATAGTTTGTTGATCGCATTTTTATTGGAGGACACGGAGCATGATTCATGACACACGACCATTACAATTTACTAGGGGACTCTGTTCCAATTTTTACCTTTTTGCTTTGTTTTTATTTGTCATTACCTAATTCTCACATTGAAGAAAATGTGAAATTTAAGTGTGGGGATGGGAAACTAACGTTTTTAAGAAAAAATAAATATAAAAAAAAATCTGAAAAATGTCCAAAGAATTTTACAAACTTTTTGCAACTAATGGAAAATGATAGAAAAATTTAAGGTTGATCTTTCAAAACTATAATTATATATGAGATCAAATAAGATAACGCACTAAGCTTGGGATGTGTCCGTAGCCCCAACTAGCTTTGAAAGGTTTCCGTTTATTATTATTATTAATATACCTAATAATCATAAATCTTATGGGTTCTCTTCTTGAGGGAGGATAGTGAAGCTGAAAATTCGATAAGGCATGGGGAGTATTTCCGTAATCTTACTACCTTGATGTGGAGAGAATTAATGCACATAAAATTAGCACACCAATCTGTTTTATTAAAATAAATAACAAGTGGTGGCGCCCTGCCATGTCCATCAATTATACGATGATAGAAAAATAGTTATACATTTGGGTAAAAGACGTCTAAGAGCACAAAATTTTGTTACACGAACACCAAAGATGTGTAATTAGTTTGAAAGTAAAAGTGAATGAGAAAGTTATGCAAATGTCAAAGAAGCATTCACTAGGAAAAAAAATGTTAGAAAAAGAGGCCAAAAGGCACGTACTAGATGGGGTCGAGAGCTTATGTGTTACCTTGGGGATGGTGACTCTGAGGATACACTATTGGGGTTCGAGGTTTTTAGTCCATAAATATTTTTAGGAAATACTAGGGGTGGAGGCCTGTGACCGTCATATACTGGGGTGCAGCTCGAGTGAAATAACGCTGGGCTGAAATCCACTATTATAGTTACTTTTAGGTTTTGGTATTGCTCGTACGAGCTCACTTGACGTTTCATCCATCTAATTTCCACCTAAGTGCATTTTCTTCTTACCATTAAACAGTTTTTAGCTTACGTTGTTTAAATTGTCTTGATTATACTTGAGATGGGGGTAAGCAGATCTGTAACTCTTTCGGTGTGAGACCCTTAGGTTTATTGATATCACTTGAACATAATGGTTAAATATGATTGGGGGTTTGATAGGCTGGTGGCTGAGTTTAAGTGGACAACAATATCGACAATCGTGGTTGTTGCATTTATCTATGCTTTAAATTAATCTATACGTTTTAAAGATCGATCTTGAATTTGGATTTCATTGCAAATTGCTTTTTTCAGGGACGAAAAATATTTAAGTGTGGGGATATTTGATGTGGTATAAAATATACATATTATTAAATAAGTATTTCCTACACTTTGAGTCACTTTTTGGTTGGTTTTTATTAATTTTACTCCCAGTCGGTTCAAATTGAATATATGATAGTTTTGTGAGACAACAAGCTAAAAAATGGAATATTTTTACTAATCTTGAGACCAACAACTAATATTAAAAGTTTTATGTATTTTTATTTTCACAAACATTAAAAAAATAAAACAAAATTGATTTTTCCTAAATGTAAAAATTGCATTTAATATATTTAATGTTATAAATGATTTTGAATGCAAATAATTGCTTATGTGTACTTTGTGATGTAGGTTATGAGAGTTTGGACCCCAAATAAAGTGAATGAATAAATTAACTGCATGCCTCAAGTTATTAATTTTACTCAATTGTTAAATGTTTCCGCAAAAAAAAAGAAAACAAGATGAAAATTCAGTTAATAAAATAAATAGGCCCACGCGAAAGTTCCATGAACCAACTACAACAATTAACAATTGTATTTAGGGTTTTTGGTACAATAAAAGAAAGGAGGTTATGGCAGTCAACAAAGGGGGTTCCCCTGTTGGTTTGACGATAAGAGAGAAGGCAGAATCGGGAGCTCATCGCAAGACTAAACGCGTATAGAAAAGCGCTCGGGTTTAATATCCACTCATCTAGTCATTGTTTTTCGGGTTTCTTCGTACTGTTTTTTATTATGGATTCAGTTATTGAATATGCTTATTTTGCCTTGTTCTTGAGTATGAGTGGCTAAATATATCGATCTACCTGGATTAGGTGTTAAGGCTAGAACGCTCTGACAGTTTCCCATATTTCCCTAGTTTCATTGTATTTCCGTGTCCTATCGATTTTTTTTGGATTACCCCTTGAACTTTAGGGTGTATTGAGATAGTGAGGATGATAGGTAATTTATCTTTAAGGGTACTTTAGAATTCTTGGAGAGACTAACATGTAATCCAACTGACCGGTAAGTTCACACGCCTCTTAAGGTTTCCTTTTAGGCCAAACACGGAGAATGATCAGGGATCCACTAGGTTGTCTAAGGGTATCGCATTTTAAGATCCAGTTTTCCATCAAAGTTTCCATAGACGAGATAGATCCAAGATTCACAAATAGGATTCTAAACCTGGGTATTGCTTCTCCTATCTTTGAATTCATCTAGAAATCGAGTTTAAGTGTGTGTCTATCAGTGTCAGTTTTTGGTTTAATTAGTTGATTTTCAAATAAGTAAAATCACTAAGTTTTAAGTCAGAGTCTAGGTTTAGGTGTCGTTGGTGTCCTGTGGTTTCCGTATCAGGACTTCATTAGGATTTACTACAGTCGATAGGAACACTTACTTGTCTAGTGGTCTATGAGAGAGCACTAGGATCTAGATCGATGATGACATCGTGTTCGTCATTGCTTGCATGATACGATTATGGTGTTGATACGGTTAGTGTGTGTTTCAGAGGAGAATCCAGCAGAGTAACGAGGCTATAGAGTAATAAAATAAGAACTGATTACATTACTAATAATCGTTACACTATATATAGATGATGACACATTCATTAACTTAACCCTTAACGAATGTATCATTCGTTACATTAAAACTAACGAATGAACATACTCATTCGTGATACATTTATCTTAACGAATAGCCCTTCATTCGTTGTCACATTCGTTAAGCGAGGTTAACGAATGTGGCTTACAACTTAACGAATGTAGCTTATTCGTTACGGGGTAACGAATAGCTTTTACATTAGATCGAATGGGGATATTTACCAAAATACCCCTTACATTATCAAGTAATATAATAATAAACTAATACAGACCAAGACGCCCAAGTCTTGTATAAACAAACTCCCCCTCGTCTCAAGCTCTTTATACTTTATTTCTGGAACATCTTCGTCTTCCAGCCATTGCAACTATGAATCTTGATTGCATAACAGACTCGAACAACGCACTGAAACTGCATCGCAAGATCATAATCGCTTACGTTAGCAAATCGGATATGATTCTGAAATAACGCGTCGTTATCAGACTCCGATAAGTTAACAAGCCACATCGGATCGATCACATGAATAACAATCGTGTTAGATCCGGTACCCAATACAATTACCGCTTCACCCGTCCTATTATCATAGTACCATCGGTTGAACGTGGTGAATAGACTCTGAGGGAAGATCTTCATTGGAGCCCTCTTCATAGTCTTCGGCGGCTTGACCTGCAAAATCATTTTTCTCCAGCTAGTGCTAGGATCAATCTCATCGACGTATTTGTGTGTCGGCACTTGTGGCTTGAATAATTTGAAACCAAATCTGGTCTCATGTTGCAGATGATCATAGAACCACTCAGCCCATTTATCTTTTCCTCAGTTAACAAACGGTCGGTTGGCTAGTGTTCTCACATCCATCTTGGCATAGATAATATATCGTGTGGACGTTTGAAATAATAAATACCATGCTCCCACTTGATGATATATACTTTAAGCTCCGCATCATACTACCAAGCAACCAAGTCACCCTTCACATCTTCTGAACTCTTGTACTTCTTCATTTGGTAAGATGATGCTCGAACCTTTGTTAATCTGACTTCCTCCTGCTCGTGATATCTGAAGGTCTCGATCATCTTGTTCATACGTTTCACATCTTGCCCAAACATACCATCTAAAGCATGCTTTCGTTTCTTCTCTTTAGTTGATAAGTGACTGGTTTCCGCTTCTTTATTCCGCTTGTCTCGTTCTTCACGTAAACGTTGTTCAGCTGCCTCAAAATGTTCAGATGTAAAGAATGGAATACCTGAATCATTGTTGTTGTCGGTATAAAGATCAGGATACTCCTCGGCAGTCACGTCCTCCACTTCCACCTCTTCATAATCAGGCACATTCCTACGTGGAATACCCGGATTTGTACTTTGCTCGAAATCAATCTCGACATCCACTGTCTTTCCCAGTTCCTCAACCTTATCTTCATTCAGATCCAGAAGCAGGGCAATTTGTTCTTTTGTCAGCGAATGATCTACAAACTCACCCTCTTCGATCTCATCAACATTTACCATACTATAAACAATCCCATCCATACCCACAAATAACATCATATTCGCCAGTATGATACCAATCGGTTTAGCTCTTTCATAGTCCTTATACGGCACAATCTGTGAATTGCTCACCTCAAAACCACCACTAGCACTCGTCCCAGACTGATTACCTAATGACGGTGTATTACCGCCCGGTTGCTGATCACCAACACCCCCTTCTTCCGGATTATCTTCAGCATTCCTCAACTTTTTCAAAGATCGATCTTGGTTGTCTAATCACTCCCCCTGAGCAGCAACTAGGGCTTTTAATTCCCTATTTTCTCCCTGAACGAACTGAATATGCATAAAAATTATTCTGCTATGCTAGCTCATGAAGCTGCTCGGTCTGCTTGCATACGTTAAGTCTGCACTCGACCCTTGACCACCATCACCACCATCATCACCACCATTACCACCATCACCACCCTTACGCTCAGAATCCGAATTATCATGAGCCCAACGATCATTGGATGGTGCTTCATAGTCAATATTGGCAAGATGGCCAATCAAACGCTTATACCTCGGCCGATCTTGAATACTTTGACCACGGTAAGATCGTAATCGTCTCATAGTCTCAGCATTCGTATGTCCTAGCTTCAATATGTCAGTTGGATCTTTAATAAAGTAGGCTGAAGATCATCAATCATCAGCTGCAAAAATCTCGGATACATTAGAAACTTGTGACGGCTTGTGAGATTCTCCTTTAAGTGATAAAAAACCAATTAAGAGAAATTGAACGGTTTGTTTAGCACTAAGGAAACAAAAGCGGATTGCAGCATGACTCGGCATTCATCAAATCCTCCTTTTCATCCACCGAGACAATGTATCAGTACATGTACTGTTCGCACAAATTTGCTTGTTATACATAGACATGCCCAAATCTCCATTATATCTCACCCTTCCGAAAAACCCACCTATCAAACTTTTATCAACTCACATCGGTCATCCACAGTATCAACAAATCCCAATACGTCTCTAATTACCCCCACATCGATCACCACACGTTTCTCTTGAATAACAGCTTCTATCTGGTTCTCTGCTTCATTAAACCTAGCAGTATCCCAAAAGGCACGTATAATACTTCGGTAAACCAAAGTCTGTATCGATATAGCCTTGTAGATCTTAGAACGTATCAAGAAATTAATCATCCCTCCAAAAATTGGTGAATCTTCAAAATTATCGTTTAAAAAGGCATAAATGTTGTGACTTTTATTCCACGATAACAAAACAGAAGCTTGCTCAGGTTCATCAACTTGTTCTGGAGCCTGAACTTGTGGTTGTTGCACTGGGATAATATCAGGTTGTTGCTAGGGAGCTGGATTTTGAATGATCTCGTCAGCCATTCTGTTTTAACAAAAATAAAATATTAGTAAAATATTAAAAAATATTCCATTGATTTAACTAATGAGCTTCTCATTCTTTATTATATTTAAACGAATGTCCCATTCGTATGTAGTTATGCATAACGAATCAGACATATTCGTTAGTGATAACGAACCAGCTTATTCGTTCAGCATTCATACTCAAAGCTATTATTCGATATGAATTAGATTCGCTATCTTAGCGAATAAGAGAATCATTTGTTAATTCATAACGAAACTGATTTATCATTCGTTAAATTAATAACGAATCTGATTTTTAACTTAAAATTTGAATCTCAAAAGTCAAAATACAAATAATTTTGACTATTTAAGGTCAATGACGATGAATGTCATCGATTTCTTATCAATTTTCACAATTAAACTCACTAAACAAACTCGAAAACCATTTTAATACATTACATGTTGATCATCGATTACTATCATCACTGAGATTGATAGTTTTTGAGTTGTTAATTGTTTGGTTTTTAATCAGTTAACAAATTATCAATTAAACTCTAAAAACCCGATGTAATATCCTCAAACTGATATCATCAAACTCGTCAATACCTGCAGATGTGACATTCATGATAAAACGAGGTATACTATATTTATTACGTAACAAGTAAACGATAAATCGGTTAATTCGTAGTGCTTAAACGAGTAACCGACCGATACTAATTATGACCCGTATACATACTGAGGGGTCATATACGAGTTATATATATGTTATAGAGGCTAACATATTGATATTTAGGTCCCGGTACGTTTAAAACTCTTTAAACGAAAAAGGTTTCGTTTATTGATACGCTATAAGCTTAAACGCAATCGTTAATATCAAAACAAGCATTGTAGCATCCGTTAAGCCGAAAAAGATTTATAAAACACTTATATGACATGTTCTAAGCAATCCGTGAAAATATTTTGGAATTTTACAACGAGTCAGTACGTTTTTCTTATTTTACAAAAATAAGCTGAAAAACACTCGTTTTTGCGCTATTTCTCATACCCGAATTAATTTCCTTGCGAAAAACCGGACCCGAACTAAATTTAAAGTGGGCTTTTCATGTTTGGGCTTGTATGTATAGTTTAATGGGCCAAAACAGCCCATTAAGGTCCATTTAAAGGTTCCTATCGGAAATAAAGCAACTACCCCACATGTTTTTTTTTTATAAAGCTTATACATTAAGCTTTCTTATTCATTCCAACATACAACAAACTTTCAAGTCCAGCAGCTCTAAACCCCTGTGCTCTCAACTTCCTTTCAAACCCTAAGGTGAGATCAAATTCCATAAAGTTTTAACAAAGTTTGATGTATATGATTAATATATAAACATGTTTTAATTAGTTTTAAACATGTTTAACCATCCAAAAACCCTAAAAATCAAGTAAAATTATGTGTTGATGTTAAACATGTTTACAAACCTGGAACATATACTTTTTTGGTCAAAAACGCGGATTAGAACATGAATACAACGTTTTTACGTTTAGAAAGTTCGGTTTGAACCCAAAACCGAAACCCTAATTATCAAGGCTGTTACATGGATGATTTATGCTTGGTTTGATGTTATATGATATGTAGATATACTGAGTTTGCAACCCGAGACCCGGAAAGTCGTTTAAGCTAGCAAAATTCATCGAAAACCGACAAGGTAAACCCGTAATACTCGTTTAGGGGCTGTTTAGTATTAGGTTGTGACGTGCTTGTTGTTAGCTTGTGAAAACTTGCAGGGACATTAGGGATCATATAAATGAGTCCCTGTTCAAATTTGGTAATTTTTCGATAAACGGAGAATATTTGGTGAATTTATTCCCGTTTATGAGCGTTTATTTGGGAAAAATAGCTAAACATATTGAAAAATTATGAAACTTGGTTTTGGAGTTTAATATGTGATGGTAAGATCACTGGTAAAGTTTGGGAATCATTGGAAATGTCTATGTATGGTTTGTGCGATCATGGCTTAACCGAATTTTAACAGCCGAAAAACGCACAAAAAGGCATTTTGTCAAAAGAGTTAGGTTCTGGAAATTTTGCAGGGGCTATGTAATGACATTGAGGCCATTGGTAAAAATTATCGGATTTTTCGGAGGTCGTTTGATATAAACGGGCCATTTATTACACGATTATAACCTATTAAATGAATTTTTATAAATAAATAAATAATCATAAAATTTCTGAAAATATTTTTATAAAATTCTCCATGTCTTAATGTATTTTTACAAAAATTTACATAATTTATATATAATTACATATTTAGTTATGATTTATCAAAGATTTAAATTATAATTGTTTTAACGAAACCGGCAGTGTTGTGTTTAACGGACTGACTGGTATGTCAAAATGTCAAAAGTGGTCAAATATCATATTTTTGAATGATATTAATAAAAACAAACTTTTTACGAAAATTCCGGACAATTCGGGTGGATTATGCGCGTTTTGTATAATCAAACCCGTGTGAAAACGGAAACGAACCCTGCAATCAAACCAGACACCGAAACCTTAAAATTCTTTCATAAATCAAATTATTTTATCAATCAATATATTTACTTAAGTTTTATGTGATCTTACCTAATCCCGAAACGTATAAACGATCAACTGAGCTAGGCTCGGAAAACGGTGAAACTGAGCCAAATCCAGTTTTAAACATTTCATGGTATACAACGTCACAATCTAAGACTATGGTCATGTTCTGGGCCTAACAGCTATACCCAGATTATCTATACAGCCCGACTTAGCTTGAACACTGTACTAGTATTAACGATACGATACCGTTTATAGGAATCAGGCTATAAACGAGACATCTGACTATTTGATACGTGATTTCTGTGCGAACTACGATAAGGTGAGTTTCACGACCCCCACTTTCTAAACTGTTTTACGAACTTTTGGGGTGAAAAGCATGTTTACATATACTGATATACTTGAAAACGTGTGATGATGTGGATTATCTAAGTACTAACACTTGACAAGTCCCCACAAACACAAGTGATTAACTTCGTGCCGGTGGCGTGTGGATAGTACTATCGGTTTGACAAACCCAACTGTGACAGAGCCGGTGGGGTAAGCCGGAACATATGTAAAAACCAGTTGCACATTGTCATTATATATTTACATACTGCTATGTGGTGTTAGACATAGTACATACATGGGGCAAATTGGCTGTTAAATGCCAACAGGAGTGCATGGGCAGGAGAGGCCATGCAGTATAGCTCGTTTCGGTTTCACTTGTGGCTTAGTATAATGCATCATACACAGACATTTATACATACACACTGTAAACTTTACAAACTCGTGAACTGATTTCATTGATACTCGTGAAACTTGAAACTCACCAACTAGACGTAGTTGACCCGTTTTAACATGCTTTTCAGGTAAAGCAAAAGTGGAATCATTTGCTTACATGCTTGGTGTTAGGAAGAAATTTGAATAGCTGTGAATAGACGCAGATGTAATACTATATAAGAAGCTCGTAAACCGGTTATGTGTTTTTCACATCTAGTTTGTAAACTTAGTACCAACCCATGTATTATGATGTAAATTAGTTATGAATTTCCTTATAAACAATGTTGTTGATACCAGTGTTATCTGTTACATTCCCGTATTACGCTTCCGCAACTACCTAGTCGGGGTGTGACAGCAGAATACAAAGGTGTTAATCAATTGATCTAATATGCAGGTAATGATTAGCGAATGACAATTCATTCATATGCCTTGGGATTATAAACCCTCCATTATTTCACGCGAGTCGAGGTGATTCGTTACTTTTGAACTAACGAATGTTCTCAATCGTTAATTCAAAAGATCCTTATTAGTTAAACATATAACGAATCTGGTCCTTATTCGTTAATACTTAACGAATTATACGTTAATTTTCCATTCGTTAACCTTGAATATACGAATGTCTTCCATTCATTATGCTCAGTGGAAGTGATTGTGTCTTCTATAACGAATGTGGTCATTCGTTATGAATAAACACCAAATGGCATGTCATTCGTTAATACCATATTAATGAATAACCAGTTACTTTAACGATTGAGAGAATGTCTCATTAATGATTAAATAATCATTCAAAACCAATTAGGGTTTTGAAAATAAATAAAATAATGAATTAAATAATAAATTAAATCCAATTAGGGTTTTACATTGAATACCTTAAAATACTCGATCCAACAAAGATCGGTAATGTTTAACTTAAAAAAAAATTTTCCTTTTGTTTTGAATTATTCGACAGCTCGGTAAATCGAAAATAAAGCAGAAAAAGTAAAATATTTTTGGATATTTTAAATGTTTAAACAAAAAAAAATGCAGTAAATGTAAAGCAGTAAACAACTAACAGCTATCAAAGCAGTACATATTTTTGTGAGTCGAGCAGGGAATCATATTGATCAAAATTACCGTCCGTTACAGTTTTATTTTCAGCTTTTATTATGACTAATGTGAAGTTGATTATTGGTATTGTTTTTCCACTTAAATCTTCGAACAATTTTCAGTACTTTCGGTGATATTAATTAATTGGTTCGATTAAGCACAAATATCAGAAATGATTAGCTCAAATCTTGATTCTTGCTTAATTTGATTTTCTCCAAATCACCCCAACTTGACTTAAACCTTAGAATCAATTTGAGGTAAAATGATTGATTTTAAGCAATCATAGTCTGTAATCCCCACTACAAGACATACCCCCGTTATCAAGAAATACCCTAAGGTCCGTTCCCATGGATGAGTATGCACGATTTCATCTGTCGGTTTACAGACATTGTGTCCTTTATGGTCCGTTTCTTAATGGTAATAAGTCGCGAGCAAGGGAACAATGTATGACTCACAACATGGTTTGATCAAGTCTGCAATTCATTTTGTACACAAAGTACTTTTTACTATCCAGTTTAGAGACTTAAGTAGTTACACTACGGGTTCGCTTTTTCAAGCAATTTTAATATTCATCGAAATGAATACCAGATGTAAAACCGCATAAAGACCCAATGGAGTCAAGTACCCTATAGCATCCCATCAATACAACATTTAAGGCCATAAGAACATACATCGTTGAAGCGTTAACCACCAACTAGAAGCTGTTTCTTAAAAATGTTTTCAAATTTACTAGAAGGGTTGAGTATGACCGGATTATTACATTTCTGCCATCATCATCAAGACCTTTTCTAGAACCAATCTCCCTTTTTATTCGGCAATTTATGTTTATATCACTTACTAGTCCGTACTTGTTTGTCAAAAGACCTACCAATACATCAATACAATTAAGCACACAGTCTTTTGTTCCTTACTTTTTACTGGACTTAGGATCAAATGATCAATGTATTATCATTTCCCCCTTTTGCTTCAAGACTCATTTTGAGGAGCATTTTTTCAATGTTTTGGAATTTTTCAGTATTTGAATGTTTTTGGAGTTTTTTAATTTTTATGTACAAACAAAATCACAATATTTTTGGATTTTTATACTTTTCTCCCCCTAAAACTACAAACAAAATCAAAATAAGAAAAAAAATGAAAACAAAATGATTCAACCGAGCTATTGAATATTAGTTAATCTTTTTTAACCGTTTATACCAAGTAAATATTGAAAACGTGTTTTTATCGAACACCTTGGTATAAAGGTCAGCCTTTTGAAAATCCGTGTGAATTTTTTCAATATCAATAAGTTTCTTTTCAAAACAATCACGTATGAAGTGATAACGGATTTCAATATGTTTAGTTTTTGAATGTTGAACCGGATTTTTGGTTATTGATATAGTGGCCGAATTGGCAATATAAATAGGAGTAGTAAGAAACTTCAAATCGTAATCTCGCAGATGCTGCTGGATCCAGAGAACCTGTGAACAAGAACTCGAGGCTGCCACATACTTTGCTTCGGCTCTACAAGTTGAGACCGTTGTCTGCTTCTTACACTGCCAGGAAACAAGCCGGTTTCCTAAGAATTGACAACCCGCTGTCGTAGACTTGAAGTTGATATTGCATCCTCCGTAGTTCGAATCAGTATACGCTGTGAGATCAAACTTATCTTCCTTGGGGTACCACAACCCGATGTTGGGATTTCCCCTCAGGTAATGTAAGATGCGCTTAACTGCCGCCAGATGAGTCACTCGGGGACTCGATTGGTACCTGGCACATAAACAAACAGCAAACATTATATCCGGACGTGATGCAGTGAAATACATAAGAGATCCGGTCATTGCTCGATACATGGTCGGATCAACGATATCCTCCAATTCATCCGGTGATAAATTCTACCCATGGGAAGAGGTGTCGAAGGGATTTTTCTGGCAGATATCTTGAATCGGCTCAAGAAATTGTTCACATATTTTGTCTGATGGATAAAGATTCCGAAAGCAGACTTGTGAACATGCAGTCCCAAGAAGAAGCTCATCTCCCCCATCGAACTCATCTTGAATTTGGTTTGCATCGTCGTCTCGAAATCTTTGCACAAGCTGTTGTTCGTCAAACCAAAAATAATATCGTCCACATATATTTGGACGAGGATCAGATCGTCACTAATGTTTTTGTAAAATAAGGTACAGTCCACAGTTCCCCTCTTGAACCCACTATCAATCAAATGGTCAGCCAGCGTGCTATACAAGGCTCTCGGGGCCTGGTGTAAACCATATAGAGCCTTGTGCAAATGATAAACACGCTCAGGATAATCTGGATCCTCAAAACCGGGAAGCTGCTTCACGTACACTTCTTCATGAATTTCTCCATTCAAGAACGTCGATTTAACATCCATCTGATAAACCTTAAAGGTCTTGTAGGCTGCATAGGCTAGAAATATGCGTATTGCTTCCAGTCATGCCACCGGAGCATACACTTCAGTGTAGTCAATGCCTTCTTGTTGATTATATCCTAATACGACCAATCGTGCCTTGTTTCTCACGATAACCCCACGTTCATCTTTCTTTCACTTATAAACCCATTTCGTCGGTATAGCCCTTTTTACTCGATTGGGTTTGTCAATAAATCCCATACACCCAGTCTTACAAACTGATGCAGCTCCTCCTGCATAGCTTCAACCCAAGACGGTTCCTTGAGTGCCATCGTGACACTTGTCGGTTCTATTTAATAAAAAGCAAGTGTATCGTGCAATGTTCAGAATCCCTGTTGAGTGCAAATCCTCATTAGCACACTAAGTCGGATCATCTGAAGGAGATACGTTACAATCAACCACATCGTCGCATACATTAGCCAACTGGTGTCTTGTTCGAACACCTTCGGTCACATCCCCAATAATCTGTTCCTGTAGATGATTAATGTGAATCCTTAACGAAGGATTCGCAAGTAGAGATACATTATCACCAAAATTGGTGATATTTTCCTCTGATGTGTCTAAAGAAACAGATGATGAGACATCTTCAATTAGAATTGGCTCGATTGTTTCTTGAGCTTCATCCAATGGAATTTAAGACGAATCAACAAAATCAGCATCATCGGAAGATTCAGAAGCATCATTAGATGTCTCTGTTACATTAGGAGTGTCATTTACATTAGCAGACGAAGAACCTGGAATAGGAAGACATTTGTTCTTCCAAATACGATCGAATAAAATCTTCAGGTATCTCCTAAACCGCTGGTGTAAACGAATTAAATAACTCATCAGAGTCGAACATCCAATCAGGACCGGTACCGGCTGGAGGTGTAGTGTATCTTTGACAGTCTACGTGATACCATTCTTCTACACATCCCGAAGAAAGATTAAAGATTTGCTTCTTTAGAGTGTTATACCCTAAAAAGTAACCCTCAAATGCCTTTTCATCAAATTTCCTAGGATTCTTCTTCAACACCGTACATGGACACCCGTATGGTTCCAAATACTTTAGATTAGGCTTATGATTATTCAGAAGTTCATAACTTGTTTTCTTCAACTTCTTTACAGTTAGGACGCGATTCAATGTATAACATGCAGTATTCATAGCTTCGTTCCAGAATTGAACTAGAAGATTGGAATCTGCAAGCATTGTTCTAGCAGCTTCGATCAACGTCCAATTCTTTCGTTCAGATACGCCGTTCGGTTGAGGAACATAAGGCGCACTGAATTCTCGATGTATTCCTTTTTTAATATAGAAGAAATCTAAAACACTGTTTTTAAACTTAGTTCCATTATCACTCCGAATTCGTCTCACTTACAGTTTGTAAAGTGATTCGATCTTTGTAATAAGGTTCTGAATTAAAACAGGTTTCTGATATTTAAAATCCATAAATAAAACCAATGAATATCTCGAGAAGTCATCAGTGACCACCAAACAATAAAAATCACCCGCAATACTGACACGATTCATTGGACCAAATAAATCCATGTGAAGTCGTTCCAGAGGCGTGATAATCGAGTTAATCGATTTGCACGGGTGTGACTTCTTCTTCTGTTTCCCCTTCTTGCATGTGACGCAATGATCATTTCACTTGAAGTTCATTAGAAATTAGATGATTCATCTTGAGAACGTGGATGTGCCCTATGCATCGATGCCGTAGAATCGAGTCTTTCTCCATGGCCTTGGAGACAAAACACGTTTCAGAGGGTGAAACGTTTACATTAACACTCATGTCAAGGACATAAATATCATTTGATCGAGGTGATCGCATGACAACAATTTCTTCAGGAATTGTGTATCCCGGTTGAAGGATAACACATTCCTTATCTATGAAAATAGTAGTATATTTCTTATCACAAATCTGGGACACACTTAGCAGTTTGTGATCTACTTTTTCACAATAATTAACTTTCTCAAATGTAATCCTCCCATTTGAGACTTCTCCTTCTTTTAAAATCATTCCACCATTATTACCAGTGAATGCAACATAACCTCCCTGTATATCTTTGACATTATTTAGAAGATCAAGGTTGCCTGTAATATGTTGAGAGCATCCACTGTCTAATATCCACTTGTGACCTGATATAGACTTGGATGAACTCTACACAAAAATGTAAAATGATTATTTCAAAAAGGCAGCCCAAGCCTCAGTCTTGGGCTCTCCTTTTGAGATTTTCGGAGATAAGTTTAAATTAACACTTGCATTTGGTACTTGAGAATATGTGACGGGTTTCTTGGTTTTCTTCTTCAGGTAGCCGTCACGAATTATTCCTGAGTCAGTGTTTTTACAAATGGGTTGAGCACAGTCAACAAATTTGTTTATTACATTAGGTGCTTCAACCCGAACCACTTTCCTCGGGTTGACATTTGAATACATTATAAAAGATTAATCAATTTGAGATTCTTTTGGTTTAGAAATACTTTCAACCAATGGAATAGATTGTGTAGGAGACAACTTGATATTATCAACCTTGGCTTTGCATTTCTTAGCCACATGACCGGTTTCACCATATTTAAAGCATAAACGAGAGTCTAAAACTTTTTGTGGTGGAACACTTGTCTTGTAATCATGTATAGGTTGAAGAATATCACTTTTTGCTTGTTCAATTGCTACCGACTTTGAAACTTCTTGAGTTAATCCCTTTTTATGTTTGTAGAATTCAAGATTGGTTGTGTTCAAAGAATTCTCCAATCCCGAGGATTTCACAAACTTTATAGGTTGAAAACCAGGTTTCTTTTGAACATTTTTTGATTTAGATTTAAGAAATCTTTGTTCAAGGTCTGCAACCTTTGAAGTATCATATTGAAAACCGCTTTCAATCATTTCTGGCCTAAGAAGATTCAATGGAACTTCCTTGTCCGAGAACATTTTTTATAAGCCTTTTATCTTAAACACTTTCCCTATGGTTGATTCCTTTTGTGGATTGATGAATTTCATCAAATCCTATCAGACATGGTAGGTTTGTCTGATTTCTTTACATTAACAAAATCTTTTGAACTTTTCAAAGACTCACCTGAGGACTTTGAACCATACACAGCTTGTTCGAATTCCTCAGGTTCACACAAAATATGATTGTCAGAAGGTATGTTATCATTTTTGACAATCACATCTGGTTATGTCAATTCCTCAATTGAACCGTACAATTCATTTTCAGTAAAGACTGATTTGCTTTTAATATGAATCGGTTAATTAATTGTTGAATTAGTTGTTTCAACATTCTAAAGCATTTCTAGATTTGTAGATTGCTCTACAACAGGAATACTGCTGTAATCTCCTTTGAATGGAGGATGAATCTCAACATACCCCAATCCTGTTTTACCAATTTTCTTATGATTATTATTGACTTTAATAATTTCGTTTAAGAGAAATGATGAATCCCGAAATTTTCCAAGTTTATTTTTTAATTCCAAAATATCATTCTCTAACTTGGTAATGCAGGTTAGAAGTTTGAGAATTTCTTGAAAATGTTGTTCAACTACCACAATTTTGCAATTAACTTCAGCTTTTAGGTCATGATTGCTGACAGATAAATTTTTTAATTTTATGTGTCGATTGATCCAACAGTTTGGATTTTTGTCTGAAGCATTCATTAACCATGAAAAGTTCATTAGTGAGTGTAGTGTTATGTTGTAAAGCTGACTCAAGTTTGACTTTGAGTTCAACACAATCAACACACTCAGTAATTCAACACAATCAACACACTCAGTAACAACTTGTGAAGTTACTGTTTCCTGTGATTCATTCACAGATACATTAAGTGAAGATTTAGTACATACCTTTTCAATCTTTGCCATGCAAGCAAAAGATTCGGTTTGCTTAGGTGAACTATGGTCAGAATCAGTCTCTGAATCAGATGTGTCACTTCTATTAGATAAGTTATCACCACTTGCATCTTCAAACTGTTCGACTGGTTCTACCAGCGCAAGATTGGCTTGATTTACTAGTAGGCGTTGAGACCAATCCAAACCTTCATTGGCAACAAGAGCTTGTGAGATAGCCGGCTTATTCTGATCCCCTTCTGAAGATTTCTTCTTATCAGGTCCAGATGAACTTTTTCCTGAAGATCTCTCAGCATTACGAGGACCCGTGTATTCTTTCCTCAGATTATCACATTCTTTAGCGAAATGACCAAAGTCTCCACAATTATAGCATTTGACTTTCAATTTGTCAAACCCAATTCTCTTGTTTAGAGTTGGTAGATCTTTTCCCGTTCGTTGCATGAATCTTATCACTTTTCTGACTATCATAGCCATATTCCACTTAAGATCCATAAACTCTAGATCATTAGGGTCAATCTGGTCATAATCCTCATCAGTCAATTCGCTGGTTGCAATCTTACTCCCAAGAAGTTGTTCGTAAGACATCATAAATGCACTTAGAAATGCAAACTGCTGCTCTGCTTCTTTCAGATTAACATTTGTTTGAGAGCTTGAGGAACTTGCACCTGATCCTGAATTGACCCCAGATGCCATAAAACATACATTAGGCGAACTATTACCATTTGAAGATTCTTCTTGCGATGTCTGTGTGAAGAATGCGGTGATCGGGACTGAGCTTGAACTATTACTAGCGGGTAAAGAACCACCACAAAGAGAAGGATTTTGATTTTGATTATCCTTCAACGAGGTTTGGCATTTCAAGTCATATTCTCTTTCTTCTAACTTGTTGATGAATTGTTCAGCAGTGAGTTGATCGTTACGAAAATAACCATTCTCCTTCAACACCAATAAGAAAGTAGAATAAGAAGGTGGTAACGCATTCTTCAAGGTGTCAATCTTGTCCACCTCAGTCGGTTCAAGTTTAACAGTAGTCATTTTGCACAACAATATGACACAATCGACTAATCATCTCTTCCATAGTCTCATTTTTCAACAAAGTAAAATTTCGAAACCGAAATTTTAGTGGAGTTTATTTACTCTCAAGTGTGTTTCCCAATCTTCGAGTCTTCAAAGTAGAAAATAGAGAAGCATAGGTCTTTATAGTGCTGTAATGATGAAAGATTTGCTCGGGTAATACCATCGTGAGAGTAGAGTAAGCGTAGGTCTCACTTACAGCATCCTTAATCTCCTGAGCTTCATAATGCTCATGATCCTTCGCAGTCCAACCAAGTGTTTCACTTCATACAAGAGGAGCCTTATAAACAACATCTAGATATCAAACACTGCTCGGGTGTACCGAACCTAGACGAGCACGAAACCTCAGTTCCCAGCGAGCAAAATCAGATAATATTAGAAGTTTTAGACATTTATTGTGTGAACCAATTTCGTTATCCATCGACAACATCTACTGCATTAACGCATTTTGTGAGGCTAAAGCATAATACATGGCTTGACTCTGAGAAGCCATGATTTCATCCAACTGAATAGTCAAATGACTAAAACTGTCAAATAGCAAAACTGAGACTGTTTACAATAGCGAATGAACACTGTTTTAGCGAATGAGTATGCAACTGTGTAGCAAATGAGAATGATAGCGAATGTGTAACGAATATGAAAGGTTAACGAATGAGTAACGAATGGTAAAATGAAAAGTTCACGAGTGAGAGTAGCGAATTTGATTAGATAACGAATGTGTTTAGGGAACGAATGAGGAACAAGCGAATGATGGTTTTAACGAATGATAAGTTACATGCAATATAACGAATCAGTATTCAAACTGATAACGAATCAGCCTTCATATGTTCAAACCATATTGAATCATCGATTCTAAGTCCAGCTATGTCCAAATTAACCAAAAAATATCTCAAAACACTAGGAATACAAATCCGAACCTCACTGTACCAGTCCGTAATCACAAACGTCCAATTACAAACTCAATTTAACTATTCACAGACCTACTTAACCTCCATTAACGTCACAATTCAATTACACTTCAATTCCGTCCAATTAACACGAAATTAGAACTCAATCCTCCATTAACCAATTCAATTACCTTAATAGTGAAACTAATTACCGTTATATCAGTCCAATTACCAATAATAATATCCTCTATTTCACCACTCATTGATTCATATCAATTGAAACTGAAATTTATCAAATCTGTGATGAATTCATACTGTTTATCAACGAAATAACTCGAAGATCCGATCTAGTGGCTTTGATACCACTTGCGAGAGCACTAGGATCTAGATCGATGATGACATCGTGTTCGTTATTGCTTGTATGATACGATTATGGTGTTGATATGGTTAGTGTTTGTTTATGTGTGTTTCAGAGGAGAATCCGGCAGAGTAATGGGGCTACAGAGTGATAAAATAAGAACTGATTACATTACTGATAATTGTTACACTATATATAGACGATGACACATTCATTAACTTAAACCTTGACGAATGTGTCATTCATTAAATTAAAACTAACGAATGAACATACTCATTCGTGATACATTTATCTTAACGAATAGCCATTCATTCGTTGTCACATTTGTTAAGCGAGGTTAACAAATGTGGCTTACAACTTAACAAATGTAGCTTATTCGTTACGGGGTAACGAATAGCTTTTACATTAGAGAGAATGGGGATATTTACCAAAATACCCCTTACAATATTAAGTAATATAATAATAAACTAATACAGATCGAGACGCCCAAGTCATGTATCAACAGTCTAGCATTAGCAGAGTCTAGATTTATAAAGTTAAAACTAGAGTGTCAAGGTCGGGTTAGGTTTTAATACACTGCTTTTTGCACAACAACTCATTGCTCATTTTGAATAAGCATTTTGGTGACCTCTCTGGCCATCTCTTGAAGTTGCAGAATCATCTCCAAGTTTAAGTTTTTCTTCTTTGGAGGAGTTGGGATTGGGTTTCCAGCATTTTAGGGTTCCATAGGCATTTTGGAGGTTGCTAGTTCAGGGAAATGTGGCTTGGAAATGTGCAAAATCTTCAAGGAAGTGGTGAAACATTTATAATCTGTCAGGCATTATCGACATAGCCGGAATGAACTCAACACGGGCCATGTTGGCAAAATTTCTCTAAAAATGGATAGTCTGAGTTGGAAACAGTGCCAGAAATAATCACTACAAGGAAATTGTATTGGGCACGGACGTGTTGAGGTAAACCTGCCCCGTGTTTTCTTAATTTTTTTTACTTGAATTACTAAACTTATCCCTAAAAAGCTAAAAAATAAACTAAAAAATAAACCTAAACATGCTAAATTTTTGTTAGAGTCGATAGCTTGACTCATGGATATCAGTTTAGTTCGGGATGGAGGTGAAGTACTTACATATCCGTTTCTACGGGTTCTCCCAAGTAAAGTTTAAACCGGTGACCGTTTACCTTAAAGCTATGTCCATCTTTTTGAACAAGTTCAACAGTTCCATACTTAGAAACTAACTTAACCGTGAAAGGTCCGAACCATCTAGACTTCAATTTTGCAACAAATAAACAAAGGCGAGAATTGTGAAGGAGTACCTGTTCGCATGCTTTAAAAAGATTTTTACCTTTTAGACATGCATCGTGAAATCTGTTTGTCCTTTCCTTGTAGATCCTTGAACTGTAATAAGTTTGCACCCTCAGTTCTTCTAGCTCGTGTAACTGCATGAATATGTTTTTCCCAGTGGATTATAGATCGAGGTTGACGATTTTAAGTTCCTAGTATGCGTTTTGATCGAGCTCGGCTGGAAGATGGCACGCCTTTCCGTATACTAGTATGAACGGTGTTGTGCCAATAGGAGTTTTGTAGGCAGTACAGAAAGCCCACTAAGTGTTGTCTAGTTTCTCTGATCAGTCTCTGCGATTATGACTGGCAGTTTTCTCCAGAGTTTGGTTGATAACCCAATTGGTGACTTCCACCTGACCACTAGTTTGTGAGTGATACGGTGTAGCGAGTCAATGATGCACTCCGTATTTGGCCAATCCTTTCTCTATATGCGCATTGTAGTAATGTGTTCCTCAATCGCTTATAAGTGCTTTGGGAATACCGAACGAGATAATAATTTCTTCAGAAATTTGATCACCATCCTAACATTATTAGTGGGTAGAGCTTGGGCTTCAACCCGTTTTGACACGTAATCTACTGTGACTAGGATGTAGTGATGGCCAAATGATGTTGGAAATGGTCCCATAAAGTCGATGCCCCAAACGTCAAATACTTCACTAACTTGGATTTGTGTTTGTAGAATTTCATCTCGGGATGAAATGTTGCTAGCACGTTGGCATGCGTCGCATGAATGAACCATTTCATATGTTTCCCGGTAAATTTTAGGCCAATAGAAGTTGGCGTCAAATACTTTCTTTGTTATTACCGAGGCTCCATGATGACCCCCTGGTGATCCGTTATGGCATTGTGTCAGAATGTTGCGTCCTTCCTTTCTGTACAAGCATCTTCGAATGGGATGATCAGCTCTTATGCAAAATAAATAAGGATCCTCCCAAAAGTAATACCTGACATCAGAGAAGAATTTCTTCCCCTACTGAAAGGTCATTACTTTGGGAAAGTTGTTGTTTATCTTGACCCCCACCATTTCTTGTGAAGCTGGGCATTATAGGTGAGAAGATGATCGGCTGCAACATTTTTAGAACCCTTTTTGTCCACGGTTTCGATGCCAAATTCTTGTAGAAGCAAAATCAATCGGATCAGAAGGGGTTTAGCATTTTGGTTGGTGAACAAGTACTTAATTGTCGCATGATTTGTATAGACGATAGTTTTTGAAAGGACTAGATAAGAACATAAGTTGTCGATAGCGAATACTACGTCCAAAAGCTCCTTATCTATAGTCGTGAAATTCTCTTGAGTATCATTGAGAGTTTTTTAGCAGTAGTAGATCGGATGAAAATTCTTATCTTTCCTTTGTCCTAAGACTGCTCTACTACGAATCGTTCACATCACACATGAGTTCGAATGGTAGTGTCCATTCTGGAGCTACCATCATTGGAGCATCTACAAGCTTGTCCTTCAGAATTCGGAATGCACTCAAACATTCTTCAGAGAATATGAATGAAGCATCCTTTTGAAGAAGTTGTGCAATTGGTCAGGCTATTTTTGAAAAGTCATTTATGAAAACAACAATAAAAACCCTCATGGCCAAGGAAATTTCGAATGGATTTAACATATGTGGGTGGTAGAAGTTTGGAAATGGTTTCTACTTTGGTTCTATCCACCTCTAGTCCTACATGAGAGATCTTATGCCTGAAAACAATGCCTTCTTTGACCAAAAGTGGCACTTTCCCAGTTGAGCGCAAGCTTGGCTTCCTCACATCATGCTAACATCCTTTTTAGATTTTCAAGACATAAATTGAAGGAATCGCCAAACAAGGATAAGCCATCCATAAAGACTTCCATTTAATCATCAATCATGTAGTGAACGATAGCTATTGTACAACGTTGAAAAGTAGCTGGAGCTTTACACAGCCCAAAGGGCATTCGTTGGTGTGCAAATCTGCCATAGGGGTATGTGAATGTTGTTTTCTCTTGATCTTCAAGTGAGATCGGAATTTGAAAATAGCCAGAGAATCCACCAAGAAAGCAGTAGTACATCTTTCCTAATAGAAGCTCAAGAATTTGATCAATGAATAGGAGAGGGAAGTGATCTTTCCTGGTGGCATCGTTGAGTTTGTGATGGTCGATGCAAACTCGCCATCTTGTGATGGTTCTTATAGGAATCAGCTCATTCTTGTCCTTAGTGACTACGGTCATTCCTCCTTTCTTCGGGACTACTAGAGCAGGACTTACCCAAGGAGAATCAGATATGGGTAAATTAAGCTTGCATCAAGCAGTTTGAGAACTTCCTTCTTCATCACGTCTTGCATATTTGGATTTAGTCGTCTTTGGTGCTGCACTACGTGCTTGAAGTCTTCTTCCATCAAAATCTTGTGAGTACAAAATGATGGACTGATTCCTTTGATATCCATGATTTTCCAAGCGATGGCTTTCTTATGAGATTTAAGAACTTCGAGTAGTCTTTCTTTCTCATCGGCCGAAAGGTTAGAAGAATTGATCACAGATAAATGAGAATTACTTTCAAGGAAAGCGTACTCGAGATGTTTGACTAGTTGTTCGAGTTCTAACGGAGGTGGATCTTTGATAGAAGGTTTGGCTTGAGGTTCTTGATCTATATGCAAACATTGAACATGTCTAGAATTACGAAGTCGATTGGAAAGAAAATTTTTTGATTTTGACTCACATGTTCTCAACTATGCCTCTTGGATATTTCATTGATCTATTGGCTAGCTGAATGCTCATACGGGTTGGAGTAGGTTCTCTAAGTCCTTATTTGGAGAAAATCGTATAAGGAATTAAGTTGATGCTAGCTCCTAGGTTGGCTAAGGCGTTGCTGACAAACAAGTTTCCTATCAAACAAAGGATAGTAAAACTTCCAGGGTTAGCCATCTTCTTTGGAAGCTTGTTTTGGAGACTGGTGGAGCATTTTTCACTGAGTATCACGTGTGATAGTTCCTCTAGCTTCCATTTGTCGGATAGAACCTCTTTTAAGAACTTTTCATATTTTTAGCATTTGGGAAACGGTTTCTATGAATGGAAGGTTAATATGCAATTGCTTAAAGAGTTCTAGGAATTTGTCAAATTGTGCCTTCATCATTTCCTGCTTTAGTCGGCAGTCGGCCCGGATAAGAAATTTTTGGAACATATGGTATCACAGATTCTTTGACATGTTTAGGGGTAGTTGCTTTTGGTTGATTGCTGGGTTTATCAAGAACATTAGTCTCAACTTTAGATTGGATAGGTGTGACTTGTGACTTGTTTGTTGTAGTTTTGCCACTTCTTAGGGTTATGGAATTGGCTTGAGTGTTAGGGTTGCTAATTGTGTTACTGGGGAGTCTTCCGGGGTGTCTCTCAGAGAGTAGCCGGACTAACTTGCCTACTTGGTTCTTGATTTTTTTTGTAAAGAAGCCTTCTGTTCCTTATCTCTACTTTGTTCTTCAGGAATCGGTCTTCGGTCAATTTTTTTAAAGCTTCAGTACTTGTGATGAGTTCCTTCAAAAGAGTCTCCATTGTGGATCCACCATTCGTTTGTCGTGTTGATGCACGGTTTTACGTCTCGGTCTTTGTTAATATATTAACGTATTAGAAATAATGTATTAAGGGTATTTTGGTAATTGTATGTCATTCGCTACGCACATTCGCTACAATGTATGACACATTCGTTAGAGTACTAATAATGAATGTGTCCCCATCCTTAATGTATACTCATTCGTTATAGATGTTAACGAATGAGTGAAACGAATGTGCTTATTCGTTAAGGTTAGCGAATAGGGTTAAAGTATGATAGCGAATGAGCCTAATTCGTTATGGTATGTTTAACGAATGAGGTCATTGTCTATATATATATCCTTGTAAAGTTATTTCTAATTAAGAGTTCTGATAATTATCATTCGAGTATCGTTACTCTGCCCGATTACTCTCTCAAACACACACAGTTAAAGTATCTACAAAATCTAATCGTAATTCATATCGTAAGACTAGATCCTTAAACGTAGTGAATTAGACTATTGGAAATGTTTGCCAAATCAAGTGGTATCAGAGCCACCATTTTTATACCTATGATTTTCCCAACATATTAATATTTATTGATTTAAATTGATTTATGGATGTTACTTACAAAAAACATGAATTCACTCAGCTCAAGCTGACTTTGTGTGTATGTTAGTTTGACTTTCAAGTTAAGGAGTGGAGGTTAACGTTTGGATGTGTTGGAGACTACTCGGACGATTGAAGGCATCTCTAGTTGAGGACTTTTAAATAAAACTAACATTTTATTTATATTTGATTTTGGGCATATTTCCCCAATTTTGGGAATTGATACTTATGTATTTTCCGCTGCTTATGACTCTAAGCTGGTTTTAATAAAATGAACTTGTTTTGGTTTAAAATTTTTGTGAACTTTGGATATGATTACCAGCTGTAGGATTCCCGGGAGTCGGGGTCTTACAAATAATATATTAGACTTTTTCTATATTCAAAAAGGAATTCATCAAGAATACAGTGCTCCGTATGTGCCACAAAAGAATGGTGTAGCTGGGAGGAATAATCGAACATTAATTGAAGCGGTGACAACGATCTTGGCGGATTCTAAGGTTCTCGTTCAATTTTGGAACGAGGCTATGAATACCGTATGCCATACATTGAATCGGGTTATAATGGTTAAGAAGCTCAAGAAAATGAGCTATGAGCTGCTTAATAACCGAAAGCCCAACCTCAAGTTTCATGAACCTTTCGGGCGCCCATGTACTATGTTGAAATGGGATGCAGGTAAATTCAAAGAGAAAGCAATTGAAGGATACTTTCTTGGGCATGCTTAACCCAAGAAACGTGTATTTAATTTCTCTTCGGGTTGTGTGGAAGAATGGTATCACATTGATTGTCAAAGTTATACCACACCACCTGCCGGCAAGGAACCCGACTGGATGTTCGATTATGACTCTTTATTTAATTCGTTCACTCCATTAGTTTATGTACAACGCGAAGATTTGGTTCGTGCTTATTTGGAGGAACAGTTGCTTTCAGTACCTAGATCTTCTAATTATGGTGAGAATGTTATACGGGACCAACCTGAAGCGTCTGATGATGTTTCTGTGACTTCTGATGATGCCAAGTTTGAAGATTCCTCCTTAACACCGTTAGTTGAATCTCATGATGTTCTTGAGATACAAGGTGGGGAATCTTCACAACATTTGATTGTTGAAACGGCTGAAGAAAACATCACCAATATTGAAGACAATGTGATGGTTCCTGAGAATCTGTCCCTTCGTATTCATTCGTATCATCCTCAGGAGGATATTATTGGTGATGTGAATGATGGTGTTCAAACAAGAAGTCAAGTGGCTAATGTATTCGAAGATAATCATGTATTATGTGGATATGCGGATATGCATGCTACGGGGATATTGAGTATCTCCAAATACACTTGTTTCTTATCTTAGATAGAATCAACAAGTGTCTCGATGGCACTTCAGGAACCGTCTTGGGTGGAAGCAATGTAGGAAGAGCTGCAATAGTTCGTGCGGCTGGGTGTTTTGGATCTCATTGATCAACCTGCTCGGTTAAGAAAGCTATCATGAATAAGTTGGTATTTAAGTATAAAAAGGACGACCATGGTGTAAATCATGAGAAATAAGGCACGATTAGTCATTCTAGGTTACAACCAACAAGAAGGCATTGACTACATAGAAGCAACTGGAGGCAATACGCATTTTTCTTGCCTATGCTACTTTCAAAAACTTGTGTTTGATGGATGTCAAGAGTGTTTTTCTGAAAGGTGAAATACATGAAGAGGTGTATGTGAAGCAGCCTCTTGGTTTTGAAGACCCTGACTATCCAGAGCATGTTTACCACTTAAACAGAGCTCTATATGGTTTACACCAAGCCCCGAGAGCTTGGTATAGTATGTTGATTGACCAGTTAATTGATGGTGGGTTTAAATGGGGACTCTGGATTGTACACTATTTTACAAGTCTATTGGTGATGATCTCCTTCTAGTTCAGATCTATGTTTATATCATTTTCGGAACGACAAATGAAGCATTGTGTTAGGAGTTTGAGAGGACGATGCAGAAGAAAGTTTGAAATGAGTGAACTTTTTCTTGGGATTGCAGGTTCACCAGTCCGATTCCGGAATCTTTATTCATCAGATAAAATACGTGAACAATGTCTTGAACCAATTCAAGATAACAGCCGGAAAGATCCCCTCGACACCTCTTCCCGTGGGTCACAATATTTCATCCCCGAATTGGAGGATATCGTTGATCCGACCCTTTATCGAGCCATGATTGGTTCTTTAATGTATCTATCAGCTTCTCTTCCTTATATTATATTTGTTGTTTGTCTTTGTGCCAGGTATCAGTCGAGTCCCCGAGTGACTCACATGGCGGCTGTTAAGAGTATATTGCACTATCTGAGGAGTAACCCTGACACCGGGTTATGGTATCCCAAGGATGATAGTTTCGATCTTACTACTTATATACATTCGGACTACAGAGGGTGCAAGATCAATTTCAAATCTACTACAGTGGAATGTCAATTTTAGGAAACCGACTTATTTCCTAGCAGTGTAAGAATTGAAAACAGTCTCTACTTCAACCACTGAAACCGAGTACGTGGCAGCCTCGAGTTGCTGCTCATAGGTTTTATTGATCCAACAGCATATGCGGGATTACGGTTTGAAGTTTCTTACTACTCCAATTTATATTGATAATTCTGGTGCTATTAGTATCACTAAGAATCCCGTTCAACACTATAAGATAAAACACATCGAGATACGTCATCATTTTATCTGTGATTGTTTTGAAAAGAAATTAATCAGCATTGAAAAGATACAAACGGATTTCAGAAAGCTGACCTTGTTACCAAGGGTTTTGATAAAACACGTTTCAACTATCTGATTGGTATTAATGGTCTTAAAACTTTAAAAGAAATTAAATCAGTCGGTTAATCATTTTTATTTTGTACAGTTTTTCGTTTGTTTTCTTTCTTTCTGTTTTGGTTTTTAGGGGGAAGAAAAACAAGAAAAAAAAGAAAAAAATACAAGAATATTGTCATTTCTGTTTGTATAGATAAAACCCAAAAACATTCAAATATGTGGAAAATCCAAAAACGTTGAAAAACTGCTCCTCAAAATGAGTTTTTGAAGCAAAAAAGGAAAATGATAGTACATTGACCTAACTGGCCAAACACATGAATAAATTAGTGTTGAGTCGTCAATTTAAAAGGAAGATTGGAATCTTCTCAACCTCCTCACATAAATGGTTAAGTATGGACTTCGAGCAAGCTTGGACGTTCGAGCACGGTTTTACTACTTCGAGCATGATGCCTTGTGCTCATAAGACTATTTTCTGTAATTTCTTGTAAGTGTTGAAGGCTTCGAGCAAGCTGCACTTCGTCAAGAAAGGATGCTCCTCATCGAGTATGGATTGTCGATCGAGCAAACAACTTGATCTATTCAGCTAAAACCAAGGATTCCGAGCACATTAGTTGGTCGAGCATGGATACAATAAATGAAGATCTCATATGCTCTAAGTATAAACTTCGAGCATGGTTCAATCCCAAGCAAGCTTCACACACGAGTATACTGAAGATTGTTCACACTAAGTCACATTGCAGGATTGAAGTGATTGAGAAGAACATGCTTGCTCGTGGGACATATTCGAGCAAAGCAAGGATAGGTCATGAAGATTGAAGTTTACTGGAGTAGAATATTTTCTAGTGAAAATATTCTAAGTAAAGTCTACTCGAAGACTCGCTTTGAGCATGCTGTGCATTACAAGTCTACTCGACAAGAAATTATCATAGTCGAAGACTTGTTTTCACTTGTATTTATTTTTGTCATTCATTATGTAATCATTAGGGTGTTTAGAAGGAATATATGGGCCTATTAATAGAGTCCTGGGTTTCCCATGTAAAAGGACGAGTTATTACGGATTACGAGCACAACCACCAGAGCGAATATTCCTCTTTATGCTACCTCGTACCACCGCCATCACGAAACCCTAGACATTCAATGCAACATTAATCACTTTTTATTAAACGAAATATCAATATAGTGAATCTTTGTCTACTGCTTCTTATTGATATTACTGAGTATTTATTTTCACATCAATCTTCATTCCCAATCTTTGAATATACTGATTCTGCTGGTGTATTCTAAGTGCCTTTGGGTTATTAGATCTAGTGTGCTCTTGTCAACCTCTATAGGTGTTGCACTAGGTCCGGCCCTGACAAGTGGTATAAGAGCTGTGTAAGTTTGAAGCTTTAAAGGGTTTTGTGCGTGACTGAGTTCAGATCTGAAGAGAAGTCAATCCATGGATGAAAAAGAAGTGTCGAATAATAAGATCCCAAGACTACTTGCTCAAGAGAACTACATCAAATGGAAAGTCTTGTTTGAGGTTGCTATTAATTTCAATGATACAGAACTATGGAACTCTATTAAAGATGGACCATATGTTCCTTTTCTTGCCCCAAATAGCAATGCTACTGTGGAAAGGCAGATGAAAAAGAGAGATGACAAAGTTAGGACTTTCTTGGGAGATTTTGACCAGTGTGAATCATCACACAAATGCTAAAGCGATGTATGATGCAGTTGTAGAGATGTTTGAGGGGAATGTCGAGTTGAGGGATATTAAGAAGGATCGATTGAAACAACAGCTTGACAGGTTCAAGTTCAAGGATGGTGAGAGATGGAAGTCAAATCAGAACAACAGATCTATATATCTCTAACTTCGATTTAAACAAGAAACTGCTCACATCCTTATCTGGTGAATGGTACGTAGCAAGAAAATTCATCAGAGAGAAGGCAAATTTTCCCAACTTTAAGTTGGATGCTGTTATTTCATTTCTACAAGCTGCAGAGCATGAAATGATTGAAAATCACATGTTGAATGAAGAAAAACTAAGTTTTCTAGTAACAAATGCAATTGTGGCTCCAATAGGTAATCTTTCTACAAAATCCCAACAGATGCACCCAATTATTGAAGAACCATCTGATACAAGCTCAATGTATGGTGCAAGTCAGCAGAGATTTAAAATTCAGATGCTAGAAGATGATAGTACATCAACAGCCAGTGGACATCCACCATATGTTCAAAATCCTAGTCAAGGAAATGAATATCAAGCATTGTTCTCCATGTTTACAGAATCGTACAATGCCTTTGTGGCAAAGAATATCATTCACACCAATGTGGTTCAAGAATATTTGGAACAAATAGATGCTGATGAGCTGGAGGATATGGATCTTAAGTGGCAAGCTGCCATGCTAGCTGTGAGGAGCAAGAGATTGTACAACAGAACTGGAAGGTCAACTTTTGCTGGGCCAAATGATCGGATTGGATTAGATAAATCAAAGGCTATTTGTTACAACTGTCAACAGCCAGGACATTTTGCAAGAGTGCAATCCTCCAGACAGTTTGGGAATCAAGTGAATTAAACTCAATTTTATAAAAATCAAAATCAGAACCAGCAGGCATATCAGGAAAGAGTCTAACCTGTGAACCAAAATCCTTATCAACAAAACAGGCCACAACAACAAACCTAACCACAGCAGAGAAATAATGTTGTAGATTCAAGGGAATCAGAACAGGGGAGTGGTTAATGCCACTAATCAGAATAGGGATCAAGGAAATGTGGCTGTAACTTTGGTTCCACAAGATGGAGATTTTGATTTGAGCAACCATGCTACTAAGATAGAGAAGGCCAATGTTGCTTACATGGCTAAAGTGAATGAAAGTAGGGAATATTCAAAATCCAAGGTAACCACTGAACTTTCTACTTCTGATTTTCTAACTATTATTGATGATCTTAACAGAGAGGTTGGAAACCGGAAAAGTGAGTGTGGAAGAAAATATGTGTTGTTGAATGTCTATGAAACAAGTGAGACTACATATGATAATCAAATCAAGAGTTTGGAAGAGGATTGTATGCAAGCTTACATGGTTCAGTCCAAACTAAATTTGGAGATTGAAGGGTTGAAAAATATGTACACAAGAAAAGCTCAGGAACACAGAACTACAGATACAAGTAGACTTTCTTAAGAATCTTGTGTCCACAGGAAACATTGTGGGACACATAGAGAATATGAACCCAAATGACAAATATAAGAAAGTGCCACCTCCATTCTGTGAAAAGTATCCATTGAAGGTGGATAAGGAATAGAGAGAAGAATACTTGAAGCAGTTCAAAAGTGTATTTGAAGACAAAATATAGTTTGTTCAATTATATGAAAATGTGACTGTAGACAAAGAGCGAGAGTTTGTGATAAAAGCAAAGGCTGCACCTGCTGAGAATGAACAGAAGCAGACTGAATGTAAAGAGAAGAATAGTGAATGCTCAAGTGAAGGAAGCACATGTAGCTGTAAGAGCATAAATTCAAGTGACAAGAGGAATGTCAAGAATCAAGCCAAGAAGAAAAATTATGAAATAATTCCAAAAGTGCCTAAATAAACTCCAAAACTGAAAAGGCACTATGAGAAGATGAGAAAAGAACATCAGGTGTTTGACTTGTTTGAAAGGTCAAAATCCAGAAATGATAAAGCTAGATGCTCTACAAATTTTGTGGACATCTCACCTATCTATCCTGTCTTTTCAAATCATGAACTATTTGGCATTGGAGATGTTGATTATGTACCCAGAAGAAGAATAGTGTCAGAAACGAACGAAGGATCATCAAACACTTTCTTGAAACTGAAAGAGATCAAGTTTGTTAAAGCCAGAGAACCATAGAAGTTAGAAGTGTGTGGACCAATACAAGTTGACTTCAGCAGACGTACATATGCAAAAAATTCTTTGGGATTCGATTTCCCAAGACCAAGTGACAAACACATAAATGAAAATGATCTTGAAGAACTTGGGAGTTTTGCAAAAGTTTGGTTTAAGAAATGTGATTCATATGGTCATCACACTGACTCATGATGGATAGAAGATGATGAAGAATATGTGATTCCTAACAAGTACTGTGGCCCGAACATGGATCTGTACAAAGAGAATTATGAGAAATACTTGAGGAATGAAAAGGAAGAAGTGAATGCTGAAGCAGATAGGATAAAATTTGAATAGAGATTGAAAGCTGTCTTGAAACTTGGTGACTCATCTAGTGAAACTGACAGGTCTATCAAAGGTAAAAGGTTCAGTTAAAAGAGAAAAGGTAAATGAAGACCTGGGATTTTAAATGGTGATGAGAAGTTTTTACTGAAGCAAGGTTATGAACTCAGAGGGTTTCAATGGAAAACCAAAGAAGAATTGATCAAGAGAGATGAACTAGTCATTAAACAAATTGAAGTTAAGAGAGTTGATGTGAATGTGGAATATGGTTATGAAACAGATGATTCATGTGAAATTGTTCATGAAGATCTAGTTCCACCTCTTGTTAATGACTCAAATGATTCTGATGTACAAACTGTTGAAGTTTGTATTTCAGACAGTAACTGATCACCTTATGTTTGTATGTGCAGGGACAATCCACTGAAGTGAATGATGCATGGTACATGGACAGTGGGTGTTCCAGGAACATGACATGTGACAAAGGATCACTTTTCAACTATGAACAAAAGTTTGAAGGACCAGTTGCCTTTGGAAGTGATGAGAATGGAGGAAAAATTGTGTTGAGTCTGATTTATACAAAGGAAAATTGGAATCATCTCAACCTCCTCAAGAAAACGGCTAAGTATGGAATACGAGCAAGCCTAGGTCATCGAGCATGATTTACTACCTCGAGCATGGTATTTCGGCATAGAGTGTTCTTCTATCAAGTATGGATTGCCAATTGAGCAAACAGCTTGATCATTCAAGTTTCAGCCAAGTGATCCAAGCACATTGGTGACGAGAATGGATGCAATAAAAAGATGTCAATGTTGCGAAGTATAGACTACGAACATAGTTCAATTCCGAGCAAGATTCACATCCAAGCATTCTGAAGATTGCTAATAAGTTCAAGACAGAATCGAAGACAACAAGAAGAATAGGCTTTGCTCGAAGGACAACTTCGAGCAAAACAAGGATTAGTCAAGAAGAATGAAGCATGCTAGAGAAGAATAACTTCTATATGAAATTATGCTAAGTAAAGTATGCTCGAAGCAAATCATCGAGCATACACTGCATAACAAGTCTTCCAGAGCAACATAGATATCATGCTCGAAAACTACTACACTTGTTTTTGTTTTGTCATTCATTATGTAATGATTAGGGATTCAAGAAGGAATGTCAGGATTATAAATAGAGTACTAGGTTACCTATTTAGAGGATGAAAAAGAGAGCGCGTGTGACACATTTTTAGACAAGAGAAAACATTCTAAAGAATATTCCTTTTGTACCTCGTACCGCGGCCGCCACTTTCACGAAACCCTAGACATTCCATTTAGTATTTCATTGAATGATATATTTAATACAGTAAATATATATCTTTGTATCATGCTTACTGATTATTATTCTTGTCATTATTGTGTTTGCCTCATACCTTCGTTCCCATCTGTTGAATATCCTGATTCTGCCATGATATTCAATAGGCCTTTGGGTTATCAGATCTGTGTGTTCTTGTCAACCTATTTTGGGTTTGGACCAGATCTACGGTCCTGACAAATTGTTGGAAGAGGAATACTGACAAATGGTAGGGTATCCTTTGAGAATGTGCTTCATGTAGAAGGACTTCAATACAACTTACTCAATATCTCTCAGCTCTGTGACAAAGGATATAAGGTTGGATATGATGATGCAAATTGCTTCATCTTAAAACCTGAGTTTGTGAATCCACCTGAAATGATCATGATGATGGCACCTAGAAATGGAAACTTATATGAGCTAAGAATGAAGAACACTACTTCAAGAGGTGGATCATGCTTTGTGTCAAAAGCTACTGCGAATGAGACAAGGATGCATGTGAATCTAAAGAATATGAGCAGATTGGTGAAAGGAGAGCATGTCATTGGTCTTCCCATAAAGGAATTTAAGCTGGAAGAAAAATGCTCTTCTTGTATCAAAGGTAAGCAACACAAGTCATCACACAAGACCAAGTTGATAAACACAATTGAAGAAGTGCTGGAATTGCTTCGCATGGATCTTTTTGGTCCTGTGAGTGTTTTAAGTATTGGAAATAAGAGATTTTGTCTTGTGATCACTGATGACTATTAAAGATTTACATGGGTGCTCTTCCAGGGTTCAAAGGATGAAACTGCTGAATTGATCAAATACTGTGTGCTAAGAATGGAAAATCTGTTGGAAAAGAAAGTGAAAATCATTAGAAGTGGCAACGGGACAGAATTTAACTATGGAGTTATGGATGAATTCTGCACTGCAAAGGGAATTTTTCAACAAAACAGAATGGTGTTGCAGAAAGAAGAAACATGACATTGATAGAGGCTGCAAGAACCATGATAGTAGATGCACCTGTTACTTTTTGGGTAGAGGCTATCAACACTGCTTGTTATGTGCAAAAAAGAGTTCTATTGAACAAAACTCACAACAAGACACCATATGAAATACTTTTCAAAAGTAAGCCTTATGTGAAGTTTTTGAAGCCCTTTGGATGCAAGTGCTTACTGTTGAATACCAAAGATTACCTAAACAAGTTCCAATCCAAGTGATTGGAATGATTCTTTGTTGGATACTCATCACAGTCAAAAGCCTATAGAGTCTATGTGAAGGAGCACATGTGTGTTATTGAATCATCAGACATAGTCTTCAATGAAAATAATTTCAACAATGTTGATGGACCAAGCTGGCTATTTGACTTAGAGAAACTGATAAAATCTTTCAAAATTACAGTGAAGATGTGGATGAAAGTTTGTTCAAAACAAGTATAGCTGAAACAAAGAAACAAAAAGGAATTGATTTGGACAAACTGTGGTCAAATGTGGCTAACAATGAAGGGGATTTGAGTTTGATAAGAATGAGAAGGAGTTAGATCAGATTGGATCTGGTGAATCAGAAACTCAAGCTGAGGTTCTAAATGTTGATACTAGTGAAGTGGAAAGTGACCCAGTGCAACAGTATGGAGAGGCAAATGTGCATGTAGATCATGAAACTCAAGACAGATTCCAATCACCGTTTGAAGAAGATTTGGACATGCCAACAACCAAGAATCCGCTTGGCATGAAGAAGATTTACAAGTTGAAGATACAGAGCTTAATATCTCAAACTTGGATGCAGAAATTGTGGCAGATTAAATTGTTCAGACTACCTCAACTCAAAGAAACCATCCTGCTGAAAACATCATTAGTGATTTGCATGGAAGAGTGACAAGAAGTTCTTCAAAAAGGGCTAACATTTGTCTTTATGATTGTTTTCTCTCCCAAATTGAACCAAATAACATTAATCAAGCACTAAAGGACAACAGCTGGATAGAAGCAGTGCAGGAAGAGTTGGCTTAGTTCAGAGACTTGCAAGTGTGGGACTTGGTAGACAAGCCCAAAGGAAAGTATGCAATTAGAACTAAATGGATTTACAGAAACAAGAAAGATGAGAGGTGTATAGTGATTAAGAACAAGGCAAGACTGTTGGCTTTGGGTTGCTTACAGGAAGAAGGGGTAGACTTTGAAGAAGTGTTTGCACCAGTTGCAAGGTTGGAAGCCATCAGAATCTTCTTGGCTTATGCAGTATCCATGAATATAAAGGTCTATCAACTGGATGTAAAATCTAAATTTTTGAATGGAAAAATTGATGAGGAAGTGTATGTCACAAAGCCTCCTGGTTTTGAAGATCCAAACTATCCAAACAGAGTTTACAAATTGAGCAAAGCTTTATATGGACTACACCAAGCTCCTAGATCCTGGTATTATAAACTCTCAAATCATCTGTTGGACAATGGATTTTGCAGAGGTGCAATTGATAAGACATTGTTTTACAAGAGAATGAAGAAGGATCTGCTGTTGGTTCAGGTTTATGTAGATGACATTATATTTGGTTCAACCAATGTGAAGTTGTGCAAGGATTTTGAAACTGCCATGAAGTCAAAATACAAGATGAGTTAAATGGGTGAAATGAATTTATTTCTTGGACTGAAAGTGCAACAGAAAGTTGAAGGAATATTCATTAATTAGTCCAAGTATGTGCAAGAGATTCTGACTAAGTTAAAGTGCCTTGATTTGAAGACAGTGTCCACACCTATGGATACACATGAGAATATGGTAGCTGATGAAAAGGGGGAGCCAGTGGATCAACATGAATACAGGGCCAAGATTGGATCTCTCATGTATTTGACAGCATCAAGGCCTGATATGATGTTTGCAGTGTGTGTGTGTGCAAGATTTCAAGCAAATCCAAAGGTGTCCCACATGTTAGCAGTGAAAAGGATTTTCAGATACCTCAAGGGTAAATCAGATCTGGGAATATGGTATCCAAAGAACAGCTCCTTTGACTTAATGTCCTTTACAGACAGTGACTATGATGGTTGCAACATGAGCAGAAAGTCAACTTCAGGTGGATGCCAATTTCTGGGAAATAGGCTGGTGTCATGGCAATGCAAGAAACAATCTACATTGTCAATTTCAACTATTGAAGCTGAATACATTTCTGCATCTGCTTGCTGTGCACAGGTTCTATGGATTCAAAACCAGTTGTTGGATTATGGTATGAATTTCTTACTCACTCCTATTTTCATTGATAACACTGCTACTATTTTATTGTTCAGAATCTTGTTCATCATTCTAAACTAAGCACATTGAAATTAGACATCATTTCATTAGGGATTGTTGTGAAAAGGGATTGATAGAAATGAAAAGGGTGGAAACCACTGATAATTTGGCTGATTTATTCACCAAACCTTTAGACAAAACCATGTTTAACTTTCTATTAAAGTACCTAGGAATGATTAATGCTGATGTGGTCTGATTGATGATATGTGTTTGTGTTGCATGCTTGCTTGAATATTTGATTTTGCTCACTGTTTTTGAATGTATGAATGTGTGGTAAGTGCTTTAGTGACTATGCTTTGTTTACCAAAAACTTGCTTGTCTAAAATGTAATCTATTGGAGTGCATGACTGTTTGCATGATGTGTTTAGCAATTGAAAACTGATTAAATCAATTGTTTTGAAAGGATATATGCTGGTGATATCTGATTCAACTTTCTGTGATCAATATGTGCTTGAGTGAAAAATCATTCATCTTGAATAAATGTGACTGTTTGAATGGATCATGTCTGAAAATTTTGAAAAAGTTTGTAAGTCAAAATAGATCATTTTTGAAAGACAAGTTTGTTTCTAAATCTGATATGAAATGATTTTTTCAAAATTTGTGATTTTTAAAACAAATTAATGATTTTTGACAAAAGCAAACTGTTTTTTGTGATCTTTCTAAGAGAAATGATAAGATTATTCAGTTATAAGCTTTGTAGAAGCTTAAAAACTTTTTAAGAAAGAGAATGAATCTAACCTTATGGGAAATGGTGTGCGTCGGATATGCCTAAAAGAATGACCCTCACAACTAAGCTTTAATATTAAAACGAAAATCCTAAAACCACACACAACCGGCAAGTGTACCGATCGCAAGTAGTGTAGACCTAGGAAGTCCAAGTATCGAACACGTGGACACGTAAGACACTAACGATCACTAACCAAAGACAAGACCTACCTAAGAATAATATTTAATTGATTTTTGATTTTTAATTACTTAACTGGACTAACTAGACTGACTGACAAAAGTTACCTAAAATAGAAAACTTAACGGAGAACTAACTGTGTTAACTTCGGATGGAGAAAAACGTCTACCTAGGTCTGAATCAAACTGTAGGCCTGACAAGCTAATGAATTGAATGATATCTAGACACCGGTTCCTAAAGATGACACGACTAAGGATCGCTCGGGCTCACTGGATCACCTCTCGGTCTCACTCAACAAGCCTAACTACTCAAAATCGGCTAAAACGACCAAACTGGGAAACAATCGTTAATGTGTTCTAATGTTGACTCACCTCTCGGTCTCACCAACACTCGACCCTAATGGCAATGAATACTACACAACCAAGGATAGAGGAACAATTCAACTTAAACCAAATAGACCAACTAGTCGCTCAAAACACCTAAACTGGACAAGAAACGAACTCGCTCTCGCGCAATTCTTATTCTAGCATGTAAAGGTAATGAGACGACCCTACTTCTTATCACCTGTCGGCCTCTAAGAAGGTGCCTAACCGCTGTACTTTAACTACAAATTCAAGCAACAAAACCCTACGGTTGTACCTACCGCAAACAAACCCTAAACACAAAGTCTAGAATCAAACAATGCACCGATCAATCAACACAAAATTAATCAACCAACGCAAGGGGGTTTAAGCCATAAAATTGATATAATTTCTAGCCACTAAACACAACCTATTTCAAGTCTAAATCAAACTTTACAATAACAATTAACATCTATCAATCAATCAATCCAATAAACTCATCAAAACCTAACAATAATCATCATTCCTAGATAGAACCGACAATTTTATCCTAGTATGTTATTTGGACAGCAGCAAATACTCATTAAAATCACCAAATAATTCATCTCAAACATCAATTCAATCATCCAACAATCAATACTAATCAATAACACTTCAATCAGTCAAGTAATTGCAAAACTATGTAATCAATTGAACAAGAAAATCAAGTTTATGAACAATGAAATAGATGAAAGGATATGGATGATCTCGGGCTGCTCTTGGCTGTAATAATCAATGGAGAATGATCCTGAGGCTTGGTTCTTGCTTCTTCTTCCTTCCTTAGCCGTCACATGATCAAACCCTAGCCAACACAATACTTTTTTCCTTGCTTTCTTCCCTGCTCACTGTTCCGATCAGAACTGATGCTGCCACCTTAGGGTTTTATTTTTTTTATATTATAATTGGTATAAAACTTGGGCTTGTCTAACATGTAATCGGGACGGGCCTTGAGTTGTTTCATGAAATCTTATGTGTATAAGGCTCGTAAACTGCTCAAGAAGCTCGGTTTCTTCAATCTTTCACCCATAGCCTACAAGATATATATTAATATGTAAAACCAATATGAAACAAGTAAAAACACATAAAATATAATATAATACGTAGAGAAGGTGCGGAAAATACGTGTATTTAACCTAATTAGCTAGATCAGGTCGATTGCCGGTATTGTTATCCACTTAAACCCATGCCCCTAATACTTACCGAGGCAAATAAGGCGTGACAATTTCATTAATTTGTATGACTAAGCGGGACCCACACTTGAAAGCCCTGCCGCCACTTCACAACATTCATTATGGTTTTACCGGGCCGGATCACCCCAATTTTACTTAAACCTATTGCCACATGATCAAAACATTTTCGACGCAAAACCTATAAACTCTAGCTTGGTCCTTGATCGACCGACAGTAGTTTCCTTCATGGTGGTTTTTAATTGAATAATTTTTTTTCTGCCTTTTGGCTGTTTGCATTGCCTTTTGGCTTTTTGCATTTTTATTTATTTATTTTTTTGTTTTGAAAAATCCATCATGTTGGATGATATTACAGACTGCATCAAGGCTCAGGTCCGCGCCACCGCGCATCAAAGGGCCGAGCAAAACTGTCTTCTACTATTTGCAGGAATAGATACGTATACATAAGATTATACATATAAGTACGTATACAAAAATTAGGTTTTTATATATAGGTGATTGTATGACTCGAGGCTTGAGTATAACCCGGCTTTTCATTCCAGTCCTGTTAGGGGCTTAGTTAAACAAACAAAACTCTAAGATGTTTCGCACTAAAGTCAGGCCATTTAAAAGGTTCAATTGGGTCAACAACCAAATCGCCCTTTCATTCTCAAAGGCTGAGCCTACCAGTACATCGATTAATGAGTCTAAACTGTTCGGTTGCCACACATTACATGCGGATCTAATGGGCACTGTTCTTATTTATTATATATATATATATATATATGAAAACACCAAGAAGTTATAAAATAACCACTACTCGATAATAATATCATTTCCTTTTTAACATAGAGAAAACATGTTTCAAGGGACAATTTTTTTCAAATTTTTCAAATTTTTTTTTTCAAAATTTTTTCTACAACTAAGTAAAATAAATCCCATCCCCACACTTAGAACAAAAGCGTCCTTGATGAGAACAAGGATAAAACAAAGAACGGGTTACTCCCCTGGTTTGTGTGCAGAATCTTCAAGAGCTGAGTAGTAAACAAGCGACCGTATAGCATTTCATTCACGGTCGCAACATCGGGAGAACCTGTTCCAAAACGCCATCGTAGCTACCAGGCGCATAATATAACCTGCAAAAACTCAAAATCGCTCACATGTAGCGGCGTACAAAACAAAAACATAAAGAAATAAACGTGTTTTTCTGTTTATGGTTTTTTATAAATTTTTTTTTATTTTTTTATTTTTATTTTTTTAACACTTCATAATAATAATAGAACACCCCTAGAATCAACCAACTCGAATGGAAATTGAGTACGAGCGGTTTCATTTCGGAACATCCAGCAAAAAATAAAAAAATAGATAGCACAAACAAATAACAGAGATACAAACTCTACAACTCGGGCAGTCCCCCGAGTGCTGCATCCAGCACGTCTACGTCTCGGTGAGCGAGTCAAGGTAGAGTACCTCGATAGTCTGATCAGTCATCTGGTCGCCATGTAGTGCTTCGGTCTATGACCGTTCACCTTAAATTTCCCGCCTTTATCCTCTATCTTAACAGTGCCATACGGGAAAACCTCAGTGACCGTGAACGGTCCCGACCAACGGGATCTCAACTTTCCCGGGAATAACCTCAACCAGGAATTATACAATAAGACCAAATCCCCACACTTGAACTGCTTGTTACCCTTCAACTTCCTATCGTGCAGTTCCATTGTCCGCTCTTTGTACCTAAACGACTGCATTTAGGCGTGATCTCTCAGCTCCTCTAACTCATGCAACTGGTGGAACCGAGTGGCCTCAGCGGCGGACATATCAAGATTGACCCTCTGTAGAGCCCATGAGGCACGGTGCTCCAACTCAACAGGCAGGTGGCAGGCCATCCCATAAATCATCCAAAACGGTGTGGAACCGGTCAGAGTTTTGTAGGCTGTACGGAAGGCCCACAACGCATCATCCAACTTGTCGGACCAATCTCGACGATTGGAACCAACCGTTTTCTCAAGAATACGTTTGATCCCCCGATTACTCACTTCTACCTGCGCACTAGTCTATGAGTGGTAGGTGGTTGGAAGCCGATGGGTGATCCCATAGCGTCGCAATGCCTTCTCCATCTGCACATTACAGAAGTGAGTACCTCTATCACTGATCAACGCCTTCGGGACACCAAAACGAGCAAAAAGGCTCTTGAGAAAACGGAGTACAACTCGGGCACTTCGAGACATAATCAACAGCCAAAAGTATGTACTTGTTCCCACGCGAAGATGGAAACGGTCCCATGAAATCAATGCCCCACACATCGAAAACCTCACAAACCTGAATAGCATTTTGGGGGGCATTTCATTTCTTGACGAAATGTTGCCGACACGCTGGCAACGATCACAACTCCTCTAAAACGCGTGCGCATCCTTAAAAATCGAAGGCCAATAAAAACCGCAATCAAATACCTTCTTCTCTATCAAACTCGCACCATGGTGACCTCCTGTCGGTCCAACATGGCAATGGCTTAGAATCTGCCATCCCTCCTTAACGTTAACACACCTCCTGATCAACTGGTCAGCACCTATACGAAAGAGATACGGTTTGTCCCACAGGTAAAACTTAACATCAGCAAAGAATTTCTTCTTTTGCTGGTAAGACATCTTCGGGTAGTACCCATCCACAAGATAGTTCGCGAAGTCGACGAACCATGGAAAACCCTCATCCTGAGCTGAAACAAACATGAGACTCTCTGTCGGAAAGTGGTCATTAATCCTAACCCCCGGCTTTCCTAACTCAACTCCCTCAAGACACGAAAGATGATCGGCCGCCACATTCTCGGCCCCCTTTTTATCATGGATTTCAATATCAAACCCTTGAAGCAACAGGATCCATCGGATAAGGCGTGGCTTAGCATCCTGTTTGCTAAAGAGATAACGAATGGCAGAATGATCTGTGTACACAATCGTCTTGGACAGAGCAAGATAGGAACTGAATTCATCGAATGCAAACACCATAGCTAAAAGCTCTTTCTCGGTGGTGGTGTAAATCTCATGTGCATCATTCAAGGTCCAGCTAGCATAGTAATTCGGATGGAAGTGTTTATCCTTCCGTTGTCCAAGAACCGCTCAGACTGCGAAGTCGCTCGCATCACACATCAACTCAAAGGGAAGTGACCAGTCGAGAGCAATCATGATCGGGACGTTAACGAGTTTGTCTTTTAAAAGATCAAACGCCTCGATACACTGCTCAGAAAACAGGAACGGGGCTTCCTTCTCCAGAAGTTTGGTCATGGGTCTTGCGATCTTAGAAAAATCTTTAATGAACCGGCGATAGAACCCAGCGTGACCCAGAAAACTCCAGATGGATCTCACAAAAGTGGGTGGGGGAAGATTAGAAATGGTGTCGACCTTCGCACGGTCGAACTCTATCCCCGCACTCGAAATACGATGCCCCAAAATGATGCCCTCGCGTACCAAGAAGTGACACTTCTCCCAGTTGAGGACTAGGTTGGTGTCAGCGCATCGGGCCAACATCCTCTCAACGTTGGAGAGACAATGATCAAAAGAGCTTCCAAACACAAAAAAATCATCCATGAACACCTCCATGGAGTCCTCGAGCATGTCATAAAATATAGCCAACATGCACCTCTGAAATGTAGCTGGAGTGTTACACAGTCCGAACGGAATACGTCTATAGGCAAACGTGTCGTATGGGCAGGTAAACGTGGTTTTCTCTTGGTCATCTGGAGCAATCGGAATCTGAAAGTACCTGGAGAAACCATCCAAGAAGCAGTAGTACTGCTGACCTGCCAAACGCTCCAACATCTGATCGATGAAAGGTAAAGGAAAGTGGTCTTTCCTCGTGGCATCATTCAGTCTGCGATAATCAATGCAAACTCTCCAACCAGTCACAGTCCTAGTTGGTATGAGCTCGTTCCTCTCATTGGTGACGACAGTCATGCTACCCTCTTTAGGAACCACTTGGACTGGACTAACCCACGAACTATCAGAAATGGGGAAGATGATCCCCGCATCAAGGAGTTTGATGATCTCCTTCTTCACTACCTCCTGCATCTTCGGTTTAAGCCGCCACTGCAGCTGAACGACAGTCCTGAAATTATCCTCCATGAGGATTTTATGCTTACAAAACGAAGGGTTGATACCCTTAATGTCGATAATCTTCCATGCAATGGCCTGCTTGTGCTCTCTGAGCACCCTCAACAATCTCTCTCTCTCTCGACCTCTGTCAAAGCAGATGCAATAATAACAGGCAGCTTCCTCTCATCGTCCAAAAATGCATACTCCAAATGGGCTGGCAACTCCTTAAGCTCTAAGGAAGGAGGGGGGCTCTCGATAGAAGGTTGGTCCATTGGATCGTCACGTGCGATCCCAGCAGACACTTCAGACTCAGGGTGATGTGACTCGGTGTCATCATCCATTTACTGATCGGTCATGGAAACCATCTCAATCTCCGGAATGTCCCTATCGAGAATCTGAGTGTCGGAGGCAGATCCTCCACGGATTTCACTGAAAAACTCCCCAACATGCTCCATGATGGTATCGATAAAGTACAGGGAGTCATCAGCAGACTTGGGGTGTTTAAGTGACTGTCGAACATCGAAGGTGACATTCTCATCCCCAACTCTCAATATCAGCTTACCCTCGCAGACATCGATCAACGCCTGTGCAGTGGCAAGGAATGGTCGGCCTAAGATAAGCGGTACACTATCATCATCGTTCATGTCCAGATTGACAACGTCCACTGGGAAGATGAACTTGTTGACACGAACAAGCATGTTTTCGACCATCCCTCGAAGGTATTTCACAAAATGATCAGCAAGCTGGATACTCATCCTGGTAGGCCTCGGTTCACCTAAACCCAGCTTGTGATACACAGAATACGGCATGAGATTAATACTGGCACCAAGATCAGCCAGCGCATGAATAACCGTAACATCGCTCAAGATGCAGGGAATCGTGAAACTCCCTGGATCAGCCATTTTCTCTGGTAACTTCCTTTGTAAGACAGCAGAACAGCTAGCTCTCAAAGGGATGGAAGCCACCTCAGCTAACTTCTCCTTATTCGAAAGAATATCCTTAAGGAACTTCTCATGTTTAGGCATCTGAGTGAGTGCCTCAAGGAATGGAATATTAAGGTGAAGCTGCGTCAAAAGATCAAGAAATTTAGAATTTTGCTCCTCATCTCTATCTCTGCGGAGTCTCCCGGGGTATGGTACTCTAGGTTTGTAGACTCTCGGCGGCTCGCTCGGTAGCTGCTGTCTCTCGGCCTGTGCTGAACTCCCACAGCTGCTCCTCTGATGCACCTGGGCCGCCGGAGACTCCATCTGAATCTCCTCATCCACCTGCTCCTCTACAACTACTGCAAGCTCCTCGACTACTCTCCCTCTAGACATCTCTTGAATCACGGGCTCATCTCGTACCCCTGCACCGCTCCTCGTCGTCACAGCTTTCGCGAATCCCTTTGGGTTCTGCTCAGTATTACTCGGTAGCGTACCCTGCGGCCTCTCGTTTAACTGACTCGCTATCTCTCCCATCATCTGCTCGAGACTCTGAATCGATGCTCCCTGATTCCTCATGAACTGCGCGTGCTCACAAAACTTCTTCTGGGTCTCTTTATGTCGGAAATTCTCTCGCATCAAAAGTTGTGACAACATCTGCGTCTGCTGCTCCATCATGTCCTCCAAAGTGGGCTTCTTCTCCCCACTACTCGCTCCCTCACCGGCATCCTGGAATAGACTCTGACGCTGCTGAAAACCGGACTGATTACCGCCCCTCCAGTTGGAATGCTGGTTGTCTCTCCTACGAACTGCCTGGCACTGAACGGTATCATGCCCTCCTCTACATATCTCGCACAGCTTGCTCTTCGTCTGCAATTCCTTCACAATCTGCGCTAATCGTCTACCTGTGCCGTGAGTGTGGTGGTCGTGTCCACCGAATGCATGCCGCGTGATATGGAGTCGACGGTCTTACCACCCTTGGCGGGTGGTCGCTGGTATCCACTCATAGCTAACCCGTTAAACAAAGCGATGCACTCATCCGGGTCCTTCGTCGTCAGCAAATTTCCTCCCGCCGCCGTGTCAAGTATGTTTTGCGTCACGTATGTCACTCCATTGTAGAACTTCCCGACAACCGCCCAATCTTGCAAGCCGTGGTTCGGGCACAACGCTAACAGATTCTTAAAACGCTCCCATGCCTCGTAGAAACTCTCGGTGTCCTCCATCTGAAAAGAATGAATCTGATTACGCAGACGAGCAGCCTTAGCCGGAGGATCGTATTTCTCAAGAAATTGGGTCTGCATGGCAGCCCAAGTAGCTACAAAGCCCTGTGGGAGGGACTCGAGCCACAGACTCGCTTTATCGATGAGCGAAAACGGAAAAACGCGGAGTTTCACGGCGTCTCAGACGCCGACAAGATGGAAAGTGTCGTAGATACGCGCGATACGAGTGAGATGATGATGCGGGTTTTCGTGAAGTAACCCGTGGAACTGAGCAGAATGAGAAATGGTATTCAGAATGTTCGATTGAATTTTCCAGTTCGCGTTAACTCCAATGGCGGGTGGTGCAATGCTGGATCTCGCGCCCGCATTGGCCGGTCGGGCCCAGTCTGCAACTGTCCTTCTCGGTGGTGGATTGTCGCCCATGATCCTATCCCTATCGATGAAATCGGAAGATGTAGGAAATGAGGATAAACTTCCAACAGATGATGAAGTGGATGATGGTTAAACGGTGCGACGTCTCTCACGAAACTCTCTCTCAGGCTCGGGAAATGCTTCAGTGTCAGGTGGTCCACAAGATCGAGTCTGTCGCATACAACTATACAAATCAATAAAAGAAGCCAAACTATCCTAAAAAATAAATAAAACAAAAATAATTACAAGTAGCACACAAGGTAAGTCCTAACTCAAGTCGCTTTCAAACGCCTAAAACCGTGTCCCCGACAACGGCGCCAAAAACTTGGTGTGCGTCGGATATGCCTAAAAGAATGACACTCACAACTAAGCTTTAATATTAAAACGAAAATCCTAAAACCACACACAAGCGGCAAGTGTACCGATCGCAAGTAGTATAGACCTAGGAAGTCCGAGTATCGAACACGTGGACACGTAAGACACTAACGATCACTAACCCTAGACAAAACCTACCCATGAATAATATTTAATTGATTTTTGATTTTTAATTACTTAACTGGACTAACTAGACTGACTGACAAAAGTTACCTAAAATAGAAAACTTAACGGAGAACTAACTATGTTAACTTCGGATGGAGAAAAACGTCTACCTAGGTCTGAATCAAACTGTCGGCCTGACAAGCTAATGGATTGAATGATATCTAGACACCGGTTCCTAAAGATGACACGACTAAGGATCTCTCGGGCTCACTGGATCACCTCTCGGTCTCACTCAACAAGCCTAACTACTCAAAATCGGCTAAAACGACCAAACCGGGAAACAATCGTTAATGTGTTCTAATGTTGACTCACATCTCGGTCTCACCAACACTCGACCCTAATGGAAATGAATACTACACAACCAAGGATAGAGGAACAATTCAACTTAAACCAAATAGACCAACTAGTCGCTCAAAACACCTAAACTGGACAAGAAACGAACTCGCTCTCGCGCAATTCTTATTCTAGCATGTAAAGGTAATGAGACGACCCTACTTCTTATCACCTGTCGGCCTCTAAGAAGGTGCCTAACCGCTGTACTTTAACTACAAATTCAAGCAACAAAACCCTACGGTTGTACCTACCGCAAACAAACCCTAAACACAAAGTCTAGAATCAAACAATGCACTGATCAATCAACACAAAATTCATTAACCAACGCAAGGGGGTTTAAGCAATAAAAGTGATATAATTTCCAGCCACTGAACACAGCCTATTTCGAGTCTAAATTTAACTTTACAATAACAATTAACATCTATCAATCAAACAATCCAATAAACTCATCAAAACCTAACAATAATCATCTTTCCTAGGTAGAACCGACAAGTTTAGCCTAGCATGTTATTTGGACAGCAGCAAATACTCTTTAAAATCACCAAATAATTCATCTCAAACATCAATTCAATCATCCAACAATCAATACTAATCAATAACACTTCAATCATTCAAGTAATTTCAAAACTATGGAATCAATTGAACAAGAAAATCAAGTTTATTAACAATGAAATAGATGAAAGGATGTATCATCAAACCAAGCATGTATCATCAAGATACCAGCCATGAAAGTTAGGGTTTCGGTTAGGGTTCTAAACCAAACTTTTGAACCGTAAAAGCGTCGTTTAAACCCTCTAATCCGTGTTTATGGCCAAAAAAGAGTATGATTCTGATTCCTAACCATGTGTATGATCCAAATATGGACCATTTTTAAGGTTTTTGCATGGTTAGGAATGATTTTTGGTAAACAAACTATGTTTATATGAAATCAAACATGATTAAACAAGGATTAAATGGCCAAAATAAGTAGGTTTACCTTGGTTTTTGGTTGTGTTTTATGATAACCAGCAGGAATATCTAGAATTTGAATGAAACCATGGAATAAATATCTTAACTTGTGATATATATAAAATATAAGACTTAGGGGGTGGGATTTTTTTACTTGCGGTCGAGATTGAGTTGGGCTCCACTTAGGCATATTTTGGTCCAAAACTCTCCATTTACAAGTCCGTACGTGAAATACCGAGTCCAAATTTATTATGTTCGGTTTTTGGCGCGAAAAATATATCGGGTCTGACAAAGAATGCTAAAATGAGTGTTTTTCGGCTATTTTTGTGTAAATTTAGAATAGCATACCATTTTTTTGTAAAAATCAAAAATATTTTCACGGATCGCTTTAAACATCCCCAACATGTTTTTGGTAAGTCTTTTTCGGCTTAATAGATGATACAATGCTTATTTCAGAATTATCTTTTGCGTTTAAATTCATAGCGGGTAGTTAAACGAGCATGTTTTCGTTTAACTAGTTTGTTGTCATACTAAGGCCTTAATATCAATATGTTGGCCTATAATAGACATATATCACTTATAGATAGCCCCCCGGGACATCCGGGTCATAACCAGACCCGTTCGGTTATTTGTTTGTTCATTACGCAATAAGCGGTTAAACGCTTATTCGAGTATGTAAGTACTAAGGTGTATCCGGTTTTGTGACGAATGTCACAAACCATGAGACACGAAGTCAAGGATCCGAGTAATATATTTGACCCGTCTAAATGATGATTATGCAACACGTTCCTCCCCACCACACACACATCAATAGGCATACTTACACATAAGTTCATCAAACACACGGATCAATAAGCATATGTATGTATAACATACTCACGACGAACTAATAATATCAACAAGTGTAGACTATAGGGCAATATTATAAGTCATTCCAAGATATGAACTAATACAAGCGGGTCTACACGTACTCAATTAATACCAGGCCTAATAACATCCTCGAGCCTAGACCATAAGCAATATATATAACCTTAAGGAATTTATTACCAAAGACGAGTCTAAAATATCCTAAGGCATAGAATATAATCCACACCTGGCTTCATAAATGTACAAATAATAATAATAAGGCTATGCAATGCCATTTAAATAGTTTTAAATGAGTAAAATCGAGTAATATTTGTAATAGGGTGTGTATGCCAGCCCAGAACATAAAAAGATTAAAAAAGGGGCATCATGAAACTCACCTGACACGAGTTACGCAAGTAGCAACGAGCTAGAGAACATCTAAGTAAGTCCACAAACCAAATGCTTGTCGGATTGCACATAAAGGTTACTAACCAAACTGTACCGACTCGCTTATCCCACGAGGCGTACTAACATGATTTGATTAACCTAAAGCCTCATCCATACCAATTGCAATTACATCAGCCCCCGAGGACAAAGGATTTCCAACTACACCTGAAAGTTATTAATTGTGTCGAATACGTGCGTTAACAATTTGTTTAAGTACTTATCAACCAACTCAGCCCCGTGTGGATGAAATTTTGTATAATTATAGCCAACAAGTCCACACGACACTACACGAGTTGAGTGGTTCGGCAATTCACTTGTACAACGCACAAACTACCAATTAAACGAGAATTTGCGTTGTACCGACCCGTTTGAACAACCGACAACCAATTCAGCCCCATTAACATAAAAATTAAGTTTTTCATAGCCCGTATATCATACCGAGACTATGCAATCTGAATTGTTTGTTAATCCCCTCAAACAACGCGTGAAACGCAACAATCAACAATCTATACAACCGAAATCCTAGTTTTCAATCTATCAATTGACTAATCAAACGAACTTCATTGCTCACGATACTATAGGTATGATATATATGACATACCTAGGAAGGTGACGGAGCAAAAACTTCAAACGATTCAGCCCCGAAAGGACCTCAACTAGATAGCCACCGGTTAAGTTCTAAACCGAGATATAATGACCAAAAAGCGAGTAATTATGGCGAATTAAGGTGAAAAAGACCTTCATTGACGTAGTACTAACCTTGAATTAGTCGGGAGATGGCTAGATATGGTTGATATGGCACAAAAACCGAGGTGGATGGTGGCAAGATGTCAGGACCGGACCTGGTGCAAACCTTAATAGGTTGACAAGAACACGCAGATCTAGAGAGCTAAAGGCCACCTGGATATTTCGGCGGAATCAGATTATCCAAGCTCAAGGATTAAGGGTTTGTGTAATAATAGATAATCAGTAAAGAATAAGATAGACAAAAGATTCACTACTATTAATGTATCATTTCAATGTAACAGTGATATTCAATGAAGAGAATGTCTAGGGTTTCGTGACGGCGGTGGCTGTACAAGGAGACAAAGAGAATATTCGCTCAGGTGTGTGCCCTCGTATTCAACAAAGAACCATCCAAAACCATCCCCATAAATGACAGCCTATCATTATATTTATAGACCCTAACATTCCTTCTAGAAGCCCTATCATTACATAATGAATGACTAGAATAAAAACACAAGTGTAAACAAGTATTCGAGTATGATATATCTTGTTCTAGAAGACTTGATATGCACAGCATGCTCGATACTTGTCTTCAAGCACACTTTACTTAGAATATTTTCAGATAGAAAATATTCTCCTACGGCATGCTACAATCTCCTTGATTAATCATTGCTTTGCTTGAATAAGTCCATCGAGCACACATATTCTCCTTGATGTCTTCAATCCTGTCTTGGAGACTTATTTAAGCAATCTTCAGCATGCTCGGATGCATAGCTTGCTCGGGACTGAACTATGCTCGAAGTCTATACTTAGAACATTTGACATCATCTTTATTGCATCCATGCTCGATCCACCAATGTGCTCGGAGTACTTGGTATAAGCTGGATGATCAAGTAGTTTGATGGATTGGCAATCCATACTCGATGAAGAACACGTTTGCTCGGCGAAGTGTAGCTTGCTCGAAGCCTTCAACACTTAGAAGAATTCACAAAAGTTGATCTAAAGCACCACGCTCGAGGTAGTAAAACGATGCTCGATTATCCAAGCTTGCTTGAAGTCCATACTTAGCCGATTTCTTGAGGAGGTTAGAAGATTCTAATATTCCTTCTAAATGTCCGACTCAGCAATCTCCCCCTAGATTTGAACAAGCTCAGATGCACCAAAACATACCTGCATATAGTTACAAATGTATCAGTTTTATAAGATAATCATTTTGAGCAAAAGTCATTACATTATATGATGGGTATTCTGCCACTTGGGCATAACACATTAGATTCACAAATCATTCAAAATACAAGTCAAAATAAAAATACACCAACTAAATAACAAAACACAAAAAGATAAGCAGGAGTAAGTTTGATCATCCATGAGCTCCATCCTGCTATCTTCTTCCCTAGCTCCTTTCAGCAGCTTTCTTCATTCTGAGTCTTACCAAGGCAGCCCTCTGCATAAACATATCAAGTTCAATACCATCCTGAGAGTCCAACGGGTTTTCGCATAGGGTTTCGGCTAGGGTATCAAGTTAAGAGGCAGCCCTTCAATTTTCAATATCTTGAAGGTCCTGGATGTGTATGAATTTAAGTTCTTCATCATGCTCCACTACAGCAATTGTTCTTCCTAAGGCATTTCTGAGAGAGACAGAGTCACTTTTTTTATTATAAGTTAGATGGACAATTTTTCCATACTTTTGGACTCTTGATTTCGATTCTTCCATCTCTCTCCTCATGGCCAACCATTCTCTTAATGTTTGTCTTCTAGTACTAGACCTGCTTGCCTTTTGCGTAACTTTCCTCTTGGATTCCCAGAGGGAAAGTTCAGATAGTCTTACTTCACTAATCCTTTTCCTTCTTGTCTCCTTCTCTGCTTTAGAATGAGCCTCTCTTTGTTTTTGATTCAGGAATGGAAATCTCTTTTCAGATTGTTCTTTTAAGAATCTTGAGAGATCATTCCTTTGTTGGCTAGCCACAATATTTCTTTGTTGATTGTCATGCAGATCAAGCTTAGCAATTCTTTCAAGTTGTTCCCTGGAGAAGTTTCTAAAGTCATTTCTGAATATGATCTGTAACAATTGAGACAAAACCAGGTACACCCTAATATACAGTTACCTATTTAACGATTAAACGCTTATTACGTGACGACCGAACTATTAACCGAACGGGTCTGGTTATGACCCAGATATCCCGGGGGGGCAATCTATAAGTGATATATGTTTAATATAAGGTAGCATATTAATATTATGGCCTTAGTTCGATAGCAAACTAGTTAAACGAAAACATGCTCGTTTAACTATCCGCTGTAGATTTAAACGCGAAAGAGAGTTACAAAACAAGCATTGTATCATCCGTTAAGCCGAAAAAGATTTACAAAACACTTAGTGAAAATGTTTTAAGCGATCCGTGAAACTATTTTTGATTTTAACAAAAGAATAGCATGTTTTTATAAATTTATACTAAAACAGCCGAAAAACACTCGTTTTCGCGCTGTTTGTCATACCCGATATGTTTTTCGCGCCAAAAACCGAACCCAAAATAAATTTGGACTTGGGTTTTCGCGTTTAGGCTTGTAAATTGAGAAAGATGGGCCAAATGGGTCCAAAGGGAAGCCCATTTAGCTTCCGGGCGCAAGGGAATTTACTCCCCCTTAAGTGACTTTAACATAAAATAAACATGAGATATTTTGTACATCACACTTACCACCAAATTCTGGAAAAAAACACTCTGCACGTCATAAAACTTCAAGAAAATCTAAGGTAAGTGGTTTAATTAACCAACTTTTATCCATGTTTAATCTTGTTAATATCATATAAACATAGTTTGATTACCAAAAATCATTCCTAACCATGCAAAAATCCTAAAAATGGTCCCAAAACATGTTTTGATCATACACATGGTTAGGAATCATAATCATACTCTTTTCTGGCCATAAACAAGGATTATAGGGTTTAAACGGCGTTTTTACGGTTCAAAAGTTCTGTTTAATACCCTAGCCGAAACCCTAAGTTAAAAGGCTGCCATGTTGATGAAACTTGCTTGTTTTGTGATATAGGACCTGTACCTAGCTTTCATAGAAGCAAAGGAACCCGAAAACTTGATTAGAAGGGCAAAAACGAACCAAAACCGCTAAGGTAATACCGAATCACTCGATTACGGGCTATTTAGGATTCTATTGTGATGTGCATATTTTTAGGATATGAAAATTTTGAAGGACACCAGGGACCATATCATTGAGTCCCTGTTCAAATTTGGTAATTTTTTGACTATTCGAGAATATTTGGAGAATTTATTACCGAATTGGGACGTTTATTTAAGAAAAATAGTTAAAATGCTTGAAAAATTATGAACCTTTTTGAGGAACTCAAATTTGGTATATTTTAAGCCAAATTCGGTTTTAAGTATTAGACATTGAACAACATCACAATCTAAGTCTGTTGATACTTTCTGGGCGTACCAGCTATACCCAGATTAGTTATACAGCTCAGTCTAGTATAATGATTATAATAATATTAAAATATTAATATTATTATAATATTGATTATAGGGGTTAATGATATGAGTAAAACGAACTACAAGCTAACGCTGTACTGAATCCCTATTAAACCGTGAGTTTCATGACCCCACTTTTAAACTGATTTTAGAAACTATACACAACAGTTTCATACTATCTTTGTGTATTTGGGCACACAGTATAATAATCATGAATAGTTCACAGCTTGTACAACAATTAGTCGGCTATGTAGTGTTAAACATAGCTACCGGGGCATGTTGTGGGCGGAAGGGGAGCCACAGTGGTTGATTGGGCGTGGGAAATGGATGCACGCAGCACAGACAGTCAAGGCTTCACTGTAACTTAGCATAATTACATCATAAACATACAAACAAACGTACTTGTGAACGTACATACATACGTACTTGCGTATTTACAAACTGTGATTGTGTACGCACAACTGATTTCTTGAAACTCGTGAAACTCACCAACTATTTATAGTTGACCCGTTTTAACATGTTTTCAGGTATAGCAGACTTTGACTAGAAAGTCAATGTGCTACGTGTTTTACTTGCGATTAATGCTGGATGAATTGATGCAAGTGTGCTAGTAAGAAGTAAAGTCGCTTAACGCGTTGGATTTAGTTTGTATCACCTAGTTGCAAACAAAGTTAGATCGATGTAAAATATTGTAAACTAGTTTATATTATTCTTTACAAACAATGTGGTTGATGCCAGAGGTGTCTGTTACATTTCCGTATTTACGCTTCAGCAAATCGCTCAACGGGGTGTGACAGAAGTTGGTATCAGAGCCATTGGTTATAAATGATTAGGTTTTCCCTTAGGGCACCTAAAATATAACCGTAGGCTTGATTAACTCTGGGAACATAATTAAATAATAATTTAATATTATATACTGATGGATGCCGGGATGAACTTGTAGGGCAAGTGAGTTATTGTGGTCCGAAATATAATAACAGACTTGCTTGTACGAGGGAATTCGGGGAGAAGTCGCGGAACGTATGGGTAGGTAAAAATGGCAACATATGTTTATAGAAAGAAATAATGAGTATGTATATATATATATACATATATGTGTAACATGCATACGTGCTTATCTGGAACAAGGTGTACGAATACGTGTACGTACTGTACTATCGATAACGGTAAATCTTATTATAATGAATATTATATTCGATTATAATCAATATTAATCTATTTACAATTAAAATTAAATTTTAATAAAACTAATAATATACTTTGTCATAATTAATATTATATTTGGTCATAACAAATGAAATATTTTCACCCTAAGTAATAATATTCCTTACTCTGATTCATATTATCGAAAAATATTATTTTTATGACAAATCGTTGAACCGAAAGACGTCGAGATCGATAGCCTCATGTCGGATGAAGAACCGGTGTTGCCTATAAACGAGAATTTCGATAAAGCTTTATCGACTCAAATCCGAACCTTATTGTATGATAGAACCACAGACTGAACTTAATATTCAAGGCCCAGAAAAGAATCGTAGGAGGTGTGATACATACGTCCATCTCAACAAAATGTAATCCTTCTCAGTCCGGGCCTAATCTTTATCTTATATATCTATTTTCTAATAGTAAACTGAGTTGTTTTCTATTCATCTTTCCATTTCCTCATTTAAGAATAAACACTATTCCTAGGAAAATACCTATTAACGAGTTCAAGTTATGAAATTACAAAATATAATAAGTACTTTACGAAATCCTCGATATATAACAAGTCGTAATCACCCGTATGTACTACTTATCAGCTATGGTTTAAAAGTTTTTCATATCATCAGTACAACTATCCCTGCCAAACATACCTAATCAACAAACTCATCAAATCATATGTATACGAGTATCTCCAACCCCTCCCATATTGTTGTCACTCCGATTGATTTATCATAAAAGTAAAAACTCACGCTCGTGGACCAATGGTGTGTCTCGGATTATAGATATCATGCTTACTCCCAATTAATAAATTGTCACTTTTAGTAGACCCAGTACGCTTGCGTATACTGAATGACCTGACGAAAGAATATTCTGTAATTATACTTAATAACATCCAAAGGTCAAGAGGAGTATACAAATGCCTCCCGACTACAACATACTATTTAAACTCATAACGAATACATGTCTAATTACGGGAGAGACAAGATAGAACAGTTACCCAATGGTGGGATTACATCTGACTAATTGTTGTACAAGCTGTGAACTATTCATGATTATTATACTATGTGCCCAGATACACAAAGATAGTATGAAACTGTTGTGTATAGTTTCGATACTCCATGCAAGCATTTGGTAGTGTGCTATGCTGATATGGGAGACAATTTGGATCTAATAGTACAAACATTGACCCTTACCGGGTTAAAGTTACTTGTCACGAGATGACAATTTTCGATGTATGTATGCAAACAATGGCCTTTTTAGGCTAACTATGTACTATCCTGGGTATATGGATACATGATTCAATATGTGTAATACATATCTGCTATTTGAATTACCTGAATGTTAGCTAATGTGATTCTCCGCGCAATGAGTTATAGGGAAGATTACTGTTGTGTGAAGTTTAGTTGTTTATCATTATTGAATGGCCCCGAAGAAAACAAACACGTGATTTGAGGCAGTTGTGGCCGAAATGATTGTTCGGCAACTGCATTTGGTAACTCTGACAATCACAGCATGATTCGCTGCCGGCATTAATACGACAACGAATACAAATCAAATGCCAAACACTAATACGACCATGAATATTATTTCGCCGCCCAATACTAATACAGTTACAAATGTTATTTTCTTGATAAATACGAACATTGTCACGAATAATACTCTCCCACTGAACACGGGTGATACTGTCAATAACAATAGTTTCCCCCACTAGATGCCATTGGCAACAAAAAAATCTTTTACCGAACATGAATACTAGTCGTAACAATCGTGATCCTTCACGACGGGAATACTCGTTTTAAACGATTTAAGTCGTGCAAACATGTAAATTATAGTGGTACTAAAGAGTCAAATGAGTTAGTAAAATGGATCGAGACAATAAAGTCCATTATCCATACCAATAGTTTCCCATTAAATTGTATTGTTAATTACGTACTATTACATTACTTGGCCACGCCCTTATGTGGTAGCTTTTGATTTGGTTAGAAATAGTGTTTTGAGAAAACTCGGGGAAAATCATCTCGTATAAAACGAACTAATCATGAAACAGGGGTACAATAATTACAACAAATTAAACGTGTGCACCCTACAACTCAAAACGACACGTCGATTAACTTTAGTTTTGGACAAAAAATATGCAATGAACCTTCGCCAAAGTATGGTTATGTAATCATTATAAAGGAATAGGAATAAAGATACGTTATAAAAACTAGAAAACTGGGTACTATACGTGCCGTTGTGAAACCATTATAAGTGTTGTAATCAGACCATTCTAACCTCACTCTTCCCAGTTAACCCGATCGCAATCAATTTGCGCACAACCTATGACAAACCCTTATGCTCGCTTCAAGTATGGAAATACGAAACCTGTCAAAGTAAACTGTCCTAAGTTAAACCAAAAACGAACATTGACGTCTAAATCAGCTAGAGGCCGCGATTAATGATCGAATATGATAAAACACAGCAAGACTTAGATGTGGTGAAGGGTACGTCTGTATGTCCTGATTAATAGGCTTCGAATTCACTTGATATAGGTACTGATAGAAGTCTTATCCCCATTAACATCTTATCCCTGGGAGATGTACCGGTTAGTGAACTAATATATCCTTATGCTAGAGACTTCACTAACGGTAAACCTAGAACTGTTAACCAAATACTCTAAAACTATTTTATTATCTTAAACAACCAACCAAATTTTATTAACCTACTCCCAGTGTAGTTGGGAAGCATCAATGTAATTGTAAGTATGGACTGGTTAGCTAAATACAAAGTGGAAATCGTGTGTGATGACTAAATAGTTAAAATTCCTCTCTTGAATGATGGAGTAATTATGGTACAAGGAGAGAAGTTTGGTGCAATATCGCCTCTCGTGTCTCATCTTAAAGCTTGTACGCCAAGGGCGTATGGCATTTCTGGATAACATAGTCATAAAAAATCCCCGATGAAACACATAGGAGATATCCCTATAGTACTTGAATACTCCAATGTCTTTCCTGATGAAATAACCGGAATACTACTATCCAACAAGTCGAATTCCGAACTGACTTAATCCTAGGAGCAACTTCTATTACCAGGACATTTTATCGTCTGACACTCTGCGAAATGTAAGAATTATTTAGCCAGCTACACGAATTATTAGATAAAGAGTTCATAGGACCTAACTATTCTCATTCGGGAGCACTGGTGTTGTTGGTAAAGAAGGATGTGCGTTGATTACTGGAAACTACACAAATTGCCAAAAAATAAATAAATAAATAAATAATAAAATAAACAATATCCCCTCCCGCGAATAGACGAATTGTTCGATCAACTCTACGAAGCGAATTACTTCTCAAAAATCGACCTCCGATCCGGCAATCTTCAAATTAAAATCCAAGAGTAAGATGTTCTTAAAAAGGAGTTTCGAACTCGGTCTGGTCACTATGAACCCTTAGTTATGCCTTTCGAACTGACTAATGCACCGTAGTTTTCATTGACCTCATGAACCAAGTTTGTAAGCTATGCATCGACAAATTCGTTATAGTATTTATTGATGTCATTCTGATATATTCGAAAACCAAGGAGGAACACTGTAGGTTCCCAGCCGGATCTACAAGGAATATCTCGTTCTACGTAGGTGCGGAATCCCTACGTAAGACGATACGAGCGTAGAAGACGAAACACGTTAAACACAATCAAACACACGTTACAATAAACAAAGAACACGTTGTATTGCAACTGATAACACGTGATATATCAATCACCGATTACACAAAAACTGAACAACTCTCTATCAAACAAACCGTAACCTAACCTTATATTATTCGACAACTTCGCCTAACATGTTTAGGCGAAGTTGTCACTAACTTCGCTTGTTCAACAAGTTCGCCCATATCAGGCGAACTTGTGAGACAACTTCGCTTAATTCTAAATACAAAACATACTAACTCGATTACAGACACTAGATACTGAACTACTGACATCATGTACCAACAGACTCCCCCTTGGCAGTAGCTTCATATCTCTATCTTCAAACACGTGTCTCGTAATCCCAAAAATCTTGTATCTTCCATCTTCAAGCATGAACGCCTTCTCGTACACAAACTGAAACTACTCTTTAATATTTCTTTGCTTCTTCTTTCCAAGCAGGAATGTAAAATATCTTTTTCTCATTCAGCACCTGCAAATCAGCTTGAGACAAATTCACTAAATGCATAGGATCATATACTCTCATCAGCTCTTATTCATCTTCATCTTCCATTACTGCTTCAGCTGTTTCACAATCAACGTACCACCATTTCAGATCTTTGAGCACATCCTTGGGCATTTGTTTCATCGGCACTTCTTTTAGACACCGGATCGGCTTATACTTCATTATCATCCAAGGCTTGCCATCTGCTCTCATTCCTCTGTCTTTGTCTTCAACGAGCTTTCCTTTCTGTGGTTTCAACAGCTCGAACTTTTTCTCCTTTATGCTTTCCTTCCAGACTATCTTCCCAATGATCCTAGCCATGTTATCATCACTCCTGTTTATCAACCCCAACCTGGCTATGTCCTTCACTTCACACAGGCAACGTATTCAACGATCTCAACAACCTCTTGAAATACTGAACCCCATCATACCTTTTAATCACTAAAAGCCTCAACTGCTCATCATATAACCAGCATATAATCCCCTTTTTCGATTCAGCATAACCCCTGATGTTGTAACTTTTCTTGAACATAGTAGGGACCGCCGGTTTCTTAGTCTTTACGAACCACTGAGCGTAGCCTTCTTTCCATCTTGGCTGCTCCTCCCATTCTGTCTCATCACATCCCGTATCTTGACCCAAATCTGACTTTTCAACTGCTGGAATTTCATGCTCAACATTCTCCTCCACAATCTCTCCCTCTTCGACTTCACTATCAATCACGATCTCAGCCCCTATCTTCTCTATCTCCTCCAACGGTAACACATCCTCATCACCTATAACATCATCTAACACCTACTCAGCATTCACAACCACCACATCATCACCCCTTGAACCGCCAGCTGCACTCGTTGACTCCCCCTGAGATGTGGAAGTCCCAAGAGCTTGTTCAGTTCTTGGCAACTCTCCACCTGCACCTTTCGATGCATTGGGATCATCGTCTCGATCGTTGCTCTTTTTTGTCTTCAGCTCGTCACCCTTACAGCTCGTCTCCCCCTGAGATGCCAAGAACTGTTTCAAAGCATCAATTATTTTACCATGCTCGATCAGGAGGGACGACTGAATCTGATTCTCTCAACGAGGCGCTGAATAGCATGAGTCTGGATAAGATTTACCCTTGATTGTTCTGCCACGACCCTTTCCAGCGCTGCTATTCTTTCCGAGTCGGATAAGGTTGCATCGAAATCAAACCTCAGATGTGATATGTCTTGAGCGTACGGAGGAGGGATTCCCAATGTAACCGGCACCTCAGAAACAGGTGGAAACGTAACCGCAGGTGGTATCGTAACCGACAACCCTGCAGTAGCAACAACTGTCGACTCAACAAACCTTGCTACGACCTCCGTTGGAGTAAGAGTTGGAGGTGGCAAGGACACAATCTCCGGAGCAGAGAGCTGGAATGTAGTGGGTGGGATGCCGAAGGAAGATGAGGTAGTCACCACGGGAACATCCGTGGCGATTGGCCCTGTAACTGGCAATGGGGTAGAGACTATAGTCATACCAGACAGTGCGGGTGGAGTGAAACGAACCACCCTTGAGCTCTCACCAGCTCCCGAACCTGCACCTGCCCTTTCTATTCTCGATCTACGGACCAACTGATGTAAATCTTCCTCAAAGTCCGAATCACTGTCATCGTTGTCTCTCTTCCTCTTCCCATGAATCCTTTCTTGTGTAACTAAAATCCGTCTAGCTTCAGCCACATCATCATCTGAGGAATCAGAATTAGCCTCCGTCGTAGCTGCCATAGCAACATCCACACTAGTAACCCGTGCAACCGATACTTGCACCTCTTCCTCAGGATCAACACGTTCCATATCGAAGAAACCTTGACCGCCAAAAGCAGCTTCAAGGTCTACATTTTCCTCCGGTGCCACAACAGGAGCAGCAGGTAAAGCTTGTTGTACCTCAGGTGGTGGTTGAGGTGCTCCAGCCTGTTGTGGTGCCGGATCCCGAAACTCGTCCCCACGAGCTGCAATATACTCTGGATTGATCAAATACCCAAATAATGGAGTATGTCGAGGACGGAGCTCAGGTTTACTTCTTGCACTCGAGGATCTACACTGAGCGAAGATTCTCTCCACATATCTAATTGGGCGGCGCTGAGGTAACGTGGGAGCAACATGATTCAAGATCATTTGAAGGAATCTTGGATACATCAGAAATCTCTCACGCGCCACCGCTCGTCTTTGACGGTCTATCTCGTAGAACACCATCTGACTAAAGCTATAACGCTTATTGTAAGTCAGTGATGTCATTGCCGACTGCTTGGTCGCACCCATTCCATCCGTACCAGCCTTTCTCCCTAACATACACACGATCATCACGTGCATAAGAAATCGCCATTGGTCTAACAAGAATCCCTTTCGTCTTTGAGTATCCCCCAATGGACCAGAATATCCCATTCTCAGAAAAGCACCATCTCTGAATGGAGCCACAAAGTCTGTAGGATCGTCTCTCGTTTCATCCCCAAACTGCAAAGCCACCCTGATCTGCTCAGATGAGAACTGCACTATCTGATTGTTAACCGTTGCACGCATAACCGGGGGCTCGACTCGACAATCATACTCCACTGTCTGCCAGAAATCTTCTATGTTTGGCAAAGATATAGGCAGTGTTATGGTAATAGCGTGGAAGATACGCGAGCGGATAAGAAACGTGATGATCTCGCGGAAATCATCAACACCGCTCGCATCCGGGTCCAAAGTTATGTACATGTTATGCCCCGGGAAAAACTGCCGATTGTTATCTCCTCCTTCGTCACCACCTGCACCACCTGCTCCAGCTACAGCTGCCATTTCTGCAACACAAACAGTTTAAGTTAGAGAAACGTCGAAGCAAATCACAAGTTCGCCTATTACCATGAGCGAAGTTATGATTTATTCTGCATAGGAGAAGTTAGGGGTGGGGCGGAGTTGGGAACAACTTCGCCTTAACTTTAACTTCGCCTGATAGCAGTTAATAATAAAAAAAATTAAAATGGCGAGGCGAAGTTAATGATAACTTCGCCTAACCACAACTTCGCCTCATATACTGTTAAATAATTAAATATCAGGCGAAGTTAAACGTTAGGCGAAGTTAAGGATAACTTCGCCTAAACTGTAACTTCGCCTGAATATGAATCGGCAACAGTTTAGACGTTCAAACGAAGTGAATTTGGTCAATTTGGAGATTGCGGACTCAACCAAACATGTTTTGATGGAGATCAACACGATCAAGTTGAATACGACTACGTTAAAATAAGTTTGAAAAGAGGGTGTTGGATGTTTGAAAGAACGGGGTCACGAATCGGGTCGAAACGACCTTTGATTAACGCCATTGTCAGTGATTATACGATATGATGACACTACACACCTTTAAATCGGATTAGAAACTGAGAAAAACAACAAGATGTGATCGAGATATAACTTCGCTTAGGGTTAACTGAGAATAAGTTCGCCGGGTTTTGAAAAATAATACCGAGCTTTGACCAAAAATTTCTTTATATAGGGTCAAGGTTATACAGGCGAAGTTAGGGTTAACTTCGCCTGTCCCATAACTTCGCCTGTTTAAACAACTTCGCCGCTTTCCTCAACATCGCTCAATATGAAACTTTACCAAACAGACCCTTATAAATTGAACATTATGCCATTAACTTTTAAAACTTCCTTCAAAGAGTTAACTGATTCGATCAAGAAGCAAGTAACCAGGTATAAAATCATAAAACGACATAAGTAGAATAAATTTTTAGAAATAAAGTACACGGGATCAAATTTCAGTCTAGTCGGGGACCAACATGTTTTAGAAAAGATCCGAACAAGAATCATACTAATTAAGTGACTGTCACATAGATCCATGTTCAGCTGTATTATGACATAAAGAAATAGGTTGTAAGCAGGTAAATAACTTAAAATGGTTTTCATCGTTTCTGTGATACGGGTTAGGTTCAATTAAGCTCAAAATTTAAATGGGCAACACATCAGAGATTGTGATGCCTCCTATCTATTCTCAAAGCGTATTTGGCTTTCCCCAAGTCACCCCGAGTTAACCTCGACCCGTAGTGTCTGATTAAATAGTAAGTACACGCCGATCTGTAGAGTCTTCTTCCCGTTCTCTTTCTTGCATCTTGATTGAGAAGTATTAACATTATAAGCTCTAGAATGTCTTAGTAACACATAATAATAATTTTTTTTTTTAAATAATAAGATTTACACAGCTTCAAGTAAACTACTGCAAGTCCCGAATCTGGATCACTGCAGTGTCTTGACACACCATCTTCTCGGGAATCAGAACACTCACGGGCTCGTGTATGACTGGGTAATCGCTTTTCTGCCTATCATTCGGAAAGATATATATGAAGACATGCACAACTCTTAAGGAGTTTCCACGTAAAATCGAGGAGATTTAGTTAGTATCACTTCTACTTTTACGCACCATAAAAAGCTACCATGACATACAATGACTGTTCTAAAGTCTTTTAGGCCTAATAACTTCACTAGTTAAGCACACAGAATCAGTTTGTCCATCACTTTCCAAGGTTGGATCAATTTTCTTTTAAACATTTTATAGATACTTCTTACGAAGCAGTAGACTTGAAAAATTATTTCATCTCCCATTTTAAAAATATTTTTAACTTCTATCGCCCCGATCAAGTCGAAGTCTTCAGGTAAACGGCTATCCTGAAGATCCAATGGATCAGCTGGACCGACCACATACGAGTATGTGTCCTTCTAACTAAGTATGAACGACTAATTTTCAGCGAAAGAATAAAACACATCATAAACCGCCCCGGTCACTTTCAGTCATCTGGTTAATGGCTATCCTCATACTCTACAGGTAGAAATGAGGACCAAACATATCCGAAGATATGTCCTTCAAACTGAAGCAACCGACATAATTATAAGCGATAGTGACGTTTTTTTTTTTTTTTTTTTTTTTTTTTTGAAAGTAAAAACGAAAAACATGGTTACTCGGGATTGATCATCCCATTTAGCTCAACAAGGTTTTGAAAACGAGTTTTGTCAAACGCTTTAGTAAACAAATCAGCGAAATTATCTAACGAATCAACCTTTTCGAGCACTATCAATTTCTTCTCAGCACAATCCCGTATGAAATGATGACGGATGTCATTGTGTTTAGTTTTGCTATGCTTTACGAAATTGTTAGTTACTGAGATAGCAGCAGTGTTATCTATGCAAATAGGAGTATGAGTGAAATTCAGACCGTAATCGCGCAATTGCTGTTGTATCCAAAGAACCTGGGAGCAGCAGTTCGATGCTGCCATGTATTCTACTTCACAGGTAGAAATGGCGACTGAGGTCTGCTTCTTGCACTGCCATGACACTAATCTGCCTCCAAGAAACTGACATCCACCTGTTGTTGACTTCCGATTCTGATTGCATCCTCCATAATCAGAATCCGTGTAGGCGACTAACTCCAAGTCTCCTCCTTTCGTGTACCACAACCCTAGCTTAGGCTTGCCTTTGAGATAACGCAATATCCTCTTCACACCCTTCATGTGAGATTCCTTTGGGTTTGCCTGAAAGCGAGCACAAAGACAAACTGCAAACATAATATCAGGTCTAGATGCAGTTAAGTACATTAAAGAACCTATGATTGCCCGATATTGGGTGGGGTCCACGTCTGCATCACTGTCTGAATCAGCACCCAGTTTATGGTTGACGCAAACTGGAGTATCAAATGGAGTGCTGTCCTCCATCTTGAAGCGTTTGAGAACGTCTTGGACATATTTAGTCTGATGAATGAACATCCCATCTTTCTTCTGATCAACCTGCAGTCCTAAAAAGAAAGTTAGTTCACCCATAGCACTCATTTCAAAACTCTTTTTCATGACGGCTTCAAATTCCTGACACATGGCGACTTTTGATGCAGCAAAGATGATGTCGTCCACGTAGAATTGAACCAGAAGAAAGTCGCTTCCTTTTCTCTTAACGAACAGTGTGCTATAGATCTTTCCCCTTTCAAATTCATTCTCAAGCAAGTAATCGGATAGAGTTGCGTACCAGGCACGAGGGGCCTGATGTAGCCCATATAGCGCTTTACTTAGCTTGTACACGTGATCAGGAAAGTCTGGGTCAGGAAAACCCGGAGGTTGCTCAACGTACACAACCTCATCGACTTTACCGTTAAGAAACGCACTTTTCACGTCTAACTGGAACACCTTCATCTCCTTGTGTGCAGCAAATGCCAAAAACAATCGAATCGCTTCCAATCTCGCCACAGGAGCAAACACTTCATTGTAGTCGATCCCTTCTTGCTGATTAAAACCTTTTACAACCAGCCTTGCCTTGTTCCTGATAATTATCCCTTTTTCATCTCTCTTGCATTTGAAAACCCATTTTGTGCCAATCGCATGCACATTTTTCGGTTTTGCAACCAAAATCCATACCTCCATCTTCTTGAACTGGGCTAACTCTTCTTGCACGGCTTCGACCCACGAGCTGTCCTTGAGAGCCATTTGATAGTTCTTTGGTTCAATCTGGCTGATAAAGCAGGTGTACAAGCATTCGTTAATGATGCCTGTATCTTTAATGCTTGTGTAAACACAAGTGTGCTCATTCAAGCTTCGTCTTGTTTGTACACCGTCGGACAGATCACCTATCACGTTCTCCAAAGGGTGATTTTTGTGAACACTCGTAGTCGGAACCGAACTGACTTGCAGATTGTCTTCCAGGTTCGAAGATAGTTCATCAATGGGTGATTGTTGTTGAGAATGAAAAGGATTGAAGAATTCCTCTTCTGTAGAAGTAGCAGGGGTATCGACAGCATTTGACGAGGAAGGTTGACATTCATCATACTGCGGTCGTTGCACAAAATTTTCTTCCTCATCATAAAGCATCTTCGTAGCTATTCTCTCATCAACTTCTGCACAATCCAAGTAAGGCAAATTAAAAGATTTAAAAAGCCTATCATAGTCGAAAGCCCCAGCGGGTCCCGTGCTTGGTTTTGGTGATTTGTAACTTGTGATGTCAGTGTTACACACCACCTCAACCTTGCTGGTCGATAGATTAAAGACTCGTCTGTTGGGTGTCCCAACAACATATCCGACTAAAATACCTTCGTCGGCTATCTCACCAAATTTTGAGTTCGTCTTTAATATCGAACACGAGGACCCGAATGGTTCGAGACCACTCAAGTTAGGCTTTCTACCATGCATAAGTTCATAACATGTTTTATTCAATCTTTTAACAGTTAAAACTCTATTAAGGATATAACAGGCTGTTGCGACAGCTTCAGCCCAGAACACCACAGAAAGTTTAGAATCAACCAGCATGGTTCTGGCTCCTTCAATTAGCGTTCTGTTCTTCCTCTCAGCCACCCCATTTTGTTGCGGAGTATACGGAGCGTTGTACTGGTGGTCTATCCCTTTCTGTAAGCAGAATATCTCCATCTGATAGTTTTTGAACTCTGTCCCATTGTCAGTCCTGATGTATTTAACCTTTTTCCCCATAATATTCTCAACCTTGGTAATCAAATTCATTACCAACTGAACCGTTTCATCCTTTGTCTTCAGGAAATATACCCAAGAATATCGAGAGAAATCATTAGTTATCACCAAGCAGTATGATGTTCCACCTAGGCTTTTTACATTCACGGGACCGAAGAGATCCATGTGAAGTAGGTCTAGGGTACTGACTATTGAATTAACCTTCTTGGTGTGATGAGATTTCTTGTGTTGCTTTCCCTTTTTGCACGATAAGCATTGGTCTTCAAAGTTGAAATTTTTCAAGGGAACACCCAGCACCAGCCCATTCTTGACAATGTAGTTCATTTTTCGAAGATGAATATGCCCCATTCTTCGATGCCATAAATCGCACTCCGATTCAGTTGCCTTTGACAGAAGACATGATTCTTCTGTTGCCATCTCAGTCCCTCATGTCCATAACATATGTATTCTTTTCCCTTGGAGCCTTCATTACTATCCATTCCTCTGGTATCTTGAAACCAGGATACAGTACGATCGCTTCATTTTTGGTAAAGTGCACAGTGTAATCTTTGTCACAGATCTGAGACACACTCAGCAGATTATGCTTCAGCTCTTCTACGAAATTCACTTTTTCTAACTTCATTTTAACATTAGTCACCGTCCCAATTCCAGTAATTCTACCACCACTCTCTCCAGCAAAACTTACTCTACCTCCCTGAACAGGTTTCCATTCGTTTAACAAATTCTTGTTACCTGTCATGTGCCGGGAACAGCCGCTATCCACAACCCATAGATTGTTTGCAGCCCTGTTCAACTGTTCCTGCACGGTTAAAGCAAAGGATTAAAATCTGGGGACCCAAGACCTACTGGTCTTGGGTCGATTAAATCTGTTAAAAGGCATCCCGTACTTTGGCTGTCCAAAGTTAGTATTAGAATGATTTCTGTAAGTCCTAAAAGGATACCTTCTAGTAGATTGACTATGAGGCCATCCAAACCTTCGTGAATTAAATGAATTATAACTAATGATTTGGTTGTTAACAGGGAAAAACTGAGATCGACTTCTTTGAAAACCTGGATTAGTCCAATATCTGAACTTTGATGAGTTTTCATTCTTACCATTATAGTAATTACTGTTAGTTCTATTCTCAGTTTTCGAAGGCCTCATACCTCTGAATCTCTGATTCAGAGGGCAATCAGCAATCAGGTGTCCTATTTGATGGCATCTGAAACAGCTCATGTGTTCAACTTTCGTCTCAACAGTTGTTTTAGATGTTGAGGTTGCATTACTGCCCGTTTGTCTAACATATGGTGGGACATACGGGTTTAGTGGAGAATTCTTTTCAGTTGGTTTATGTTCCTCTCCACGTTTTAGTAACACTGCCTCTTCTGTTGTCTCACTAGACTCGGATGTCTTGTCCGGATTTGATGAGACAGAACTAGGAACAGAAATCTTAACATTCGAACAGGCTTACTCGTTTCGCTTTCACTAACTTCTGGATCTTTAATCGTAACTTTAACAGGAACTGTCTGACCAATTTCAACATCAACAGATTTCTGATTACTAGGATCATAAGTATAGTTATGATTATAAGGTGGTGGAACTTCAGAATATCCAATTCCTCCCCTTTTAACTGGGGAACGTTGATCACTTACGAGGTGATCAAGTATTGCGGAGGAATTTCTAAATTGCTCAAGCTTTCTGTTTAGTTCCACCACTTTCACCTGGTAATCAGCTATCTGTTTATCCCTTTCAGCAATTAGTTTGGTTTTCTCTTCTAACACTTCATAGCTAAGATCAATTACTTATATTTTTACAGCTAGACTGGCTTTAAGACTTCTGATATCTTTCTCACTAGCTTTTATTTTTACCGTGTAATTTTTTCTCTAGTTTTAGTGTAATAATGATCTTCTTTTAATATTCTAAATTGAGCATCCAAACTAACAAACTGATCAGTTATTGTTTTCAACTGTTCAGATAGATTTTCACATTTCGTACAAGGGAGTTTAGAACTTACCTCAGAGAGCTGATCTGTCACCTCTGCCATATAAGCTTGATCTTCTCTTGTCTCTCTGTTTTTTCCTTCAGTTTCGATGTTAACCAAGTTGGCCTGTTCGAACACTTCCTCAACTTGCAGATTCCAATTGTATTCTGTAGGTTCCCAGCCGGATCTACACGAGATACCACGTACTACGCAGGTGCGGAATCCCTACGTAAGACGTTACGAGTATAGAAAACAATACGATTAACACACGATAATCAAACACGTTGTATACCAACCTTAAACACGTGATACGAAGATCACTTGATTACAGACTCTCTCTGACTCGAATACACGAAAACTGTAAAACTGAATTAATGATTAATAAGCCGTAACAGATGGCTTATATAATCACGACAACTTCGCCTGGCATGTTCAGGCGAAGTTGTCACTAACTTCGCTTGTCTAACAAGTTCGCCCATATCAGCGAACTTGTTAGCAACTTCGCTTATACAAAACATAAAATATTACAAACGCAATTACAGACACTAGACACTGAACTACTGACATTATGCACCAACAGACTCCCCCTTGGCAGTAGCTTCATCTCTTTAGCTTCAATCACGTGTCTTGTAATCTTCAACCTTGTATCTTCACGCATGCACTCCTTCTCGAACACAAACCGACACAACTCTTTGATATTTCCTCGCTTCGTCTTTCCAAGCAGGAATATAAAAGATTTTCTTCTCATTGAGCACCTGCAGATCAGCTTACGATAAGTTTACCAAATGCATCGGATCGTAAACTCTTAGCACCTCTTGTTCATCCTAGTCTTCCATCACTGCCTCAGCTGTCTCACAGTATACAAACCACCACTTTAGGTCTTTAAGCACATCCTTGGGCAAAAACTTCATCGGTACTTCTTTCAAACACCGGATCGGTTTATACTTCATGACCATCCAAGGCTTTCCATCAGCTCTCAAACCTCTATCCTTGTCTTCAACAAGTTTTCCCTTCTGTGGTTTTAACACCTCAAATTTCTTCTCTTTTATACTTTCTTTCCATACAATTTTCCCAATAACTCTAGCCATATTATCGTCACTTCGATTGATTAACCCCAATCTGGCTAAGTCTTTCACTTCACATTCCGGCAGTGTATTAAACGATCTTAACAGTCTTTTAAAATACTGAACACCGTCATACCTTTTAATCACGAAGAGCCTCAACTGCTCATCATAGATCCAGCATATAATCCCTTTCTTCGCTTCAGCATAGCCTTTAATGTTGTAACTCTTCTTAAACATTGTAGGGACCGCCGGTTTCTTCGTTTTGACGAACCATTGAGCATAGCCTTCCTTCCACCTAGGCTGCTCTTCCAATTCAGACTCATCGCTTCCAATCTGTTCACTCATATCGGCTTTCTCAACATCTGGAATGTCATGCTCCACATTCTCTTCTACTATCTCTCCCTCTTCAATCTCATCACAATCTCTTCACCAATTTTCTCTATCACATCACTCGGTAGAATATCATCATCACCAACCAAGTCATCAACCATCTCCTCTACGTCCACCACCACCACCTCATCACCAGCTGCAGATGTCGACTCCCCCTGAGTTGTGGAAGTTCCAAGAGCTTGAGTAGTTCTTGGTAGCTCACCACCTGCATCTTTCGACGCATTGGGATCATCGTCTCTATCATTTCTTCTCTTCGTCCTCAACTCGTCGCCTTTACAGCTCGTCTCCCCCTGAGATGCCAAGAACTCCTTGAAAGCATCTATGATTTTTCCATGTTGTACCAGGAGGGACGACTGCATCTGATTCTCTGTAACTAGGCGCTGAATAGCCTGGGTCTGGATAAGATTAATCTTTGACTGCTCTGCCACGACCCGTTCCAGTGCTGCTATTCGTTCTGAGTCTGATAGGGTTGCATCGAAATCGAACCTCATATGCGATAAATCGTGAGTGTACTGAGGAGGGATTTCCGATGTCACCGGGACCTCAGAAGTAGAAATAGACGTAACCGCAGGTGGTATCGTCATTGATAACCCTGCAGTGGTCACAACAGTCGACTCAATAAAGCGTGCCACGACCTCCGATGGAGTAACGTTCGGAGGCGGCAACGAAACGATCACGGGAGCCGAAAGTTGGAAAGTAGTGGGTGGAAGGCCAAATGTAGATGAGGTAGCCACCACGGGAACACCCGTAGCGCTTGGCCTTGTAACCTGTAGGGATGAGGGAACCATTGTCATACCGGATAGTGCTGGTGGAGTGAAACGTACCACCCTAGAGCTTTCACCGGCTCCTGATCCTGCACCTATCCGTTCCTTTCTTGACCTTCTTATCAACTGTTGTACCTCTTCCTCAAAGTCTGACTCGTCATCATCATATGTTCTCTTTCTTTTCCCATGTAGTCTTTCTCGAGTCACCATAATCCTTCTCTCCTCTGCCACTTCATCATCAGAATCTGAGCCAGCCACCGTTGTAGCTGCCCTAGTAACATGCACAGTCGAGGCACGTTCAACAGGGACCTGAACGTTCTCCTCTGGATCCACCCGATCCATATCAAAGAAGCCTTGACCACCAAATTCTGCATCAAGGTCCACGTTCTCCTCCGGTGACACAACAGGAGCAGCAGGTATAGCTTGAGGTGCTCCTGCCTGTTGTGGTGCCGGGTCCCTAAACTCATCCCCACGAGCAGGCACATACTCCGGGTTGATTAAGTACCCAAAGAGTGGAGTATGGCGAGGACGAAGCTCAGGTTTGCTCCTCACACTGAAGGATCGACACTGGGCGAAGATCCGCTTATTCACACTCTCAACATATCGGATCGGACGGCGCTGAGGAAGTGTTGGAGCAACATGATCCAAGATCATTTGAAGGAATCTTGGATACATGATGAACCGCTCACGCGCCATCGCTCTTCGTTGACGATCAATCTCGTAAAAGACCATCTGACTAAAGCTGAATCGCTTGTTGTATGTCAGAGCAGTCATCGCTGACTGCATGGTCGCGCCCATGCCATCAGTGCCCGCCTTTCTCCCTGACATGCATACTATCATAACATGCATGAGAAAGCGCCACTGGTCAAGGAGGAATCCCTTCCTTCTCTGCGAATCCCCCAAGGGACCTGAATAACCCATCCTCAAAAATGCTCCATCGCGAAAAGGAGCTACAAACTCTGTCGGGTCATCCATTGTCTCGTTTCCAAACCGCAGAGCCGCCCGGATATGTTCAGAAAAGAACTGAACCATCTGACCGTTAACTGTTGCGCGCATCACCGGGGGTTCGACTCTACAGTCGTATTCCACGGTCTGCCAGAAATCCTCAATGTTGGGTAAGGATATCGGCAGAGTTGTTGTAATGGCGTGGAATATCCTCGAGCGTAAAAGGAATGTGATGATTTCGCGGAAATCATCAACTCCGCTCGCTTCCGGGTCTAAGGTGATATACATGTTGTGACCCGGGAAGAACTGTCTTTGTTGATCACCTCCGCCATCACCGCCTGCACCACCTGCTCCAGCAATAGTAGCCATATCTGCAACAAACAGGTTAAGTTAGATAAACGTCAAAGCGAATCACAAGTTCGCCTGTTACCATGAGCGAAGTTGTGATCAATTCTGTATAGGCGAAGTTAAAGGTGAGGCGAAGTTGGAAAACAACTTCGCTTCAACTTGAACTTCGTCTGAAAATAGTTAAGTAAAATGGTCCAGGCGAAGTTACGGATAACTTCGCCTAATCACAACATCGCCTCATAACTGTTTCAAAATCAATAATCAGGCGAAGTTAAACCTCAGGCGAAGTTACGGATAACTTCGCCTAAACTGTAACTTCGCCGAATTTGAATCGGCAACAGTTAGGATTTTGAACGACGTGTAGATGATGATTTCGGAGATCAAGGACTCCGAAATACATGATTTTATGAAGTTTTATACGTTCAAGTGGTTTACTATCACGTAAAAACAAGTTTGAAAATCGGGTTTTTAGGTTTCAAATAATCGAGGTCACGAAACGGGTCGTATCGACCTGTGATAATCATTAACGACAATGATTATACGAATATGGAACCCTACACACCTTTAATCGACAATGAAATCGAGAAAGAAACACAGAATGATTGATGATAATAGAATCGATAAGTTCGCCGAGGTTTCTGTGAGTATAAGTTCGCTGGGTTTTGAAATAAATGAACAGTTTGACCTTTAAAGTCCTTTATATAGGGTCACAGATGTATCGGCGAAGTTGTGGATAACTTCGCCTATCAGGCGAAGTTATGCAGAACTTCGCTGAAATTAAAAATTTTTCAAAACAAACCCCATAATTTGAACAATTTGCAACTAAGTTAGAAAACATCCTTTAAAGCGTTAAATGAAACGATCAAGACCAAGTAACCAGGTATAAAATCATACAACTCCAAAAATAAAAAAACTTTTAAAATAAAGGTACACTGGATCAAATTTCAGTCTCGACAGGGACTACCATGTTTTAGAAAAGATCCGAACAGGAATCATACTAATTTCGTGACTGTCACACAGATCCGTGTTCAGCTGTATTATGACATAAAGAAACAGGTTGTAAGCAGGTAATCTACTTAGAATGGTTTTCATCGTTTCTGTGATACGAGTTAGGTTCAATTAAGCTCAAAACTTAAGTGGGCAACAACTCAGAGATTATGATGCCTCCTATCTATTCTCAAAGCGTATTTGGCTTTCCCCAAGTCACCCCGAATTGACCTTGACCCGTAGTGTCTGATTAAGTAGTGATTACACTTCGATCTTAGACTATGTTTCCCGTTCACCTTCTTGCATCTTGATTGAGAATCATTAACCTTATGAACTCTAGAATACACACATTTTTTTTTTAATCTAACATATATATACACAACTTCAAGTAGAAAATAACTGCAAGTCCCGAATCTGGATCACTGCAGTGTCTTGACACGCTATCTTCACGGGACTCAGAACACTCACGAGCTCGTGTATGACTGGGTAATCGCTTTTCTGCCTATCATTTGGAAAGATATGTATGAAGACATGCACAACTCTTAAGGAGTTTCCACATAAAATCGAGTAGATTTAGTTAGTATCACTTCTACTTTTACGCACCATAAAAGCTACCATGACATACAATGACTGTTCTAAAGACTTTTAAGCCTAATAACTTCACTAGTTAAGCACACAGAATCAGTATATCTATCACTTTCCAAGGTTGGACCAATTTTCTGTTAAACATAGTAAAGTAACTTCTTACGAAGTAGTAGACTTGAAAAATAATTTCATCTCCCGAAAAGAAAAATTTAACTTCTATCGCCCCTACCAAATCAAAGTCTTCAGGTTAACGGCTATCCCGAAGATCCAATGGATCAGCTGGACCGACCACATACTAGTATGTGTCCTTCTAACTAAGTATGATCGACTAATTTTCAGCGAAAGAATGAAAACTCATCATAAACCGCCCCGATCACTTTCAGTCATCTGGTTAATGGCTGTCCTCATATTCTACAAGTAGAAATGAGGACCAAACATATCCTAAGACATGTCCTTCAAACTGAGGCAACCGACATAATTCTAAGCGATAGTGACGTTTTTTTTTTTTTTTTTTTTTTTTTTAAACAAACATAAGAAAGCACGGTTACTCGGGATTGATCATCCCATTCAGCTCAACAAGGTTTTGAAATCTAGATTTGTCAAACGCTTTCGTGAATAAGTCAGCGAAATTATCTAACGTGTCAACCTTTTCGAGCTCAATCAGCTTCTTCTCAGCACAATCCCGTATAAAATGATGACGTATATCAATATGTTTAGTTTTACTGTGCTTCACGGGATTGTTAGTTACTGAGATAGCAGCAGCTGTTTTATCAATGCAAATAGGAGTAAGTGAGAAATTCAGACCATAGTCGCGCAACTGTTGTTGAATCCAAAGAACCTGGGAGCAGCAGTTGGATGCTGCCATGTATTCTGCTTTACAGGTTGAAATTGCGACTGAAGTCTGCTTCTTGCATTGCCACGACACCAATCTGCCACCAAGAAACTGACATCCACCAGTTGTAGATTTCCGACTCTGATTGCACCCTCCATAATCAGAACCTGTGTAAGCGACTAGCTCCAAGTCTCCTCCTCTCGGGTACCACAACCCCAGCTTCGGCTTGCCCTTGAGATACCGCAGTATTCTCTTCGCACCCTTCAAATGGGATTCTTTTGGGTTTGCCTGAAAGCGTGCACAAAGACAAACAGCAAACATTATATCAGGCCTAGAAGCAGTTAAGTACATTAAAGAACCTATAATAGCCCGATATTGGGTTGGGTCCACGTCTGCATCGTTATCTGAATCAGCACCCAATTTGTGATTGACGCAGACTGGAGTTTCATATGGAGTGCTGTCCTCCATCTTGAAGCATTTGAGAACATCATAGACATACTTCGTCTGATGAATGAACATCCCGTCTTTCTTCTAATCAACCTGCAATCCTAAAAAGAAAGTTAGTTCACCCATAGCACTCATTTCAAATCTCTTCTTCATGACGGCCTCAAACTCCTGACACATGGTGACCTTTGATGCAGCAAAGATAATGTCATCCACGTAGACTTGCACCAGCAAAAAGTCGCTTCCCTTTCTCTTGAAGAACAACGTGCTATCAATCTTACCTCTTTCAAACTCATTCTCAATCAAGTAATCGGATAACGTTGAGTACCAGGCACGAGGTGCCTGATGTAGTCCATACAGCGCTTTACTTAGCTTGTACACGTGATCGGGAAAGTCAGGGTCAGGAAAACCCGGAGGTTGCTCAACATACACAACCTCATCGACTTTACCGTTTAGGAACGCACTCTTCACATCCAACTGAAAAACTTTCATCTCTTTATGAGCAGCAAATGCCAAAAACAGCCGAATGGCTTCCAATCTTGCCACAGGAGCAAATACTTCATTGTAATCAATCCCCTCTTATTGATTAAAGCCTTTAACAACCAGCCTCGCCTTATTCCTGATAACAACCCCTTTCTCATCTCTCTTACATTTGAAGACCCACTTCGTGCCTATCGCATGCACATTTCTTGGTTTTTCAACCAAATTCCATACTTCCATTTTCTTAAACTGAGCTAACTCTTCTTGCATGGCTACGACCCACGAGCTGTCCTTCAGAGCCATTTGATAGTTCTTTGGTTCAATCTGGCTGATGAAGCAGGTGTACAAGCATTCGTTGATAATGCCCGTGTCTTTAATGCTTGTGTAAACACAGGTGTGCTCATTCACGCTTTTTCTTATTTGTACACCGGCGGACAGATCACCTATCACATTCTCCAACGGGTGATTTTTGTGAATTCTCGTAGTCGGAACCGAACTGACATTTAGATTATCTTCCAAGTTCGAAGATAGCTCATCCATGGTTGATTGATGTTGAGAGTGAAACGGATTGATGAATTCCTCTTCAGTAGAGGCAGCAAGGGTATTGACAGCATTTGACGAGGAAAGCTGACATTCATCATACTGTGGTCTTTGCACCAAAGTGTCTTCCTCATCGCATATCATCTTCGTAGCAATTCGTTCCTCATCTTCTGCAAAATCCAAATAAGGCATGTTAAAAGATTTAAAAAGTCTATCATAGTCAAAAACCCCAGCGGGTCCCGTGCTTGGTTTTGGTGATTTGTAACTTGTGATATCAGTGTTACACACCACCTCAACCTTGCTGGTCGATGTATTAAAGACCCGTCTGTTGGGAGTCCCAACAACGTATCCGACTAAGATTCCTTCGTCGGCAACTTCACCAAATTTTGAATTGGTCATTAATATCGAACACGGGGACCCGAATGGTTCAAGACCACTCAAGTTGGGCTTTCTCCCATGCATTAGTTCATAACAGGTTTTATTTAATCTTTTAACAGTTAACACTCTATTAAGGATATAACAGGCTGTTGCAACGGCTTCAGCCCAGAACACCACGGGAAGTTTCGAATCAGCCAGCATGGTCCTGGCTCCTTCAATCAAAGTCCTGTTCTTCCTCTCAGCCACTCCATTTTGTTGCGGAGTGTACGGTGCGCTGTATTGGTGTTCAATCCCCTTCTGTAGGCAGAAGATCTCCATCTGATAGTTCTTGAATTCAGTCCCATTGTCACTCCTGATGTATTTAACTCTTTTTCCCATAATGTTCTCAACTTTGGTAATCAAATTTATTACCATCTGAACAGTTTCATCCTTCGACTTCAGGAAATATACCCACGAGTATCGAGAAAAATCATCAGTAATCACCAAGCAGTACGATGTTCCTCCTAGACTTTTTACATTCACGGGACCGAAGAGATCCATGCGAAGTAATTCTAGGGTACTGACAATTGAATTGACCTTCTTGGTGAGATGGGATTTCTTGTGTTGTTTTCCCTTCTTGCATGATAAGCATTTGTCTTCGAAGTTGAAATTCTTCAAGGGAACCCCCAACACAAGCCCATTTTTGACAAGGTAGTTCATCTTACGAAGATGAATGTGCCCCATTCTCCTATGCCATAATTCGGACTCTGATTCAGTCGCTTTCGACAAAAGACACGATTCTTCAGTGGCCATTTCAGTAGACCTCATATCCATGATATACGTATTCTTAACTCTCGGAGCCTTCATAACAATCCAGTCCTCTGGTATCTTAAAACCAGGATACAACACTATCGCCTCATTCTTCGTGAAATGCACGGTATAATCCTTGTCACAGATCTGAGAAACACTCAGCAGATTGTGCTTCAGTTCTTCAACAAAGTTAACTTTCTCTAGCGTCATCTTTTCGTTAGTCACAGTCCCAATTCATGTGATCTTTCCACCGCTCTCTCCTGCGAAACTCACTCTACCACCTTGAACAGGTTTCCAGTCTTGTAACAATTTCTTGTTACCCGTCATGTGCCGGGAACAGCCGCTATCCACAACCCATTGATTGTTGGCAGCCCTGTTCAACTGTTCCTGCACGATTAAAGCAGAGAGTTAAAATCTGGGGACCCAAGACCGATTGGTCTTGGGTCGATACATCCCGTACCTTGGCTGTCCAAAGTTAGTATCATAATCATTTCTGTGAGTCCTAACAGGATACCTTCTTGTGGATTGTCTATGAGGCCATCCATACCGTCTTGAATTAAATGAATTATTAGTTATGGTTTGGGTGTTACTAGTGAAAAACTGAGATCTATTTTTTTGAAAACTTGGATTAGTCCATTTTCTGAAATTCGATGGGTTTTCAGTTTTATCATTAAATTGTTTACTGTTAGCTTTTTCCTCAGATTTTAAAGGCCTCACACCTCTGAATTTTTGCTTCAGAGGGCAATCAGCAACAAGATGTCCTTGTTGATTACATCTAAAACAACACCTGTTTTCAACTTTCTTATCAAAAGTTATCTTAGGTGTTGAGGCCGTATTACTGCCCGTTTGTCTCACATATGGTGGGACATACGGGTTTAGTGGAGACTTCTTTTCAGATGTTTTCTTTTTCTCTCCACTTTTTGGTAACACTTCCTCTTGATTTGTGTCACACGACTCAGAAGACTTGTCCGAGTTAGATGAGACAGGACTCGGAGCAAAAATTTAACACTTGCAACAGGCTTACTAACTTCTGGTTTTTTAGCAGTAACTGGAACTGGAACTGTCTGACCATAGTCAACATCGACAGATTTCTGATTACTAGGGTTAAAAGTGTAATTATGATTGAAAGGTGGTGGAACTTCATGATAACCAATTCCTCCCCTTTTTGGGGAACCTTGATCACTAACGAGGTGATCAAGTATAGCAGAGGAATTTCTGAATTGCTCCAGTTTCCTGTTAAGTTCCACCACTTTTACCTGGTGATCAGCAATCTGTTTTTCTCTTTCAGCTATTAGTTTGGTTTTTTCTTCTAGAACCTCATAGCTAAGATCAATCATGTTAATTTTTTCAGCAAGCTTTGCTTTAAGACTTTTAATATCTGTTTCACTAGCTTTAATTTTTACTTTGTAACTATTTTCTCTAGCTTTAGTGAAATGATGATCTTCTTTTAAAGTTTTATATTGCGCATCCAAACTAACAAACTGATCAGTTAGAGTTGTCAGTTGTTCAGACAGATGTTCACACTTAGTACAAGGAAGTTCGGTACTTACCTCGGAGAGCTGGTCTGCTACATCTGCCATGTACGCTTCATCTTCGCCAGTTCCCTTCTCACTATCTGCATTTTCGATGTTTGCCAAGTTGGCCTGTTCAAATACTTCTTCAACATGCAGATTCCAGTTGTACTCTTCATTCTGTCTGGAAATCATGGCTCTATAGTCATTACCACTACCACTTTGCTGTATAGATCTGTTCTGACTGCGTTCTACACGTTCATTCTTGCATTCTTTTGCAAAGTGGCCATTCTGCTGACAGTTGTAGCAGCGAACCTTCGACTTATCAAACCCTGGCCTCTCACCGACAAACTTCCTGCCAGTCTTCTTCATGAACCTCTTTACCCTTCTCACTATCATGGCCATCTGCCACTGCAGATCCATCTCCTCCAAATCATTAGCATCGATCTGGTCATAATCTTCATCCAAAACTGCAGGATCAACGATCTTACCCTGAATGTAGTTCTCATACGAAGCAATAAAAGATGCATAGAGAGCAAACTGCTGTTCAGCAGATTTGACACTCATGGGCATCTTCGAGTAGTTGTTGTTTGAAACACTTGGTGAATAACTACTCTTGGTCGCTTGAGGTTGAGAAGCATTTGACCCTCCAGCTACATAGCACACATCACCGTTCATATTGAGAGATACATGTCCCTCATGTGTTGAGCTCGCGCCTGACTCTCCCTTAGAGTAATAAGCAGATGATACCGTTTTCGAACTTGATCCGGAGTTAACCTTTGCCCCATACATACCCGGATCTTGAACCTGATCGGTAGGTGTCTCCTTTCGTACCATGTTCAGTGCAAACGTTCTCAGCTTGTTAACTGCTGTCTCAAGGTCATAGTCAGCAAAGTCTTTATCTTCTCTCATCAACACAGTATACATCTCCCATTTTGGTGGGAGAGCATCAAGAAGCTTCTCAACAATCTCATCTTCTTTGTATGCAATTGAATAGTTGCTGAGTTCAGTCATCAGATGATAATATCTGGTGATGATATCATCAAGTGATTCGTTTTTCAGATACTTGAAGACCGAGAATTGGGTTTTTAGAAGTTTAATCTTCGAAGCACGAATTCCCACATTGCCCTCAAAACGGTTTTCAAGAGCTTCCCAAAGCTCTCTAGCAGTCTTATACTTTCGGAAGGTGTGAAGTATCTCTTGTGGAAGAGCCATTGTAATTGCTGCATGAGCTTTACTTTCTGCCTCATACATCTTCTTCTCTTCATCTTCCATCTCTTTGTACTTCTTGATCTGATCATGACCTTCATACTCAGTAGTAGGTGGAATGTAACCATCTTGTATACACACCCACATCTTGGCATCTTGATACTTGACATATTGTTCAAAACGATCTTTCCACGCTACATAATCCATTTTCTTAAGCATCTTGGGAGCCTTTGTAGCTGAACCTGCTTCTACTTCCATCTTTACTAGTTCAGTAATGTTTATCGAAGACATCTTTCTCTAAACTCAAAGAAATCCGAAAATAAAATTTTATTTTCAAACAGCACTGTTGGCGAAGTTGTGGATAACTTCGCTTAAAGCTTAACTTCGCGTGAATTTGTAACGTCGCTCACTTTCTTAAATTCGCTGGATTGGCGAACTTGAGAATAACTTCGCTTAAGTTGAGCGAACTTGGGAGGTAGGCGAAGTTGTGGGTAACTTCGCTTGAGGTAAGCGAACTTGAAGAGGTAGGCGAAGTTGTGGATAACTTCGCTTAACCTTATATCTTCGCCGTAACCCTAGTAACAGTGACGGCAACATCGCCTGATGAACACGAAGCTTCTGCAGATTAGATTTCTGGGTTTTTCGAGGTTTGTGAAGGTGTTATGGGTTGTTTAAGCCTGTAGGAGGAGAGTATAACACTAAAACTCAGAAAACTCGTCCCGCGAATAGTCGAACGGAACGATTTCTATACCCGCGTGATAATCCCGAACCACACAATCGAGCAAACGCTCTGATACCAATTGTAGGTTCCCAGCCGGATCTACACGAGATACCACGTACTACGCAGGTGCGGAATCCCTACGTAAGACGTTACGAGTATAGAAAACAATACGATTAACACACGATAATCAAACACGTTGTATACCAACCTTAAACACGTGATACGAAGATCACTTGATTACAGACTCTCTCTGACTCGAATACACGAAAACTGTAAAACTGAATTAATGATTAATAAGCTGTAACAGATGGCTTATATAATCACGACAACTTCGCCTGGCATGTTCAGGCGAAGTTGTCACTAACTTTACTTGTCTAACAAGTTCGCCCATATCAGCGAACTTGTTAGCAACTTCGCTTATACAAAACATAAAATATTACAAACGCAATTACAGACACTAGACACTGAACTACTGACATTATGCACCGACATATTCCCCGTTCTGTCTGGATATCATTGCCCTATTCTCGTTACTTCCCCCATTCGGTTGTGTTGGCCTGTTCTGACTACGTTCTACACGTTCATTTGTGCATTCTTTAGCAAAGTGTCCATTCTGTTGACAGTTATAACACCGAACCTTTGACTTATCAAACCCTGGTCTTTCACCAACGAATTTTCTACCAGTCTTCTTCATAAACCTTTTAACTCTTCTTACTATCATCGCCATCTGCCACTGCAGATCCATCTCCTCCAGATCATCAGCATCGATCTGATCATAGTCTTCGTCTAAAGTTGCAGGGTCAACAATTTTACCTTTAATGTAATTTTCGTAAGAAGCAATGAAAGATGCATAGAGAGCAAACTGCTGTTCAGCAGATTTAACACTCATGGGCATCTGAGAGTAGTTGTTGTTCGGAACAGTTGAAGAAAAACTACCCTTTGTTGTTTGAGGTTTAGAAGTGTTTGTTCCACCAGCTACGAAACACACATCACCATCCATGTTGAGAGTTACATGACCTTCATGAGTTGAGTTAGCGCTCGAGTGTCCCTTTGAGTAGTAAGCAGATGATTCTGACTTCGAACTTGAATTTGAATTAACTTTCGCACCATACATTCCCGGATCCTGAACCTGATCAGTTGGTGTCTCTTTTCGAACCATGTTAAGTTCAAAAGTTCGTAGTTTGTTGACTGCTGTTTCCAAGTCAATGTTGGCAAACTCTTTATCTTCTCTCATCAAGACAGTGTACATCTCCCATTTCGGTGGGAGAGCATCAAGGAGTTTTTCTACGATCTCCTCTTCTTTGTAAACAATGGAATAATTGCTGAGTTCGGTCATCAGGTGATAATATCTTGTGATGATATCATCAAGTGATTCATTCTTCAAGTACTTGAACACCGAGAATTGGGTTTTGAGTAGCTTAATCTTGGATGCACGTATCCCCACATTACCTTCAAATCGGTTTTCAAGTGCTTCCCATAGCTCTCTAGCGGTTTTATATTTCCTGAAGGTGTGAAGAATCTCTTGTGGAAGAGCCATTGTTATCGCAGCATGAGCTTTGCTTTCAGCCTCATACATCTTCTTTTCTTCCTCTTCCATCTTATTGTATTTCTTAATTTGTTCACGACCCTCATACAAAGCCGTTGGTGGAATGTATCCATCTTGAATGCACACCCACATCTTAGCATCTTGATATTTAACATACTGCTCAAAGCGATCTTTCCAGGCCACGAAATCGGTACCCTTAAGCATTTTCGGTGCCTTAGTAGCTGAACCTGCTTCCACCTCCATTTTCACCAGTTCCATAATATTTATAGAAGTCATCTTTGGAAGAAATACAAACGAGCACTCAAAGAAACCAAAAATAAAAATTTTATTCTGAACAGTACTGTAGGCGAAGCTAAACTTAACTTCGCTTAAGTCTTAACTTCGCTTGAATTCTTAACTTCGCTCCTTTTTAAATTCGCCTGATTAGGCGAAGTTGTAGATAACTTCGCTTAAGTTAAGCGAACTTGTGAGGTAGGCGAAGTTGTTAATAACTTCGCTTAACCTTATATCTTCGCCTAAACCCTACAAACAGTAGCGGCAACTTCGCCTGATGAACAATTGTTTTTGCAGGTTTGATTTTGACATTTTGCGAGGTATGCGAAGGTGTAATGGGTTGTATTTGATGGTGGGAGATGAGTAAGACACAAAAACTCAGTATATTAACGTAAACTCGTCCCGTGAATAGTCGAACGGAACGATTTCTACACCCGTGTGATAATCCCGAACCACACAATCACGAGCAAATGCTTTGATACCAATTGTAGGTTCCCAGCCGGATCTACACGGAATATCTCGTTCTACGTAGGTGCGGAATCCCTACGTAAGACGATACGAGCGTAGAAGAAGAAACACGTTAAACACAATCAAACACACGTTACAATAAACAAAGAACACGTTGTATTGCAACTGATAACACGTGATATATCAATCACCGATTACACAAAAACTGAACAACTCTCTATCAAACAAACCGTAACCTATCCTTATATTATTCGACAACTTCGCCTAACATGTTTAGGCGAAGTTGTCACTAACTTCGCTTGTTCAACAAGTTCGCCCATATCAGGTGAACTTGTGAGACAACTTCGCTTAATTCTAAATACAAAACATACTAACTCGATTACAGACACTAGATACTGAACTACTAACATCATGTACCAACAAACACGAGCAACATTTACGAACAAACTTGAAGTTGTTGAGGCAGGAAAAGTTGTATGCTAAGTTGTCCAAGTGTGAATTTTGGCTACAAGGAGTACGATTATTAGGACATGTTTTTAGTCGACACAGAATTCACATAAACCCGAGCAAAACTGGTAAACACCAGATTTACCAAGAGAAATTTGTCAAATTTTGGGATTAGCTGGGTATTACCGGTGCCTTATTAAAAATTTTCCAGTATAGCCCAACCTTTAACCCTCTTAACCCATAGGGACCAAATTTATGATTGGGGAGAAGAACAAGAAATGGATTTTTAGTTGCTGAGACAGAAACTTTTTCAAACCCCTATGCTAAGATGATCTTGTAATCTATTATTATGCATCCCAAAAAATTTTAGGATGCGTACTAATGCAGAGAAACAAGGTTATAATGTAAGCTTCCCGACAATCAAAAGCGCACAAGAAAATTTTACTATCCTTAACCCGGAGTATGGGACGATTGTTTTTACATCTAATACATGGGCATATTATTTATATGTCATTAAACGCACAACTTATAGGAATCACAGAAGCTTATGACCTGCAATTGATCTGACAAAACTAAATATGGGATAAGGAAGACGAGTAGAATTGTGAAACAATTGTAATTGTGAAAACCGATACCTCAAGATGAAGGGATGAAATTAAACACCGGAAAGTACGGGCATTTGAAAAAAGTGATTAGACAAACCTTATCGCCCAAAAGAAAGCCTTGTGAGCTTAACATTTAGAAAATGAAGACTTGCACAGGAATGAGCAGAACTTTGAAAAGAAAACCGATGAAATACTATACTGCAAACAACCGAGTCTGGATTCCAACTTTTGGTAAACTATGTGACTTGATCATGGACGAAGCACATAAGTCCAAAGATTCTATTCATCCAGGTGCCGATAAGATGTACAAAAATTTAAGGTAATATTATTGGTGGTCCAAATGTCTGACTCGTGCTAGGATTAAGGCAAAATACTAAAAAGCCTCGGTAATGTTACAATAACCAGAAACACCCAGTGGAAGTGGGAAAGATTACTTTAAGCCTCGTAACACCCTTTCACAAATCATCCCGAGAAAACAGTGTAGTTCGGATACTAGTTGACCAACTAACTAAATTTGCATGCTCCTTATCGATCCATAACAACTACACAACTGAAATGCGCGCCTACCACTATGTCAACAAGATCATATCTCGACATGGTATGTCTAGTTCGATTACTTTAGACTAGGATAGTCATTTCGCTTCTTATATTCTGACAAACTTAAGAAATTGAGTCGGTTTAAGCACGACCTGTCATTTCCAAATAACGATCGATCTAGACGAACTATACAGATATTGAAAGAATTACCTTACATTTGCATATTAAATCTTAGAGGAAATTAATGCCAACATTTCCACTGGTCTAATCCTCGTATACTAGTAGTTATCATAATATTATAGGAGCGACATTATAATTGATATGATACGAGCAAGAACATGAATCGATACTTTATTATATTGAAAGTTGGCAACACTCAAAATGCAAAATTTGATTTGATTCCGGAAGCCACAGATTAAGCTCGTAAGATTCAAAAACAAAATGAAAGCTGCCTAAGACTGACAAAAGAAATATACTAATGTACGTAATAACTTGTTAACCTTTGAATTGTGTTATTTGAGTTGAGGAAATCGATAAGTTAACATCAATATATACGGAACCGTAAGAGGTTATCTTGAAATTTAATCCCCTAGCAAATCGAATAAAACCATGTTTAGTGTCAAGTTTTTGTCCTACTAATAATTTCCTCTATACTGAAACAAACAAGTGCCTTATTGGCAAGGCGGAGATAATACCAATTGAAAACTTACTTATAACTAAAATTGGTAAAGAACCCGTATGAATAATGGATGGGAAATTCAGATAGTTACGACTCGTCAAAAATTTCATTGATCAAAGTTCGGTAAAAATCCACAGCGTGGAACCAAATATAGCTGAAAACGAAAAAAAATATTGCTTTTGGTCCCTAAGGAACATATAATTGGCATATTGAATTTCGGGGACGAAATTTCTTAACGGGGGGAGAATGTGACAATTGAGACAAAACCAGGTATACCCTAATATACAGTTACCGATTTAACGATTAAACGCTTATTACGTGACGACCGAACTATTAACCGAACGGGTCTGGTTATGACCCAGATATCCCGGGGGGCCAATCTATAAGTGATATACGTTTAATATAAGCTAGCATATTAATATTATGGCCTTAGTTCGACAGCAAACCAGTTAAACGAAAACATGCTCGTTTAACTATCCGCTGTAGATTTAAACGCGAAAGAGAGTTACAAAACAAGTATTGTATCATCCGTTAAGCCGAAAAAGATTTACAAAACACTTAGTCAAAATGTTTTAAGCGATCCGTGAAACTATTTTCGATTTTTACAAAAGAATAACATGTTTTTATAAATTTATACTAAAACAGCCGAAAAACACTCGTTTTCGCGCTGCTTGTCATACCCGATATGTTTTTCGCACCAAAAACTGAACCCAAAATAAATTTGGACTTGGGTTTTCGCGTTTGGGCTTGTAAATTGAGAAAGATGGGCCAAATGGGTCCAAAGGGAAGCCAATTTAGCTTCCGGGCGCAAGGGAATTTACTCCCCCTTAAGTGACTTTAACATAAAATAAACATGAGATATTTTGTACATCACACTTACCACCAAATTCTGGAAAAGAACACTCTGCACGTCATAAAACTTCAAGAAAATCTAAGGTAAGTGGTTTAATTAACCAACTTTTATCCATGTTTAATCTTGTTAATATCATATAAACATAGTTTGATTACCAAAAATCATTCCTAACCATGCAAAAATCCTAAAAATGGTCCCAAAACATGTTTTGATCATACACATGGTTAGGAATCATAACCATACTCTTTTTTGGCCATAAACACGGATTATAGGGTTTAAACGGTGTTTTTACGGTTCAAAAGTTTGGTTTAATACCCTAGCCGAAACCCTAAGTTAAGAGGCTTCCATGTTGATTAAACTTGCTTGTTTTGTGATATAGGACCTGTACCTAGCTTTCATAGAATCAAAAGAACCCGAAAACTTGATTAGAAGGGCGAAAACGAACCAAAACCGCTAAGGTAATAATGAATCACTCGATTACGGGCTGTTTTGGATTCGATTGTTATTTGCATATTTTTAGGTCATGAAATTTTTCAGGGACATCAGGGACCATTTCATTGAGTCCCTGTTCAAATTTGGTAATTTTTCGACCATCCGATGATATTTGGAGAATTTATTACCGAATTGGGACGTTTATTTTAGAAAAATAGTTAAAATACTTGAAAATTTATGAAACTTTTTGGGGAACTCAGATTTGGTATATTTTGATCAGACATGAAATTTGGGAGCATTTGGAGAAGCCTAAGTAGGTTTTGTGTATTCGCGTTTAATTGAATTTTTATAGTCGAATTTGGCCCGAAAAGAATATTGAACAAGGTTGTTACATTCTAGAATTGATACAGATGGTTTTGGGATATAATTTGAACATCCAAGAAGTTTTGTGGAACTTTTGGAAATCGTTTGGGATAAACAGACGATTTTCAAGCTAAATATAGCTAATAAAATGAATTTTTATAAATTAATAAATCAATAAATAATTCCAGAATTATTTTTATAAAAATCTACATATTTTATTTGATAAGTGACTAAATTCTCATAATTTGATGATTAACGGTTAATTAATTATGCTAATTTGAAAATTAAACAAATTCAATTCTGATAAAAACCGTCAGGTTTGCGATTAACGAACCTGCGGGAATATCAGAGCACCAAGAGTGATCAAAAATCATATTTTTGGATTAATTATGTAAAATAAAACCTTTTTATGAGAAACTTGGACAATCTGGATAGATTGTGCGCGTTTCTTCTCAAATCAAACTGAATAAACGGAAACGGGCCCCGTAGCGAATCCGGAACCCCAATGGGTGATCTTTCTTTATAACTAAATCATTTTATCGACCAACACGTTTACCAAGCTTACATCCCCATAACTGTTTTCTGAACGCATAAACGAACAACTTGGCCCAACTAGGAAAACGGGGAAACTAAGCCAAATTCGGTTTTAAGTATTAAACATTGAACAACATCACAATCTAAGCCTGTTGATACTTTCTGGGCGTACCAGCTATACCCAGATTAGTTATACAGCCCAGTCTAGTATAATGATTATAATAATATTAAAATATTAATATTATTATAATATTGATTATAGGGGTTAGTGATACGAGTAAAAGGAACTACAAGCTGACGCTGTACTGAATCCCTATTAAACCGTGAGTTTCATGACCCCACTTTTAAACTGATTTTAGAACTTTCGGGGTGAAAAATATGTTGATACATATATGTACACTATGAATTGTTTGATGATGGGAATTATCTAAGTGCTAACACACAAAAGTCCCCACGAACACAGTGATTAACTTCGAGCCGGTGGCTTGTGAATAGTACTATTGGTTTGACAAACCTAAATGGAATCGGGCTGGTTGCCGTATCACATAGCGCCGTTTGCACATGACCATACTTATACAAACAGGCTATGTAGTGTTAAACATAGCTACCGGGGCATGTTGTGGGCGGAAGGGGAGCCACAGTGGTTGATTGGACGTGGGAAATGGATGCACGCTGCACAGACAGTCAAGGCTTCACTGTAGCTTAGCATAATCACATCATAAACATATAAACAAACGTACTTGTTAACGTACATACACACGTACTTGCGTATTTACAAACTGTGATTGTGTACGCACAACTGATTTCTTGAAACTCGTGAAACGCACCAACTATTTGTAGTTGACCCGTTTTAACATGTTTTTCAGGTATACCAGACTTTGACTAGAAAGTCAATGTGCTACGTGTTTTACTTGCGATCAATGCTGGATGAATTGATGCAAGTGTACTAGTAAGAAGTAAAGTCGCTTAACGCGTTGGATTTAGTTTGTATCACCTAGTTGTAAACAAAGTTAGATCTATTTAAAATATTGTAAACTAGTTTATATTGTTCTTTATAAACAATGTGGTTGATACCAGAGGTGTCTGTTACATATCCGTTTTTACGCTTCCGCAAATCGCTCAACGGGGTGTGACATGATATGTGTCTCTTGAGCATCTTCAGTCACAACTCTCAGAGTCTTTGATCATTTATCAAAATAGAGGTGTTTGGGAAATTTTAAGTTTCTTGGTGGGGCTACAGGCCTCACACTCTCTGATCTGACTACAAGTCTACCAGACCTTGTAGGAGGATTTTTCTTTCATTTTCCCTCTCAAACTCTTCAAACCAATTTCTAAAAGTCTCATCAGTCTGCATAATTAGTTTCCCCATATTTGCACCTCTTTTACAGAGAGTGCTGATCATTTATGCCCTTTCTTCTTCTTGTTTCCTCAACCTTCTAGCCAGAACTTCTCTTTGGGTTTCCAGGAATAGCATTTGCTCTCTATTATATATTTCCAGTAACTCCTCATGAGGCATGCTATTGAATTCGGCTTCAGTCATTCCCTTTTTGAACAGTATGTCTTTCAAGGTTTTTACTTTGTTAGGATCATTAAACCATTCCACCGCTTCTACCTTTTTCCTCTCAACCTCTTCCCTCTCCTTTTGTAATTACATTTTCAATTTTCTCTCCCTTTCACAGTCTGCGGTACACTTGGCATATTTGTGGGAGCCCTTTACCTATTTCACCTTTCTTCTTATCTCCTCCAAAGGTAGGTCTATGATAGATTTGAAATCAAAGCCATGTAGTTGCAAGAAGCTCACATCTTTTCGTTTTAGCTTCATCTCTTCATAGTCCCTTTTATCTCTTTCTGCCTTTTCCTTTTTCATCTTCTCCACAAAGTTTGCAGTATCATCCACCAGTGCATTTTTATACATTTTATCCGAAGTGTCAAATGATTGCAAATTAAGAAAGGAAGATCTATGTCCAGCTTGCAACAGAAAGGCCCTTTTGGATTCTCTGCTTTTCCATCCTTCTGCCTCTTGTGCAATACTTTTCTTGGACAATCTTTGTAAATATTTAGGGTCATATTCAAGGCTCAATAAGTAGGCTTTATCTTCATTTTCTTTGTTTTCATCCCTCTTTGCCCTTTCTTCATCTTCTTCAGTCTCCATTTGATCATCCATGTTGTGTGGAGCCTCAATCATTGGTTCTTCAGTCTGAGTGACTTTTGGCTTATCAACAACTTGGGTCTTATATTTTTTCTTATAGAAATTCTTAACTGACTTTTGCCTTTTGGCTTTGGGAATCTCTATCTCTGATGTTTCTTTTCTTTTCACAAATTCCCTAACCTCAGGCTCTGGCTCAGTGATAACTGGTTCAGTCACCATAGGCTCACTAATCACTTTGGCCGGTTCATCATCAATAATCTCTTCAACTCCGGGCTCTGTAATGTGAGGCTCATTATCAACAACTTCTTCAACTCTAGGCTCTGGTTTGTCTTTGATCAGTAGCTGACTAGCCTTCTAATGTTCTTCTCTTTCTACTGCTTGAGCACTTTTATCTGCAGCCACAGTCTCTGGTGCATGCTCATCAGGATTTAAGAGAATGTTAATATGTCCTAAGCATGACCAGTTAAGAAATAAATTTTACATATTTGTCCCATGGCATTTTTGGTCCTTCATCCTTTTCAGGTTCATCTCTAACTCCAAGATCAAATTCATTTTCAGTTTCAGGCTCAGGCTCAGGCTGTGCATGCTCGGGCTCATCATCAGTTTGTGCTAGTGGAGTTTGTTCTTCAGATTGTTTTCTTTTCAATCCCTCCATAGCTGCCCCTATAGCCTCATCAGCCAGCTTTTTCAACCTCTCTTCCTCTTCCTCTTTCTTCTTCATAGTAATTAGTGTCTCTAATACTTCTTGATCAATCTCTTTCTCTTCTTCAACAATAGTTATTCTCTCCCTGTCTTCATTTATCATTCTTATCACTGTCTGGACAGATTCAGCCTCAGCTACATCAGGATCCTTGACCTCATTTCTTTCAAGTATATCATCTTCAGAAATTATTCTTTGAGTAGCTTTTGGATGCAGATCTTCTTCAGAAAGAGCAACCCCTTTTCCCTTTTGTTTTCTCTTTTCTACTTGCTCTGGGGTCTCTTCTACATCATCTGACTCCCCCTCTTCACCAGCATATTTCTCTTCCAAGTGTTCCTCATACTCTTTATTAATCATTTTTAAAGCATCAAAGATTCCTGCTTCAGCAATCTCATCACCGGCTTCATCATAATTTTCAATTATCAGTTTAAGAGCATTTTCTTCTTCATTAATATTCTCCTCATGTTTTGGTGCATCTAAGGTCTTCTCAACCTCAGCCTGCTCCAGGGTTTGAATTCTGAGTAAGGCTTGTTGCAGAGCTTGCTCTAAGGCATCATTTTTCTTTTCTAATAAGGCATTCTTTTCTTTAAGCATAATGTTTGCAAACTCCAACTCAGCATTCTCAAATACGATGTCATAAATGTTTGGGCTTGATGGTGGTGTTTCTTGTGTAGGCTGGAAATCAAGTTCAGAGAATGGTTCAGGGGAAGAGGTTTTTGGTGATGGAACAGTGTAAGGTACAGTTGTAGGTTAGACAACTTGTGATGTAAGAATGGGTTCACATTGAATAGGTTCATGTAAAGGTGAAGTTGGTGGCGTAAGAACAGGTGTTTCTTGGGAAGATGGATTTGGTGGTGACATTGGCGGTGAGGAAATAATTGCTCTTGTATTGGTGAGATTGGTGGTGTTGGGAATGTAGTGTCTTGAAAGGGTTCAGGACTTGAATAGATTGGTTCAGTTGTGGCGGGGATGAGTGAACTGTATTATCTGCTGGTTCAGAACCAAGAGAGGATGTATCTTGTATGTCTTCGCCAGGATCTGGGGAATCTGGTGGTGTTATCTTTTGGATAGTATCTGTTACAGTTGAGACCACATTAGCAATAAATGCATCATCATCTATATGTACAGTTGCCATTTCACCAGAACCCACTGAAGGTTCTTCAACTGGTTCTTCAACATCTGCTGCTGGTTCACCAACAGCCTTATGAACATCTGATTCAGCACCCACAAACACAACCATTTCATTTCCAACCGGGTCAACAACTGGTTCATTCATTTCAACATTATGACCCATTTTTCCAACATTGTGAGCTTCATGTTCAATTGGTTCTACAACAGGCTCATCTATCACATTTTCTGCCTATGGTTCAACGATTTCAAGCACATTTTCAGCCCCATCATGTCCATCACCCTGGTCATCATCATCACTTTCAGAATCTTCCTCACTCTCATCCTCTTCTTCCTCATCCTCACTCTGTGCAGGCGAGGTAGGTACTTCCATCACTTAAATATTTAGATCAAGCAACCAAGGAAGGATGTCCCATTCAACATTCTCATTAAATAGACTTCTTGCCCCCCTTGATTCTTTTGTAAATATTCGGATCTTGCAAATTCAAAGTTCCTCCAGCCAAATTTAGACCATGCAAAGATCGATTAATCATGATTTGTAAGAACCTAGGATACATTAGGAACTTCTTATTTCCTTCTTCCTCAGCATTGCTCACCAACCCACTAAAGATAAATCTTGAGAAGTTGAATGATTGGTGAAACAAAATTGCTACAGTAATGGTAGCTAGCTCCCTACTCAGCAAGGTCCAAGTACCCCTTCTAGGAGATATAGACTGAATAACATGATGTATTAAAAATCTGTATAACAATGGAAAGCTCCCATTCTGGAATCGACCCTCATGAACAACCCCTTGATAACCCATCATCTTTTGGAATATCGTTAACAATCTTTCGGTTGAGTATAGAGGCTGCAAGTCATGGTTATCATTTAGTTGCAATGCCTCTCTAATTGATGCCTCCGTGACTTAAATATCTTGATTTAACACCGATGCTTCGATTCTTTTGCCATTCACATCTTTCACATATGTAGCAGAACCCAGAAATCGGTGATATGATTTCTGTATATGGTAGGATTCTCTGTTAGTGCCACCCTCAAGTTGGAGTTATTAAGAAAGTTGATGATGAACTCCAACTCCCTATTTTCATTGTCTACCTCAAGTCGAGCGCACATGTTGTGCTTCGGTTCGAATCTCATTGCCATCAGTTCTGCAAAAGAAATAAATGTTCAGTAAGCACAAAAGTAGAACAATAACAATTAGTAGTTAGAGAAGAAAGTCGTCTTCAGTAACCTGTTCCGTAACAGTTTGCGAACCTACACAAAACGAGTAAATAATCAGTAAACATTCAATAAAAACCCTAATTTCGAAACTCGGGGATACGATAACGATAATCGATATCTTACCAATGTCAAAATAGAGCTAATGGCTATGTTCGAAAAAGTATTGAGCACAAATAAGATTTCTGAGTGAACAAGGGTTACACGAGCAAGTGGGTTTTCTTTTTAGGTTGAAAGAGGGAAATGAAATGAGTGAAAAAGTTTCTAAGTCCTCCTTTAATACCTAACGTTTGGTAAGTACAACCCTGATTTGTCGTCTAGTGCACCACAGTTGTCATTTAATTCAAATTAAATGTACCTCCCTTGCTCGAGCGTACAACCAAACAAACAGCTATCTCCCACTGTACTCGAGTACTTATCCCAATTCATGCTTGGCGTACTCTTAAAGGAAAATGGTTAAGTAATTTTAAAAATGTTCATTTATGATTTGCTCGAAAACCAATATACTCGAGAAAAGAACTTAGAAAATTCTTAAGATCTTCTAGGATATTTCACAACTGTGCTCGAATACACTCATGCTCGAGACCTTTCCTTAATCAAATTTTAGAGTTATCAAACAAATTGAACATTTTCACGCATGCTCAAGTATTGGATCATACTCGAGATCATCTCAGTTAGTTATCAAATACAACTCAAATAAGAAAGTCAGTATGCTCGTGAGAATCAGTATGCTCGAGAACACTTGGAGAAATTTAATCATGTCAAATCTTGTGCTCGAACAGGCAAAATTCAAATCTCAAGCATACCCACATACTCGAGACACTAACAACAGCAATCATTCCATAACATTATGCTCGAGTAGTGTAAAGATGAAATGAATGCTCGAAACACTTAGAAAAGTTTTCAAAGCATATCATTGTCATGCTCGAAGCATTTTTTAGCACAATTCTAACACTTAGAACATACTCGAAAATACTTGTATCATTTCAGATATTATTTCAAACAGAACATCATTTGTCTAGCAAGCTAGACAAGTTTCACACTCAAACCTTGCTAAAATTATAAAGAAATCATTTTAAACCACTGTTTTAACTTAAGCATAAGTTTAAGGTGAATAAGAGATCAAAATTCAGTTGGTATTCTTTTCAAAACATTTATAGAAAGACCTTAACATGGGATCAGATTGTTCAATTACTTTCACACCATCTCGTGGTCGACCTTATTATGACTTACGTCAGGTTGACATTCGGTATTAGCACTTAGCATGATTATCATGACATTTGTGATATACTTAAAGTTCAATTAATGCATAAGGGTAGAATGGTTAACATTATGGACTTCGGGTTGTCCCTAATCTCTTCTCAAGGCTTATTTAGTTTTTTCCAAGTCACCCCAATTTGACTTCAACCCCTAATTCCTTGATCAAAATCGTTTAGAATTTGAGCAGTTTTATTAAAAATCAAACCTTAAGGTTGAACGTTGGACTTACATGCCATCCAGACTTACATGCCTTACATTTAGGGTGTTTAGGACTTATTTGTATGCCCCACCCTTGTAGTTCACTTGGTTCCCCTTTAAGTCAGAATATTTTGAAACTTATTATATATTATACCTTGCTTGTAACCTTTTTTTTTGTAAGCTATTATATAGTAATGGTTTCTATAGCTGCTAAGATACTTTGTAAAATAATTTTGAGTGACCAAGACAACAACAGGCTCATGTATGACTGGATAATTACCTTTCTGCCCATCATTTGGAGAGATGTATAAGGAAACATACATTAATCTTTAATGTATCACCACATCAAACTTAGCATGATCATTATATTTGTATCACAAAGGTCACTACACTCATGAGAATATACTATACAAAGTGTCAGTTACTGAACAAAAATCTTTTAAGACTATAATCCATGTGTTAGGAAATTTAAACAATATACTATCATTTCCCAAAGATTGGATACAATCCCCATTTAAAAACATTTTACCTTCTTCAAATCATATTAATTGTTTCAAAAATAACTTTCTTTGAAAACTTCGTTTTGCACTTGAGTTTGAAAAACAATTTGTCGTTCAAGAACATATGACTTACAAACACTTAAGATTCACACAATCAGAAATTCATACAGTCTTGAATAATTTTTCACTCGAGCACATGTGAATCCTATCGAGCAAAGTCAGAGTCAATCATTTCAATGCATGTGCTCGAAGTACTTAGAAATCTATTCTACACTTAACTTTGTGCTCGAGCAACAAACATGTGCTCAAAATACTTAGAAAGTTTTGCCAATACATATGTCTGTGCTCGAACAATAGAAACATGTCATCTGTGCTCGAAATACTTAGAAAAGTTTTCAAGTCGTATTGTTTGTGCTCGAAGAGCAACCAAAACAACTTCAAGCACAGATTCATACTCGAAGCACTTAAATCACTCAAAATAGATCAAGTATGAAATTATTCAAGTACTAGAGACATGAACAGTAAACAAATTTCATATTTCACACATTCAATTCAACAAGCATGATTCAATCAACAGAAAAGTCAGTTAAGCATATTTCAACAAATCATGCAATCAAACATAGTGAGCAACAAGTAGATAGTCAGTTAGCATCTCACTTACAGACATTTCATCAATCAGACTTCATCAGCATTTATCATTCCTAGGAATTTTAACAGAAAAGGAAACCTGGTTTTGTCTAATGGTTTGGTGAACAAGTCAGCCAAGTTATCAGTTGTTTCTACCATTTTCATTTCTATTAAGCCCATTTCACAACAGTCTCTAATGAAATGATGTATAATTTCTATGTGCTTTGTCTTAGAGTGATGAACAGGATTTTTGACAGTAAACATGGCAACAATATTATCAATTAAAATGGGAGTAAGTAAGAAATTCAGACCATAATCCAGCAGTTAATTTTGGATCCAGAGAACCTGTGCACAGCAAGCAGACGTAGCAATATACTCAGCTTCAGTAGTTGAGATGGACACTGTAGTTTGCTTCTTGCATTTCCATGACACCAGCTTATTTCCAAACTGGCATCCTCCTGATGTTGACTTCTTTTTCATCTACATATCTTCTTCTAGGAGTATATTCAACATCTCCTATGTCAAAAAGTTCATGGTTTGAGAACACCAGGTAGATAAGAGCATGAACCCGATCATATGAGTGTTGATAATTTGAGTGTCCTCCAGATTGGTTATTCTTGTTCTTTGTTTTAGACCTTTCACAAATGTCAAACACTTTGTGTTCACTCCTCATCTTCTCATAATGTTTCTTCACCTTAGGAGTTATGTTTGGCAACGTTGGAATTTGATCATTACTTATCTTCTTTGAAGTCTTCCTTTTCTTCTTGTCATCTGATGAACCTTCACTCTTGCAACTGCAGATGCTCTCTTCACTGGAGTATTCACTCCATTTATTCTTGATTTCTACCTGCTCCTCTTTATCTTCAAATGGTTTGATTGGTTCCTTCATTAGAAATTCACCATTCTTATCAACAGTTACCTTATCATATATTTCCACAAATTCTTTTCTGTCTGCAAACACATTCTTGAACTGCTTTAGATATTCTTCTCTACTCTCCTTGTCCACCTTGAGTGCATACTTGTCAAAGAAGGGTGGTGGAACCTTCTTGTATCTCTCTTCTGGCTTTATCTTCTCAATGTGTCCAATAATGTTTCCAGTTGACACAAGGTTTTTGAGAAAGTCTATTTGAATCTGAAGCTTAGTATTCTTCAGTTTTTCCTTAGTGTACATCTTCTTTAATCCCTCAATTTCAACATTTAACCTTGACTGAGTATGATAGGCTTCTACACAATCTTCTTCTAGGCTCTTTATCTGATAGTCATATGTTATTTCACTTAATGCATAAACATTCAACATTGCCTCTTTTCATCCACACTCACTCTTCCAGCTCCCTACCTCTCCGTTCAGATTATCAATAATAGTTAATAGGTCAGGAATAGAAGGTTCAGTTGTTACCTGGGTGTTAGAAGATTCCCCTGTCTCATAAACCTTTGCCATATATGCAACATTTGCTTTTTCTATCTCTGCAGCATGGTTACTCCAATCAAAATTGCCATCCTGAGGTTCCAAAGTCGCTGCAACATTCCCTTGATCTCTGTTTTGGTTCACTGTAGCATTGCCTCTGTTCTGGTTCCCCTGTATTTGTAGTTTTGGTAGTTTCTCTGCTAAGGTTGGACATGTTGCTGGGGTCTGTGTTGTTACCGATAAGGATTTTGATTTGTTGGCTGATTCCTTTGTTGATATCCTTGACTGTTCTGTTGTTGATTTTGATAGAATTTTGTTTGATTCATCTGATTTCCAAACTGTTTTAGAAGGCTGAATTCTCTGGCAAAGTGACCAGGATTTTGGCAGTTGTAGCAAATTGCTTTTGACTTATCAAAACCGATTCTATCATTACAAGGATGATCTTCCTGTCCTGTTATATAACATTTTGCTTCTCACAGCCAACATGGCTGCTTGCCATTTGAGGTCCATGTCCTCCAAGTCATCCACATCTATCTGTTCAAGGTCCTCTTGCACCACACTTGTGTGAATTAAATTTTTTGCAACAAAGGCATTGTAGGAATTAGTAAACATAGAAAATAATGCTTGGTAATCAGTTCCATGGCTTGAACTTTGAGCATAGGGATGATGTCCACTAGCTGTTGAAGCATTCTCATCTTCAATCATTTAGATGTTGAATCTGGGCTGACTTCCTCCACAGACTGATCCTGTCTCTGATGGTTCTTCTATGATTGGTTGACTCTGATGAATCTTGATGGAGAGATTGTTCATTGGGGCCACAAGAGCATTTGTAACAGGAAAGCTTGGCTTCTCCTCTTTAATCATGTGATTTTCGATCATCTCATGTTCAGCATATTGGAGAAAGGATATAACATCATCAAGTTTGAAATTAGGAAAGTTCACTTTCTCTTTTATGAACTTGCTGGCTGTATACCATTCACCAAATAAAGAGGAAAGCAATTTCTTGTTCAGATCAAAGTGAGAAATCTGCATATCAGTAGTTTGATTTCATTAACAATGATCATAAATCTCTGCAGAGAGATACAAGCTCTATGATTAATAGGTTGACAAGAACACGCTGATCTATAGAGCTAAAGGCCACCTGGATATTTCGGCAGCATCAGAATATCCAAGCTCTATGATTAATGGTTTGTGTACCAATAGATAATCAGTAAAGAACAAGATAGACAAAAGATTCACTATTATTAATGTATCATTTCAATGTAACACTGATATTCAATAAAGAGAATGTCTAGGGTTTCGTGACGGCGGCAACTGTACAATGAGACAAAGAGAATATTCGCTTAGGTGTGTGCCCTCGTATTCAAGAAAGAACTGTCCAAAACCGTCCCCATAAATGACAGCCTATCATTCTATTTATAGACCCTAACATTCCTTCTAGAAGCCCTATCATTACATAATGAATTACTAGAATAAAAACACAAGTGTAAACAAGTCTTCGAGTATGATATATCTTGTTCGAGCAGACTTGATATGCACATCATGCTCGATACTTGTCTTCGAGCACACTTTACTTAGAATATTTTCAGATAGAAAATATTCTCCCCCAGCATGCCGCAATCTCCTTGACTAATCCTTGCTTTGCTCGAATAATTCCATCGAGCACACATATTCTCCTTGATGTCTTCAATCCTGTCTTAGAGACTTATTTAAACAATCTTCAGCATGCTCGGATGCATAGCTTGCTCGGGACTGAACTATGCTCGAAGTCTATACTTAGAACATTTGACATCATATTTATTGCATCCATGCTCAATCCACCAATGTGCTTGGAGTACTTGGTATAAGCTAGATGATCAAGTTGTTTGCTCGATTGGCAATCCATACTCGATGAAGAACACGTTTGCTCGGCAAAGTGTAGCTTGCTCGAAGCCTTCAACACTTAGAAGAATTCACAGAAGTTGGTCTGAAACACCATGCTTGAGGTAGTAAAACCATGCTCGATTATCCAAGCTTGCTCGAAGTCCATACTTAGCCGATTTCTTGAGGAGGTTGAGAAGATTCCAATCTTCCTTGTAATGTCTGACTCAACACAAGAGATGCAGATCGGACCAGCAAATGGGGCAAGGTTAGGGTTTTTTAGATTATAATATATTTACACTATGGCCCTCCAACTTTCATAATGTGATGTCTTGTTTCTAAAGGTTGATTAACATGACATTTTGAGAATGACTAGGAGATCCTAAAGATGCCAGACTGGGTCTCGGTTAAAATACAAACTCTATAAGGTTTGATTCCTTTTAACGAAAATTTACGGGTGTTACAATTGTCATTTGGTAAGCAAAAAAAAGTAATCATTCAATCTACCTTGAACTTTGTGTGTTTCAAACCATGACACTTTTAATGGGACAAAGGGAGTATTAATGTAAAGTAGTCATAGTTTTAATGTTATTTGCCATTCTTTTGTTTATAGTATTTGAACTGATAAAAAAACCTTATAATGAAGTTGGAGGAGTTTCTCTCTCGATGATGATGAGGGGTGGCAAGAAGCAATCGATGATAGGAGAAATAGAAGAGAAAGAGACTAAGTGGATGAGGGTAAAGGAGAGAGATAAGTTGGTGAGGTTTTTGTGTCTAACCTCCTAGTCAAAAAGATATGTTGGAGTTTTTTGGTGAATTTGGGGAGGTGGTGAACGATTATATCACTAGGAAGAAGGACAAGAGAGGAAATTGTTTGGTTTTTTCTCATTCAGGAAAGTTGGAGACATTATGGAATTCGAGGCGAAACTCAAATAAGTAATTATGGGAAATAGTAAACTATTTGTGAAAGTTGCATTATGTGCTGGTGAAAATGAAGAGGCGAAGGTGATTGTAGAAAAGAGGCATAAGAAGGGAGGGTCGCGGTATCGGCGTCAGGGTGTAGAGCGGAAGGAATTCAGAAGCCAGTCAGCGCTCATTGTATACCGACGGTGAGATCGTATAAAGATGCATGTTTGAATGTTCCTGTTGAAGAGCACAAGGTCTTGGAGCAGGTTACTCTGGAGAAGACAGAGGCATTCTCGATATTCACAAAAGATCCCTAGTAGGGGTGGCTTTGGATTTGAAGAAGTTGAGAATGCTAAAATCTTTGTTAAAGGAGGCTACTGGTTTTGGATTCAATATTCAGTACATCGGAGGACTTCATGTTCTGTTGGCCTTCGATAATACTACATCTGCTATTGCTTTTACGGAAAACAAAGAGTTATGGGGTTTATGGTTTTCCAAGTTAGAGGATTGGTGTGGGCAATCTATTCCGTTCGAAAGGATTGCATGGCTTCTTATTGTGGGGGTACCCTTACATTTGTGTGATGCGGATGTGCTAACCTCTTTGGGTGCTCTGCTGGGTCAAGTGGTTCATCGGTCGCAAATCAGTTGGAACAATGGCGATTTGTGGATGGATTGTGTGAGGATTATTGTTGGGGATGGAAAAAGTATAGAGGAAGAGGTCAAGATTCGGAAGAGATAGGCATGTGGGACCCGGAGTGGGTGGGACGAGTCGAGTTTCTGGTGGCCAGAGAGGTTAGAAAGAAGTCAAAGAAGACGGTCTCAAACAGTCCGGTTTCGAACAATTCTATGGAAGAGAAAGGATGTCTTAAAGATCAATTATGATAAAGGAAGTGAAGTAGGTTTCGAGGATTTTGGTTGGGCAGCGGGTCAGAGGGGTGTGAACGAGAAGTCAGAAGCGGTCCCAGCAGCGGCAGATTTTATTTTTAATACAAAAGGTGGGGTGGGCCATGGTTCAATTATGCGTAATCTTGAAATAATAAAGATTTGGACCAGAGTGAATTAGGCCGGGGAGGAAAAAAGGCCCAAGTTAGATGACGCGTTTGGTTAGATGAGTTCTTGAGGCTTGAAAGAGACAGAGTGTATGGTGAGGTTGGGGATCGTGGAACAGTTGAGGATCCTGGGTCGTTCAGGGTGTCGGAAGACCATAGGTTTGAGCCGAGTGTAGATTTGGAAATGGAAGGGGTAGATAAAGGCATAGGTGGAGGCTTTGGTGGAGGAGGTACGTGTGGAAGCTGGAGATACCGGTAACGATTTGGAGGAGGAAACTAACAAAACTATTGAGGTGGATATGATGGAGAAGGTTCATGTGGAAGACGAGGATACTGGTAACGATTAGAAGGAAGAAACTAACGCCACTATTGAGGGAGGGGGCGGTGGGGACGATGGTCGGGTTTGGATGGGGATACCAAACGGCGTGGATCCAGGAATTAAAAATTAAAAAAGCAATTTCTTTGTTGGCAATACAAGAGACGCTAGCTAATGCTTTGGATAATCGTTTGGCAAGTTATGGGATAAATCTACGTTTGTGATGGATTTTGTTGGAGCCACGGGTAGGTCGGGGGTTTGCTTTGCCTATGGGATGTTGTTTTCAAATGTGTTGAAACGATCAAGGATAGGAATTTTTTGTTTCTTATAGGTTCTATCATAGGACGGGATGAGTTGTTTTGTATCATGAATGTGTATGCCTCACAAGGGACAGTTGATAAAAGGGGCCTGTGGGATCGGATTTCGAATCTCAAAGGTTCTTATTCTTGGTTATGGTTCTTGTTAGGAGATTTTAATGTGGTCAGGACGCAAAATGAAAGGGCAAATTCTAGTTTCAACCCGGTCGGTGCTAGAGACTTTAATGAATTTGTTTTTGAAAATGATCTGATCGAGTACGTTATGATCAAAGGGGGTAAGTTCACGTTCTCTGTGGGGAACAAATTAAGCAAACTTGATAGGTTTCTAGTTAGTCCAGGAGTTGTTGATTGTTGGCCCGAAGCTTGTCTTAGAGTGTTGCCGAAGTTTTTATCGGATCATAGACCAGTGATTTGGATTTTGATAATTAACTCTTCCAATTTTGGCCATCGTCCTTTCCGATTTTTTAATTCTTGGCTGGGTAGAAGAGATTTTGAAGGAGTAATTCGGGCGGCATGTGATAAGTGGCATTCAAAGGAACCCCGGACTTGGGGCTGGTCAAGAAACCTGATATTCTTAGGAATGAGATTAAGACATGGTGAGGGGTTACTAAAAATAAAGAAGCTGATTTGAAAGATGAGTTGCATAAGCTTGAGTTGGAGATGGAGTCAAGAAAGTTATCTGAAGAGGAGGAATGGATAAGGTTAGAGTGTTTGAATGAATTGTCGGTTCTGGTAGATTTAAGGTGAAGGATCTTAGAAAACGGTCAAGGGTCAAGTGAGCGATGTACGGAGATGACAATTCGGCATTTTTTTCATAATTTTATTAACAACAGGAAAAGAAAGAATGTTATTCAGGAACTAATGATAAATGGTAAATGGTGTGAGAAATCGAATATCATTATAAAGGAGGTTTTTAGTTTTTTTAGACAAAGGTTTAAAGAAGAGATTCTGGATAGACCCATTCTGGAGGGTCATAATTTTAAACAGATTTCCGTGGTGTGTTGGCTCCTTCTTAACTGCAAAATTTTCTAAAGAAGAAATTAAAAAAGCTGTTTTCGAGTGTAACGGGACCGAGCACCGGCCCAGATGGGTTCAATTTCAGGTTCTTTAAACAGTTTTAAATTTGTTGGACAAGTCTCATGAACGTGGGAAGATAAATAGAGGATGTAGCTCCTCTTTTATCACTTTGATTCCTAAGTGCAAGGACCCAGAAAATCTAAACGAGTACAAGCCGATAAATCTGGTCGGGGTCATTAACAAGGTGATTTTAAAGATTTTAGCGAACCAATTGAAGAAGGTGCTAGGCTCAGTAATCTCTGAGTACCTATCGACTTTCCTGGAAGGGAAGATTATATTAGATGGGCCGCTTACTGTGAATGAACTTATTGCATGGCAAATAAGGCTAAATACAAAGCATTCTTCTTGAAGATTGATTTTGAAAAGGCACACGATAATGTGAATTGGCAGTTTTTAGTCTCAATCTTGGCTCAAATGGGGTTCCCAGATGTAGGGGTATGGTACTAAACCCGGCTTACGACCTTAATTTATTATGTCTGGCTTATTTTATTATATGGACTAATACAATATTATTGGGCTGAGGGGGTTTTGTGGAGGTAACCCTAACTGGGCTAGGCCCATTAGGGTACCATGATGGTGGCCATGAGGCTCCCTATATAAGGAGGTCTCCACCTCCTTATTAAGGGTTGTTGTTGCTCTCAATAAGAGTCACCACCATAACCATTTTTGTGTCTGTAAACAAGAGATCCTCGAGATTTCTTAGCAGTCACCTCCACACCCCCAAAAGCCTTTGCAGATCTCGGGCTACCGGAGAAGAAGATCGAGTCATGGTTCGTTCATCTCGAACACCGAGGAACATCGTCTTGGATCAGGTCAGATTCATTTCATGTTTCAACATTGGCGCCATCCGCGGGACGGCAACGAACACCCTTCGATTTTCGTCTCGGTTCTCAGATCTGTTCATCCATTATTCTAGATCTGTGATTTTCTTTCTCCCAACTAAAATCCAGATCTGGAAGTTTACAAAAAGATGCTTCAAGATTTGTTCTATTAAAGCTCAAAAAGATCCATAGATCTAAAAGTTGCTTCCAGATCTATGCAAAAATGAAGCTGAAAAAGATCTAGATCTAGGTTGTAGATCTGGATTTTAGGTTTAAAATCACAGATCTAACTTTCTCTCATCCTCAAAATGGAAGAGACATCATATACTGCGCCATCGCCATCGCGGAAAAATGTGATGGCCGCACGTGCGCCATCGCAGATCAGTACTCCGTCATCACGTGCGCTCCAGCGAACAACACTCCCGACGCCGTGCATGCGCGCCCGCGAGTCATCACTTCGCCGCCATGCATGCGCGCCCGCGAATCATCACTTCGTCGCCATGCATGCGCGCCCGCGAATCACCACTCCACCGCCATGCAAGGGCACTGCGGAGGATCAAGATTCTGCTACCACGCATGCGCGCCACCGGAGATCAAGTCTTCGCTTCCATGCAGTGCCGAAGATCAAGACTTCGCCACCATGCATGAGCGCCCATGAGTCACCACTCCGCCGTCATGTATGCGCACTGCCGAGGATCAAGATTCCGCAGCCATGCATGCGTGCAGCCGCGGATCAACACTCCACCGCCCGTGGAAGGTTTCGTCACCATGCATCCGCGCGTCGCGGCTGATGCACCACCATGCATGCGTGTAGCCGCGGATCAACACTCCACCACTTATAAAAGATTCCGACGCCATGCATGTGCATTCAACTCTTCGCCATGCATGCGCACTCAACTCTCCGCCATGCATGCGCGCTCAACTTTCAGCCGCTATGCATGCGCGCCCGCGGATCACCACTCCGCCGCCATGCATGTGTCACATCGGAGGAACACTCCTCGCCATGCATGCGCCGCCTCGGAGGAAGCCGCATTGGAGGAACACTCCGACGCCTTGCATGCGCAACCCCGCGGATCAACAACCCGCCATCATGCATGCGCGCCGCCTCGGATGATGTATTCCGCCGCTATGAACAGGCGCCCTGCGAAACAACTCCCGCCATGCATGCGCGCTCAACCCCCGCCATGCATGCGCGCCCAACCCCAAAGACATTCTTAATCGCGGAGAAGGTGACAAGAAGGAAGGCGGCGGAGAGCCTAACAGACCTTTACCAAGAATATGGACTCCCCACACCAAACTAATATGCGTTCTATTATCTCTTGCATACATGTTTCACACTTCCCTTTATTAATTTTGAGCAATATGACAACATCGTATTGACATCAAACTAAAAATAAAACGAAGTAAAACATACATGCGCGAGCTCCAAGCTCAGACGCGTTGACGAGTTTTAACTCTAAAACGTCAGGGCCTTAGCCCAATAATATGAGTTACTCATAGCACCCATCCTACGTATTGCGCAGCTGGACCATAAAAATACCTAAGCACAACTAAGGCAAAACACGTGCCAAAGCATAGTTGTTAAGGTCTTAGGTCGGGGCCGCGCATGGGATTATAATGGATATAGGCAGAGTAACACATACTGACACGTAAAGGCTAAAAAACTCATTCAAAATTCCCTATAATAAATGCACGATAACGTCGCGCAAAATAGGAATAATAAAATGCCAAGGCAAGTGTCAGCATATTCAGAATATCGCAAAATAACTTGAAATATGACAACTGTTAAGGATTAAGTAAAAATAATTTGCTTACAACCTTGTTCAAGTTTCAATGTGTAAGCATACCTTATATTCAACAAGCACACGCATGCGCCACCGCGGTTCGATACACCGCCACCACGCATGCGCCACCGCGGTTCGATACACCGCCACAACGCATGCGCCATCACGGTTCGATACACCGCCATCACGCATGCTCCATCGCGGTTCGATACACCGCCATCACGCATGCGCCACCGCGGTTCGATACACCGCCATCACACATGCGCCACCGCGGTTCGATACACCGCCATCACGCATGCGCCACCGCGGTTCGATACACCACCACCACGCATGCGCCCCCGCGGTTCGATACACCGCCATCACGCATGCGCCACCGCGTTTCAATACATCGCCACCACGCATGCGCCACCACGGTTCAGTACATCGCCACCACGCATGCGCCACCGTGGTTCAATACATTTCCACCATACATGCGCACAGTCGCGGATTAACATTCCGTCAACATTCATACGCGCCACAAGTGAACCTCGCCACCGCGTAATGTCATTACGCCACCACGCGTACACGCCACCGCGGATAACCATCTGGCCGCCATGGTGCATGCCACCATGCATGAGTTCCACCGCCATGAAGCAGCAGCGCGCCATCACGCATGCACGCTGGCGCCGAGCACACGAAGGTCTGACACATAACGTCTCCATCTCTGATGCATGTCAACACCAACCAACCACATGCATTGACGATTCGTTTTAACCAAAGGGATGGAATTTCGCGCAACGCGCGTACAAGAAAAGAAAAAGAAAAAAACAAGCCCTATTAAAAAAGCAAACTATTAAGTCTAATATCTATCTTACCTCGCTCGCGCGAGACAAGACACACATTAGACTGGGGGGCTTGAAGGGGTATGCACCCGCCTTAGCATCGAGCGGGGCGGGTCAACCCACAAGATATAGACAAGAGGCTTGAAATCAGGATGTCATGAAGACACAAAGCCAAAACCTATGCGCGTAGCGCATACCACATATGCTCACGCATGTCACATATGCTCACGCATCACATATGCTCACGCATCACATATTCTCACGCATATCACATATGCTCACGCATCACATATGCTCACGCACATCACATCTGCGCGTGGCGCATATCACATGCTCACTCATATTACATATGCTTACGCATCATATGCTCACGCATATCACATCTGCGCATGAAACATCTGCGCGTGAGAATAAAGAGAAGACCTTGCGCATCCCCGGGATAGGCGCATAAAGGACAACACAACAAATGACACAATAGTCTAATCCAAACCAGGATAAGGACAACCATGATTGTACTCATCAGAAAACCTTCCAGAAGGTATCTTTTAAGAAATAAAGAATGTGCTGATGTTGACAGCTGCCAATGAAGGGTGGACAACTCAGCAAAACCCATGTGCCACCACGTGATGGCACATGGGTCAGGTAAAATACCTTGGTCAGAAAATAATCAATGAAAAAGCACCAGGTGTCCTAAGTACACGTGGCGCGAAGGAATAGGAGGAGGCCAAAAAGGCCCTAATTGGGTCTGAGCCCAATCATTGGAAACCCTAATACTATAAATACCACACCACCTCCACAGTTGGAGCCAGGCAAGAAAATATATTCTAAGTCCTTTACTCATTTTCACAACACACCGCCATGCATGCGCGCTCAACCTTCAGCCGCTATGCATGTGCGCCCGCGGACTAACACTCCGCCGCCATGCATGCGCACTCACGGATCACCACTCCGACGCCATACAAGTGACGGGACGAACTCTCCCGGCCATGCATGCGCCGCATCGGAGGAACACCCCGACGCCATGCATGCGCAGTGCTGAGGGTCAAGACTCTAACGCCATGCATGCGCACGCAACCCTTCGCCATGCATGCGCGCTCAACCCGCCTCCATGCATGCGCGCTCAACCCGCCGCCATGCATGCGCGCTCAACTCCCGCCATGCGTGCGCGCTCAACTCCCGACATGCATGCGCGTTCAACTTTCAGCCGCTGTGCATGCGCGCCCGCGGATCACCATTCCGCCGCCATGCATACGCGACCTTGGATCACCAATCCGCCATAGCGGGTTGCATGCGCGCTCCCGGCGATTACTCTCCGCCATAGCGGGTTGCATGCGCGCTCCCGGCGATTACTCTCCGCCATAGCGGGTTGCATGCGCGCTCAACTCTCCGCCATGCGTGTGCGCTCAACTCCCGCGGGTGACAAGCGCTCAGATATTCCAGCCCCGGCACAGTGCCACCATGAAACACTAACGGTGTGTCATCTGGGCACTCACGAGGATCAACTAGCAACCATAAAGAGCCGCATCCGCACTCCCACAAGTTAATATCAACCATCATGGATGTATCGCGGGTCATTTCTGGCTCTCGCAGATCACGAGAGAGTCCCATAGCGGGTCCGTAAACAACTTTTGCGGGTTACTACCGGGGGCTCGTCACGCTTCCGCATGAATGAAATTCACTACCACCATCATCGGGGACTGAAGAAGCAGATCTGGATGTCTTTCGTATGATGAATGAAGGTGTTTTCTTGATGTATGAGTATATAGGATTTGCATGAAATGGCACAAAAAGTGCTTATATTAATGCAAAATATACGGCCACGCGCCAAACTTAAGGGTTGGGAATCCTCAAACCCATACGGCTATAGCGCCAAACTTAAAGGTTGGGAATCCTCATAAACCCATACGGCTACGCGCCAAACATAAAGGTTGGGAGCCTAATAATATCCCAAAAGGCCACGCGCCAAACATAAAGGTCGGGAGCCTAATAATATCCCACATGGCCACGCGCCAAACATAAAGGTCGGGAGCCTAATAATATCCCACATGGCCACGCGCCAAACATAAAGGTCGGGAGCCTAATAATATCCCAAAAGGCCACGCGCCAAACATAAAGGTCGGGAGCCTAATAATATCCCACATGGCCACGCGCCAAACATAAAGGTCAGGAGTCTAATAATATCCCAAAAGGCCACGCGCCAAACATATAGGTCGGGAGCCTAATAATATCCCACATGGCCACGCGCCAAAGGTCGGGAGCCTAATAATATCCCAAACGGCCACGCACCAACGTAGGTTGGGCACACCTCATAATTCGCCCAAGGATGGGAACCTTGTAATACATCCACTTTTAGTTGATATGTTTTTGCAGGTTCAGCTACGAGTCGCACAAGCACCTATGACATTATTATTATTATCTGGCCGTTTGTGCCTCCATTATTATTTTGAAAACAAGTTGGGATAGTCATCCTGCGTAGAAGAGGCCCTTGCGGGCCAGTCATTATCATCATATTATAGCTCATAAGCCGCAACTCGCGCATGCTTCATTATTTTATAACTCGTAAGTCGCCTCGTGCGCAAGCTTCATTATTCTTATAGCTCGTAAGCTGCCTCGCGCGCAAGTTGCATTACATTATTATCGAGATGCGCACTCTATCTTCTATCAGGCCCCGCGCCACAATTGTTATGATGCGTGCTATATCTTATTCATGCCAGTGCACCATTATTATCATAAGGATCACAACATGTCACCATCATGGAGAAAACCTCTCAAAACTCAAAGACAATAAAGACAAGGCCAAAGAAAAGGGAAAAAACCGCCTCATATCTTAACACACCTTATGAAGTCCAGCGCTCCACCTAAACGCTTGCACGCCTAGGAGCAACACTGGACTTGGGAGGGCTTGTAGGGGTATGGTACTAAACCCGGCTTACGACCTTAATTTATTATGTCTGGCTTGTTTTATTATATGGACTAATACAATATTATTGGGCTGAGGAGGTTTTGTGGAGGTAACCCTAACTGGGCTAGGCCCATTAGGGTACCATGATGGTGGCCATGAGGCTCCATATATAAGGAGGTCTCCACCTCCTTATTAAGGGTTGTTGTTGCTCTCAATAAGAGTCACCACCATAACCATTTTTGTGTCTGTAAACAAGAGATCCTCGAGATTTCTTAGCAGTCACCTCCACACCCCCAAAAGCCTTTGCAGATCTCAGGCTACCGGAGAAGAAGACCGAGTCGTGGTTCGTTCATCTCGAACACCGAGGAACATCGTCTTGGATTAGGTCAGATTCATTTCATATTTCGACACCAGAGTTATGGTGTAAATTGGTCATTGCAATTTAGTCCTCTTTTCTTCGGTTTTAGTGAAGGGGTCGCCGACCTTCAAGCTTCAATGTTCTAAAGGAATGAGGCAAGGAGATCCGTTATCTTCTTTTCTTTTTCTCATTGTGACGGCGGCGTTCTCAAGTATGATTTCAAAGGCGATGAAGGTTGGCATTTTTAAGGGTTTCCAAACTCTGAGACGGGGCCTGATGGTGTCTCATCTTTTGTACGCAGATGATGCAATGATTATCGGGGAATGGGCAGATTCAAATATAGCAAATGTTGCAAGAATTTTGATGTGGGTAATATGGCTGATTTGCTTGGGTGTCAAACCTGCAACATGACTTTTTTTTGTTTCATAGTTTTCAACTGAGCGGCAGACCCAACACGACTGACAGATAAGCCGACGTTAATAGCAGGTCTAATTCCGCGATAAAAGAGCTCTGTTTCCGAACAGATTTGTCCATCAGTAATGGAGATCACATTAGTAGGAATATAGGCTGATACGTCTCCAGCCTGTGTTTCAATGACGGGTAAGGCGGTCAAGCTACCTGCGCCTGTCTGGTCCGATCGTTTAGCGGCTCTTTCTAAGAGACGGGAATGTAAATAGAAAACATCCCCTGGGAAAGCCTCACGGCGGGTATTTTAGTGGGAGTCAATATAATAAAGTTCATAATTGGAATGGGATTCTTGAAGTGTTTTGAGAAAAGGTTAGCATTGTGGAAAGTCCATGCACTGTCCACTGGAGGAAGACTTGTTTTAATTAAATCGGTTCTTGAAAGTTTGCTGGTTTATTATTTTTCTTTTTTCAAAGTTCCAAGTAAAGTGATCGACCAGCTAGAAGGAATTATGAAGAGATTTTTAAGGGGAGGAACCGGTAGCGGTAGAAAGATCTATTGGGTTGCTTGGGATATATGGGCGGAAACAAAGGGTTATGGAAACGAGTTGTTGATTTTTATTCACTCGTACGGCTTTAATTGGGATGCGATCCCAGGCAAAGATGAAAATACAGGGTATGGTTAAATATAGCTAAGGTTGTAAACAAGTTGAAGTTGGCTGATTTGAATGTGGCTGATTATTTAAGAGGAAAATTTTGAGATGGAATAGAGGAAGGTTTTTGGTCTGACATTTGAATAGGGAATTCGAGCTTAGGGAGAAGTTACCAAATTTATATTGGGAAAATTCTCAAAATAAGCATTTATGAAAACAGATTTCTAGTTTTAGGTACCATTTGCAAAAAATTACAGAAATATGTATTATAAACTAGTCGTGACGAGTAGTTCGTAGAAACCAATTAGAACTTGTCACGTGTCCTTAAAATAACCTTAACGAGCACGTTCACTAATCATTTACTTGTAACGACTAGATAAATTTCATGACTCGTAATTAACACCCACGAGTAATTCAAAAGCTGGATACTAATAATATTTACATCATGAGGTGGAGTAAATGGGTCCCAGTGAAGTGTAACAACCATGTTTGATGGGGCGTAGTTGAATAGGATCCCGACTAAGTTGGAATTAGAAAAAAGGAATATCCCGGTTGCAAGTCGTTTATGCACCCTTTGGGAGTCAAGTTGGGAATCGGCGGACCATATTTTTACGGGTTGTGCGGTAGCTGGGGTGATGTGGGAGAATATAAATCGGTGGTGTAAGGTTAGTCCTATTTACAGCTTTATGGTTAGAGACTTGCTTGATCTTTCCCATATGGCGGATTTTGAGGCTCGCAAGAAAGAGGTTTTTCATGGTATAATTTGGAGAGCGAGAAATGAGAAATTGTATTGGGGGGTGGGGGTGGGGGGGAAGAAGTGAAGATCGAAGAGATCTTAAGAGATATCAAATCTTTTGGTTTTGTTTGGCTTAAAAACCAAACTAAATGTAATATTCTAGATTGGTCAATTGGTGTAACTTTAAGTTCTTGTAGTGTGTAGTTTGGGCAGCCTTCGGGTTGTGGAGGTTGCTTTTGTTGGTCGTTTTATTTATAAAAGTTTATAGTTAAAAAAATAAAAATAGAAGAAAATTATAGTGACAATCCAATTGAAACGTTCTGGTTCCACCACCATTACCATATCAGCGCCAAACCCACTAATAGTTTTATAATTAATCGTATACCTGTAAATACATATCTAGGATTTTTAGTGAAACAAAGATTGGACCAATATTGGCTTACCTTGTTTTTAATAAAATTGAATATGCTAGTATGAGTTTCTAAACTATTCGCCATACAATACAGGTGAATAACGGGCTTGTTGCAATTGAAGACCCGTTTGATTGCATTTTTGGCATCCTAGCAAGCCCTAGAGAAAAATTCGACGTCATGCAAGAACCACATCACCTAGAAAATACTCGACATCCATCCTGTCAAGCCATTGACCGTACCAGTGGTGTACCGAGTATTTTCAGTACAGGTACCGGTACCTATTTTTTCGGATTCTCGATTTTAGTATTTTTGGTACTAGCACGGAGCTCATCCATAATAGCGAGGAAGGATAAAAGATTCCAGTGAAACCAGACTATCCTTCCAAAATTTGTAATTCACCTGACCGTACCAGTGGTGTACCGAGTATTTTCAGTGTGGTTCATCATCTGAACCCACCAGCATGCGAGCCAACTCTGAATCATCTTTTACTAATCTCAAATACTTCATATTGCTACAGCCACTTACCTACAGAATCCATTCAACTTAAAGCCACTTATTCATATGCAATGAAGCATATTACTACAAGTTCTAAACATGATATACGAAATTTTCTAGACCTAAAATTGTACTTTGAAACAACGGTTGATGATACGAATTATATCATGCTATGAAGAACGAAACAAAACAACGCAACAATAAAAATAACAAGTCTTGGTTGATGTTTTGTATGATATGAAACAAATATCTCAAAGACCATAAGCGTCATCGCGATTAAACAAAACCTGTCATCTTGAATGCGAAGCTACAAGGACCAAGCTTTCACATCCAGAGACCCAACACCATGTAAAATCTTTAAAAAACACACGCAATCTAGCAAACTAGAACACGAAAATAAACAACAAACTCATCCTATTAGCTACCTAGCTCCAACACAAACAACAAACAATAACAAACACCCGTCTCAATTATCCGCCTGCACCCCAAAATGCTCTTTCAACACATACTTCGACGTTTTCCCAAACCCCTTACCGACGCTTTGCATTGCAGTGATCTTGCGAAACTCATTCTTGATTTGATCCATTATCTTGAAAACATTATGAACTAGTGACGGGTCGCCTGATGGTGAACAATTTGCAAGTTTTGATTTTTCTTTTTTGAGCTCTTGATAAAGATTTAAAAGAATGTTTTTTTGGGTAGTGAGGACACTTTCAGCAACTTTGTACTCGGTTTCTTGAGACTGTTTGAGTGAGGCGAGTGTCTTCTCGATCCGCTGCTCGAGTTCGGTTGATTCTATTTGGCAATTGAAGTTCGTAAACGTTATCTGGGTTGGAGGCGTTATCGTCTCAACTTCCATTGGTTCCCACTGTGAAACTTCTCCTGATGACAATAAAATACTTTCTTAACTAAACAAAGTTATAAAGATTAAATATACTTTCGAATTTGTGGATTGGCGGGTCAAACCCTACACAAACTTGAAATTCTGACCGAACTCAGACAAGTGAGCCCAAACACAACACAAAATTTCACGGGCTGACACGAACACGACCCGTTTAAACCAACTTTTACTATTTTTTGCGTCTTAATACTCTAGAATTAGAATCTAACAACAAAATCACAAATTTCTGTTTTAATTTTGAAATTTTGGCATAAAATATCCAACCATTTTAAATTATAAAATAAAAAACACACCAAGGGAAACAAAAAAAAGGGGAAAAACAGGTCAACCCAAACCCAACATATTTAGCTAATCATGTTTGCCGGTTCGACCCAAAACAGACCCGAACCCATTTAGCTAACTGTGTTTGTGGGATCGACCCAAAACAGACCCGAACCGATTTAGCTAACTGCGTTTGTGGGTTCGACCCAAAACAAACCCGAACCAGTTTTAGCTAATTGTGGTGGTGGGTTCAACCAGAAACTGACCCAAACCCGTTTAGCTAAATGCGTTTATGGGTTCGACCCAAAACTTTCTGGACATATACCCAAAAGCGTGAATTTTGTGTTAGGTTCGTGTGGTGTCATAAATTCACACCTGAGAAACCATATGAGTTAACTTCGACTCATTTTACTCATCAATCGGGTCATGTTATCCCAAACGGGTTGAAACTTGACAATCATCAAAAATCTAATTATAAAACATAAAATAGGTTTATTCCAAGAAGCACATTAGATTATTATTGACATAACTTTATTTTTGAAATAGCGTTTAGTGAATTAATATTATTTTCAAAACGGACATATATGTGTTTGTGGGTCAATCCAACCCTGTTTGACCTGCTTCGATTGAGGTTGCCCTTTTATATATAAAAGAAAGTAAAAGTAAAATCAAGGCACCTGTAGTAACAGCTGATATGTCTTCTTGTTTCCATATATCTTCATGAGTGTTTCCTTCCTTCAACTGACAGCAACAAAAATGAATTAGTCAATGCACACATTTTTTAATTAAGTCAACGACTTGTATGACCATCTTACATAAGATTTTTCATTGAAAAACACAACTCGTTTAACAGAAAGTTATGTTTAAAATGAATAGGGTTGAAAATGAGCCGAGCCGCTTGTGTGCTACTCGAGATCAGCTTGCTAAATAATCAAACCAAGCCTGGATTAAACGAGCTCGAGCCTAAACCAGAGCTCCTTTAACATACGAGCTTAAGCCCAAGCTAAAATAGGCTTCATATCCCGAGCTTAACTAGGCTCCTAAGCCTCTTATATTTACTTAATAATATTATAAATATATGAGTTATTTTCGCTTTTGGTCCCTAGAGTTGACACGGTACAAATTCTCGTTTTCATTTCTTAAATCATGGATTTAGTTAAAATTATAATCATTTCAGTCCATTCTGGCCAACCCCGTTACATTTGGCTGTTAAATAAAAAAGCATTTCAATCATTTTACATCTAAGAGGCTATTTATGTAAATTACAAAGATTATTTAATACTTAAAAAGTTAAAAGACTATTTGTGTAATTTTCATAAAATAATAAAAATATTTAATAGATTTAATTAATGACGAAAAGGAAATGAATCAAAAAATTTTCCAACGTGATTTTTTAACGCATAAAAGCCTTAAATCAAAAGATTATATTATAATTAAAGAAACATTAATTGTTATAACAATATTTGACAGTAACCATCCATACCTTTGCTAAAGTTGATTGAACATGACTAAACAAATTCTTCGCACTCGTTTTAGTCGATCCTCTTAATATAATAACGCAAAGATTAAGAATCTTCTGCGTTTTATCACCATAACTAATCGACTCACACCTCCTAATAAGATTCATGACATGTGGAATCAAATCAGTGGTTGCATCACAACGCCTGCAGTAATATTCTGCATCAAGACATATGGTCCCACCAACGGTCCCAGCCATGTAGGACCGAAGGGCACATTCAATGTGGCAGATGTGACCACAGATGAACCCGTCTTTGACTACAGCTTCACATTTGATGAAGATTTTATCATCGTCGGTTGATGAGTCGACTGGTTTTGAGCAAAGTATACAACAACAATCGTGACAGAAACGAGGCTCGATGCAGCATATGTCACAGGTCATTATGTTTGAAGGGTCGGGATCGGTTGGTGAAAGTAAACTGGAGCAGTTTATGTTTCCGGCCTTGCAACCATTGGGGTCAAACTTTGGAGTGCAATTCAAGACAATATCCGTGTTTCCTGCATCATTTTGGTCAAGAAATTTTTAAGAAAGAGTACTATTGATAAGCTTTAATTCAACATGTAACTAGTGAAGTGAATCTTGATAATCATCTTCATACAAAAATCACTTCTAGCAATTTAGATCGTAAGTATCAACTACAAGATACAAGTAGTTCACATTCGCAATAAATGATTATGAAGGATGCGCGTTATATACTTATTATATTTGCTAACATATTACTAAAATAACTCGATTAAATAACTTTTCTACAATATAGTTAAATGAATTTATAACAATTTACCAGAAGTGAAAATCTTATTGAGTACAAACTTTCTTAACCTTGATCAATGTATAAAATGACCTAATCATGACGCATATGTGCAAAAAGGCAAACCACAATAAAAAGTATGCAAGATGAAGTATATGTTAACAAAATTACCACCAAACTTCTTGGCGAAGATAAACGGATTGACTCGTAGTTCATATGTGTAAATAACAAATAGAACTCAGTATTTGAAATATCATGATCTTCTTCAGTTCTTCATAGTTATGATCTATATATTATTTATATAGCACTAAAACCAAATCAATAATTATTACTTTTCCATTGATCTTCATAATATAGCTTTCAAAAGCTTTAAAGTCAATGTATATTAAGCCAATTTATCACGTGTAACCATCAATATAATCATTTTATAGATACGATATTTATGTCAAGTGCATAATCACAATTACCTTTAATTTTGCCAGCTGGAATCCGCCAAGTAAACGAGGCAAAGAAGGCCTTAATATCCATCTTAGGAAACGCTTCCAACAAAAACCGTTTAACCGCAGCCTTGCTGTTGAAACCCCTAAAGTTAGTCACATTAACGGGAGTCATTGACTTATATTCTTCATAAAGACGATCGGGGAGATAAAGATATCTATCCATAAAGTGTCCTGACACTGCAAGTCGTTTTCCCACCTTCCATTTCCATTTATCACCCGGTGTCGGGAAATCCTCAGGAGCGTATGGCAAACCGACACCTGAATCGTTATCAAACACAAGATTAATCTCACTTTCCTTTGATCCAGTGGTGCTTCCGTCACTTTCATGTGGAGGGTCGACCTCCATTGAGCTGATTATTGCAGAAAGTTTTGAACTTTTTAACTGCATTCAATAAATTTTCAAAGTATTAACTTTCTTTAAACAATCGAACACATTGAAACACAATAAAAGAACTTCCTTATATAATACAATAATCAAGAAAATAGGGTTACAGAAGCTTTCATATATCTGGCAATTTGATTTTAACTTTTAAGGTAAGATAATATTATAAAATGCACCAGTATAAAGAAACCATGATTAAGTTAAATTCAGCGTTGGAAAAATCGGTACTAACCAACCGACTAGTCGGCTAACCAGAGATCTACTGATTATTTTTTTCTGTAATCAGCCAAATTGTTAATCAACCTAATCGGACCCAATCAGCCCTATTGCCAAAGCTAACTCCAGCCAACTCTGACCAGTTCGGCGATTTCGGTCCTGAGTGGGTCGAAGAAGAGTTAAAACCAGTCTACTTTAAAATTCTGCATTTAAAAAATATGTGTGTGTGTGTGTATAACTGAAAATTGCATATAAAAATATGTATACGTGTATACAAAACTGAAAATTACATATAAAATGTGTTTATATTACGTATAAACATATGTATATGTATATATATAATTCTTACATATAAAAATATGTATATGTGTATACAAAACTAAAAATTACATATAAAATGTGTGTACATTACGTATAAACATATGTATATGTGTATATATAATTGAAAACTACACATAAAAACGTGTGCGTGTGTATATACATTAATAAACGTATGTAAAAATGTGTGTATATACGCACATTGCGTATATATGTGTGTATAAATGTGTGTATATACACACACACATTGCGTATAAACATATTTATGTGTGTGTATATAAATGCATAACGTGTAAACATATGTGTTCATATATATAACTGAAAATTACGTATAAAAATGCGCGCTTATATATGAAACTGAAAATTACATATAAAAATTCCAATCCGACTAATCGCTAGTCAGTACCCCACCAGCCGACTAGTGCCTGGCAACCAATTCTTCCCACACAAATACAAAGGTGCTATTTTTAGTGACAGATTGTACAATGGATCACATTAGGTGCATAATCTAAATCATCAGAATCAACAATCAATTTAAAAAAATAAAAAATAAATAAATTCTATTTTTAGAACAAGCAAATTCAATCTAAACACACCAAAAATAAAATCATTAACTCAACTATTCAATTACAACAAATTCAGATACTACATAAAACAATCAATACCAGCTGTAATTAATCGGATGAAACCCTAACCCAAATCACTGAAATTTGCAGAATTGGAGATGGATTGTGATGATTTGAGGGTTTTAGGGTTCTGGGTATTGATCGATCATGGCGGGTGTGGATGGTGGCAGCTTGCCGACAACGGCGGCGGCGGATACGGCGGCAATGGCGGTGGTGATGGGGGTTTGTAGTAAGTTTTGTATTTTGTATATTTTCAAATAGGGCAAAAGTGTAATAAAAGAGTATAAAAAAATGTTTTAATGTAAGTAAATTTAATTGGTGTTTTTTTCTTTATTTTTAAGGTAAGGGTGGTGTTAAAAGTTGGTGTTTTAGGTTGTCGATATAAGTTTATGTGCGTTCGTTTAGTTGTTTCGTTCTTTCATTTGTGTTTGTGTTTTTTCTCTTTATCACTGAACTACTACATTAAGAAAATGACTTTGCTTACCAAACATGTGGTTTAGAAATTAGAAACCTCTAGCATATCGTCTTATTTGTTAGGGATTCTGTTGATGTGAGGAGATTAAAGTTGAATAAATGAACTTGATAGAATAAAACCATTAGGAACGTTAAGTTATTTCCCTTATGCTATGCTTTTATGACTTATTCCTTACAAAGGGTAGTTACGCAAAGGAATGGTGACAAATGGGAAAAAGGGTTTTATCAAAGAAGAAATGGAAGGAGAGAGGAAGGCATGGTTATGGGTGGTTTGTGGTGCTGTGATGGCGATGGAAGATTGCAGGTTTGATCTGTCAAGTATATGTGCCATATGATGTGGACAACCACGTAGGCAAAACTATTAGCAAGGAAATTGATGTGAACTGTCGCTCTTAATGAAACTTGTTATGTGGGAGAACTCTTGAAATGGCAATCTGCGTGGACAATCACATATGTGAAACTAGATGGGTTGATGCCTCACGTGTTAAACATGCGGATAGTTACTTTTTATATGTAAAAATTGAACATAATTCTAAAATTGGTCCATTTTATATTTTTATTTTTTTAGAAAAGTTCATTTCATAGCTGTTGTTACAACGATGTAGCTAACAACAAGAATATGGCGGTTCAAGAGTGTATCCCAACTAGAGCTTCTATACCTGCTAAGAATCAAAGAAAACACGACCGGTTAGTCTCACCGTAGGAGGGGGTCTCCTACGATCAACCTCCGGCGTGAGAATCAGTGATATGATACGATGATAAGGATAAGGTTGTAGGAGTGTAAAGAGATAATTATAGAGAGAATAAAGTGAAATTAGAATGAGAATAACTTTGGTGAAATGTTACTTTTATAGGTAGTTTGAAGATTCCCTGGGAAGCTGAAGCTTCTTCAGGGGAAAATGTTAGCTCTTCTTTCAACTTATGTAGATTGTGTGTATGTCATTCCGTATAAGCTTTGCTCAGCTTTTATTTGTCTTCTTGTTACTTTTACTTTATGAAAGACACCGTCTTTTGTCAGCCATGACTTTTCCTGACGTTATTGTAGCATGAGCTTCCTGGTCAACTTAGGAACCTTGTTGGGCAAGTGTCAAGCTTCCCCATCTGGCAGCTTATGTTTGTTGTTTTCTTATTCTCTAGCTTCCCTGGCTGGTAAGCTTATGTTTGCTGCTTTCTTATTCCTAAGTTTCCCTAGCTAGTGGGCTTATGCTTGCTGCTCCTTTATTCCTAAGCTTCTTCAGCTTGTGAGTGGGTAAGGGTACCCACGTCATCAGCCCACCAGTCATAAGTATTTGGATTGTAATGACGATTGTTTGTGAGTCAACTCTTTTTCTTTTCAGGATCTCCCCCCCCCCCCCAGGTGTTTAATGCTTTTGGGCTCAGTGGCATGCCTCTTCATAAACCAATGCATATACCCATTTTGTTGTTTTTGACTTGTTTATTGAAGTCCATAAGCTAGAAAATGTTTCTAACATGTGGTCTAGAAGCTAGAAGCATGTGGCCCAAAGCTTTCGTTGTTGAAGCTTAGGGCTAGAAACTAAGAGCTTATGGCATCGACCTATCGTATGTTATATTATTTGTTTTGTGATTTCGTACTTGTATGATGAATCCTTTATTTTGGAAGCTGGAAGCTTGTGGACCTAAGTCTCCGTGTTTTATTCTAAGGGTGAGAGCTTGGAGCTTCTTGTGATAACCTGTTAATTATTATTGTGATGTATCAATGTGATGGCTGCTCCTTGTATTGTCCTATTGATTTGACCTTTGTGTCAGGAGGTCATTATGAAGCCGACTGACATAGCTATGGCCATGTTAATCCTGACCTCCCACCTGTCTATATTCTTAAGGATTTGAAATTCAAAAGGTCCCTTGATAACCCCCAAAGAACCGCCACTCAAGTCAGTCTCCTTTTTCGCCTAATTGCCATCAGTTATAACTCCTCTATCCATCGGTTTCTTCTTCGTTTCGTTTTCTTTTATAAGATAGAAGTTGTTTGCTTCTTCATTTTTCTGATTATGGGTTCAAAAGGAGACATAGCGATCCAATTCTCGAAGTTGACCTAACCGGAACTTGATCGGTTTTGTTCCAAATACGGAATTGGGATTGATCTTCAACCGGAGTTTCCCAAATCCTCTACTTTCTTGTGTCCAACTTTCCCGGAGGCAAGCTTCCCCTTTACACTCGTCATTTTGATCAATGTAACCTTCGATACCCCTTCACTAAGTTTTTCGTGAGTGTTTTGAAGCATCATAACGTGAGCCTTGGTCAGTTAGCTCCTGTTGGAGTTGCTGGGATACTACATTTTGAGGTAGTATGTCGTTCTCTTGGATACGAGCCTACTCTTTTGATGTATCGGAGGTTCTTCCAATTGGCTAAGAAAGGAAACTAGTTTACCGTCGAGAAGACTCGTGAAACTGGATTGATTTCAAGTACAGTTGGTCTTACGTCCATCTGGAAAGATAAGTATTTCTTTGTTTCAGAATCTATCTTGCCTTTTTCCCCGGTTTGGAGGAAAAAATGAACTTGCTTTTAACCCTACTAAGCCTAAGGTTGAGGTGCTTGATGCTGCTTTTCTTAAGAACCTTCGTTCTATGTCTGTGAAGTTTTAGACCTTCCTGGAGGAGTTCCTCGTTTATTTAGGTTTTAGCATCAAATGTCCTAACCCTCATACCAAGCCCAAGATTATCATTGATTAGAAAGGTATGTTAGATTTTTGTTTAAGCTTCTGCTGCTTATAGGGTTTAACTTTCACCTCCCTCTTTTACAGAGATTGGTGCTTTCGAGTTTCTTGAGCTTGACGATTTTGCTTCTGCGACCTTCGTGTCTACTAATGTTGCTCCTGGCCATCCCAACGTGGTTGAAAATGCCAAGGACTTTCGTCAACCTGGTGATCATGTGACCGCCTCATCTTCTGCGGCCCTTCCTCCTAAAGGCATTGTCAGGAAGGCAACTACTGCTTCCCTTCGAAGTAGTAAGAGATTCAAGGCAACTCTTGCTCCCAGCTCTTCTGCTACTGGACGAGGATGCTGCACTTGTTGCCTCAGTCACTAGTTTTAATTCGTCTGGTGTGGAGAAAGTTCTTAGGAGCCTAACTCCTTCGCCATTGAAGTCAGATGTGAAGCCAAGTGCCGAGAAGGAATAGCCTATTTGTACAGATATTGTAAAGGGGTCTTCGACTGTTAAGCCAAAGAAAACTGCTAAACCTCTAGCAAGAAGTCAGCTCCCATAGTTGCTAGAAGGTGGTGGAGAAAGAGAAAGAGCCTGTTAGTGTTGTGCCGTCTGAAAAGCTGTCAACTTGGAGAAGGTCAGAGGGAAGGGTGTTGCTTCCCAAGCTATTGATGCTAAGGGTGCTTCCTGTGATGTAACTACTTTTGTGTATGCTCCATCGTTGAAGATTCATAATGTTGACATTTTGAAGAGGGCCCATGTTTGTTCAGACCTTCTTCTTAATTGTATTCCCCCAGCAGAGAAAGAGGTTGTCGAAGGTTTGAGTGATGGTGAGGTTATGGGGAAGCTTGTGCAGCATCTGGCTTTCTTGGCCTCTCTTATCCCTAAAGGTTTGGGATGATGGAGTGATGCTTCGGCTGAGATTAAGAAGTTGGTAAGTGAGAAAGTATCATTGGAGAGCGCCTTGAGTTAGGCAAATGAGAAGGTTGTGACTCTAACCGCTCGTGAACAAAGCTTAGTTCATGAGCTTTCTTCGGCTAAGGCTTCCGCCAAGGATGAGCGGAACAAAGTGGAAGCCTATGCCAAGGACCTTTACGAGCAACATCATAAGGTAGGTCAGGAGAGGAACTCTCTCGTTGAAGAGAAAAGGAAGTTGGATGCTGAGTGTGAGAAGTTTAAGGGCGAGAGGTAGAAACTCATGGATAGAAAGCTTGCTTCTGATGCTACCATTTCTAACCTTCAAACCCAGGTTGATGAGCTTCTGTCTAGAAAATAGTTATTATTTGAGCAAGGTATTCCTTACGTCGTCTCCTATCTCTTACATAGTGGTGAGTTCAATTCGGCCCTTGGTGAAATTTACACAAGGGCCATTGCTCATGGTCGTCATCATGGCCTATCCATTGGGTTCGAAGCTGGTCAAGCTGGCCATCCTCTTGAGGGACTTTCTACCTATCGACCCCCTACAGCCACCGACTTTGCAGCTGTTATGAGAGATATGGAAATGAAGACCTTCCCTTACCTTGAAGCTGTTGCTCGTTGTCATGATCTACCATTTTCAGCTTTTCAAGGTATTGAGCCGGAAGGTCTCAAGAAGGGACTTGCTCATTAGGTTATTCAAGCTATAGTTGATAAGATCAGTGGGAAGGTTCGTTTTGATGAGGACGACCAAGAAGATGCCACTGATGGTGGCGAAACAGGTGCCGAAGCACCTGCCACTGAAGGTCTAGCTAGCCAACCTTCTAATGATGAGGACAGGGAAATCTCCTTCCCACACTCCTCCTGTGGGAGAGGTTGAGGATACTCCCTCTCCTACCCATTCCGAAGCTTCTTCAGATGATTTTGATGCCGAAGTGAGTATGCCGTATGGGGACCTTTTTGGTGAGACTCCGAAAGCTTCCGGAGATGAAGGTGATGCTACTGCTGGTGATGAGCAGCTTGTTAGTTTGTAAGTTTCATGTGTGAAGCTTCTTTTTATTTCTTTTGTGTAAGCCTTTGTTGGCATAAACAATTTGGTCTTTTTGAAGTTGTAGCACCTTCTTATGGTGCCTTTATGTTTTATACTTAATCCCGTAGTTGTTTGTTTTGTTTTTACTAATGTTTTTTATGTTCGTTATTTTTGCAATGTCTTTGAAACTTTGCTAAGGAGTGGTGCTGTAGACACCCTTCCTTACCTTAGTGACTAAGAACTTATGCAAAGCATATCCCATCCGCTAGTCAGCCCACAAGATAAAAAAGTTTTATGACTTGTTTTGTGGTATATTCTTACACAAGTCTTTAGCAATTTTAAGCTTCTTAACCTCGTAATCTTCTAGCTTCTTGTACTTATGTACCAAGTTGGTGAGAGATGTTCAGTCTCGTTGCATGGATAAAGTTTCTTTTTTATGTTTTCCATGGAGTCGTATTGTTTTAGGGACTCAATCTGTATACAGGAAGATATAGCGTCTTGTTACCTATTGAGCGATATGGCCTAGGAGCTTAACCCTGTACATGAGTAGGAACTTCGCTGGACCACATGGAGCCTAGTTTGGAGGGGCTCGCCCTTAGATAGGATAATAAACAAGTGTGTTACTCAGAGGATTAAATCATTCATTGATTTCTTCACTTAAAAACAACTACTACATAGATTTTCGATAAAGACCTATACTAAGAACTTTTTGAGGTGCTTGTCACTCCAATGATGTGGCACCTTCTTTCCTTCTAGATCACTAAGCTCGTAAGATCCACCTCTGTGGACTTCAATGATGATTTAGGGACCTTGCCACTTGGGTCCCAGCTCCTCATTTCTGACTACTTACTAGCCTCGTTATTTCTGAGAACCAAGTCTCCGGGTTTGAGCGTTTCTTTTCTTACTCTCGTGTTGTAGAAGGCTTCAAGCTTCTTCTTATACATGGCTTTTTGATAGCAGCCTAATCACGGGCTTCTTCTAGGAGATTGAGGTTGAGCAAAACCTCTGAGTCATTAGCTTCTTGATCAATATTTCTCACCCTTCTGTGTTTACCCCTATTTTAGCAGGGATCACGGCTTCTGAATCGAAGACTAAGCTATAGGGTGTTTTGCCATGACTAATTTTCTCCGTTGTTCGGATGGCCCAAAGAACACTTGGAAGTTCTTCTACCCAATTTTTGTCATATCTTCCCAATCTTGCCTTAATGCCTTCTACTATACTTCATTTCATTCATTCGACTTGGTCGTTTGATTGGGGGTAGCAACCGAGGTAAATACTTGCTTGATTTGTAGCTCCTTGCACCAATGGCTGAAAGGCTTCTCAGCAAATTGCTTCCCGTTGTCGGTTACTATCTCGCCTAGCATCCCAAATATACAAACAATGTTTTCCCATACGAAGTTTATCACCTGCTTCCCATACCGGAATAATTTAACTTATGGCCACTTGATGAAGTAATCGACAACCACCAGTAAGAACTTCACCTTCCCTGCAGCTTCGGGGAAGGGATCAACAATGTCCATTCCCTATTTGTAGAAGGTCAGGCAGATATGATGGGTACCATGTTATGTTTTGGATTAGTCTTACTGGGAGCATGAAGCTGGCAAGCTTCACACTTGTGTACTTCTTCGACAGAGTCCTTGTGCATTGTTAGCCAGCAGTATCCTAGGTTCATCAGTCTAGTTACCACTGACCTTGGACCGGAATGTGTTCCTCAAATGCCTTCATGTACTTCTCTTACGAGGCAATTTCTTTAATCCGGTCCTATACATCGTAGCAGAGGACCCAAATATCCTTTCTTGTATAAGACACCTTCTTCCACAATGTACTGCTTAACTTTGAACTCCAGCCTTATGGCTTCTCCTTCTTCGGCAGGAAGCTTCCCCTCCTTGAGAAACTCTAGGATGGGGTCATCCAGGTAGTTCATTCTTCTTCAGTGGCATCTTGCACTTCTAGTTCTAGAGGGACTTCTTAATAATTCCACCAGGACCTTCTTTGTCAAATGAGTGAAGGTCAAAGAAGCCAGTTTGCTAAGAGCATCAGCTTGCTTGTTTCGAGTTCTGGATACTTGAGATAAGGAACAGTTTTTGAATTCCTTCATGACCTCCTTGACCTTCTGCTTATACTTCATCATTGAAGGTCTCCTTGCCATAAACTCGTTGTTTACTTGGTTGGCTACTAGTCTTTAATCAACAAAGGCATTTAGTTCCTGAATCTTCATCGCTCTTGTTAAGCAAAGCCCTGCAATCAAAGCCTCATATCAGCTTCATTGTTAGTTCATTGAAACTCTAGCCGAGCGCGTAAGTATATTCAGTTGTCTGGGGGTCTGGGATTATGAGACCAGCTCCGGAACCTTCTATACTTGAGGCTTCGTCGGTATAGAGTGTCCACTTTCCCAGAGGGATGGCAGGTTCACCTTCTTCAAGCTTCTTTACTTCTATGGGCTCTTCCTGTGTTTCAACTAGGAAGTTGGCCAAAATTTGGAATTTGATTGACTTCCTAGCTTCGTACATTATTTTATGTTGGCCCAAACTGATAGTCCATTGGCTAACCTTTCCATGATCTCTGGGTTTCCAAAATTGACCTTATGGGCTTGTCGGTGATCACCTTCATCTGATGAGCCTAGAAATATCGTCTTAGCTTCTTAGTTGTGTGCACGAGTGCTAGAATGAGCTTTTCAGTAGGCGTGTAATTGAGCTCAGCTTCCTTTAACGCCCTGCTGATATACTGGAACTTGGACTTTGTCTCGTTCAACCACAAGCACAAAGCTGATAGCTTCCCTTCTTGCAGAAAGATATATTGTTATCATTTCTCCTACTTGAGGAGCTGTCAGAGCAGGTAAGGAAGCTAGATGCTTCTTTTAAGGCCAAGAAGGCAGCTTCTGCCTCACTAGTCCATTGGAAGCCGTTCTTGTCAGTGCAGTTTTTCAAAGTTCTAAAGAAAGGTGGAGATTTTCCTGCCAATTTTGAAAGAAATCGTTTAGAGGGCCCAACAATCTTACCATTGAAGCTTTGGACCTCTTTCTTGGACTTTGGATAATGCAAGTCAAGAACAGCTTGTACTTTACTCGGGTTATCTTTTATGTTTTGCTTATCGATAAGATGTCCCAAGAATTTACCTTCTTCGAAACCAAAAGAATATTTGATCGAATTGAGCTTCATGTTGATGCTCCTCAGGTTTTGGAAGGTTTCTTCGATTCCGCTGATCATTGTTTCTTCACTTTTGCTTTTGATGACTAGGTCGTCAACATAAGCTTCCATGTTTCTTCCGATTTATTCAGAGAAGCTGCTGTCGATCAGACGTTGGTATGTAGCCCTAGCATTCTTTAATCCAAAGGGCATCTTCTTGTAACAAAAGATCCCCTTGTCAGTTTAGAATGCTATCTTTTCTTCGTCTTCGACCTTCATCAGGATCTGATGGTAGCCCTTGTATGCATTCAGGAAGCATTTGTGTTGGGAGCCTGTGAGGGAGTCTACCTTCCAGTCAATTTTTGGCAGGGGGTAGCTTTCTTTGGGACAAGCTTTGTTAAGATCTTTAAAGTCCACACACATTTTCCACAGCCCATCAGACTTCTTGACCATGACCGGGTTTGAAATCCAAGAATGGTATCATACTTCTCGGATAATATTAGCTTTGATAAGCTTGTCTACCTCTTTGCAGGTAGCTGAGCTTCTTTCAGAGCTAAGCTCCTTTTTCTTTGAGTGAATGGTTTATGTATGGATGAAATGTTCAAGGAATGTTCATCATATTCCCTTGGAACCCCTTCCATGTCATTTGAACACCATGCAAAAACATCTTTACTATTTCATAAAAGAGTTGAGTTTATTCATAGCCTGGAAGGGAAGCTTACTGTTGACTTTGATAGTTTGTTCAGGGAAACTTGAGTTGATGCTTATCTCCTGAACGGAACTATCTTCCTTGTCTTCATTAACTTCCCATGATTCTTCGGTAGCTGCTATGAGTAAAGCTTCTGGTGTTGGGACCAGAGTAGCTATTTCTCCCGTGGTTGGGAATTTCATCATACCATGAGCTATAGAAACTACTGCATCAAAAATGGCAATTCTAGTTCTACTTATGAGTATGTTATAAAAAGAGGGATACCTGACCACTGTGAAGGTAAGTTTCTCTACTCAAGAAAGGTCCATGTCTCTAAGTCGGACGTCTAAAGTGAGCTTCCCCAGTGGAAGCACCTTTTCTCCAGTGACGCTTTTGAGGGAATTCTCCGTGTATTGCAGCTATTTCTTGATTTCTTGAGGGATTTGAAGGAAAAATCTTTCATACATCACCTCTGTTTCTACCCCACAGTCCATGTAAGCTCCATCTATAGGGAAGCCATTCAGCTTAGCTTCCACTATGGCCGGTTGTGACTTTATTGGGAGGGTCAGTTGGAGGGAAGCATATGCTTTATTGGTTCCAGGCAAGCATTCGTTGTCTTTTGTTACAAACCTGAACCATATTTACTCCGAATACTTTTTTCCCATTCCCTTTACCTTCTTTAGGATCTTTCAGTAGGTGAGCTAGCTCGCCACTTTGGGCAGCATCTTCGATATGCTTCTTCAGCAAGAAGCAATAATTGGTGTGGTGGCCAATGTTGTTGTGGAAGGCACAAAAATTTCCTACATCACATTTGCTTGCCAGCTTAGATAACGGGCGAAGAGGACAGAAGTTATGTTTAACTTCCTCGGTTACCAATATTTCTTGTGGAGTTTTGGTGAGAATCGAGAAAATTAGTTTATCCTTCTCTTGAGGTCTTTGCTGGAGAGAAGGACAGTTTCAGTCATCTGACCTTCTATGCCCATAGTGCTTTGATGGATGCCTCTCGACAAAGGGCTGGAATCGAGGCTTCTTCCCTTTTGAGGAGTGGTTTTCCCAACTTCCCAGGTCACGTTTTCTTGTTTCTTGATTGTCCAAAGCTTCCTCCCCTCGAATGTAAGATTCAGTCCTTTCGAAAGCTTCCTTCATGGTTTAGGGAATGTTCTCATGAATCCTTTTCACAAGCTTCTTTTCCTTTATAGAATTCATGTAACCCGAAACACGCATCTTTTCTAAAGCACCACTATAGTTCAAGCACTCTTCCTTGTATCTTTCCATGAAGATTCGAAGGTCCTCATGCTCCTTTTTCCTGATCTGGTGTAGGACTGCAGCATCCTTGGTGCACCTTCTTTTCTGGGTAAAGTTTGCTAGGAAGCTTCGGTATAGATCATAGAAGAAAGCTATGCTTTTTGATGGAAGAGAGTTAAACCAAAGCCTGGTAGGCCCTATTAGGGTTTGCATGAACATGTAACAACATTCTGCGTTATCCCATCTTTCAACAGTTGCTGCTCCCATGAAGATCTGAAGGTGATCTTCGGGATCTTCTGTTCCGTCATAAGTCTTTATGTTGGCTGGCATTTTGATTTTAGTTTGGAACATAAAGTTGGCTATTTGTTTTGAGAAGCATGACAAGATTGTAGGCTTGTATGGTTGGTAAGGCTCCAAATGTGTCAAGTCACTTATGCTGGTGGTAGCAATACTTGGAACTTAAGTAACCACAGGTTGGCTTGCGGCTGGGAAGCTTTGAAAAGCTTGCCACTGTAGGCTTCCAGGCCAAGGTTGGCAATATTGAGACATCATGAGGACAGCCATATGAGGATACGTCATGCTGGGTAGCATAAGACCTGGTTTTAGGTAAGCTTGTGTGGAGCATGCAACTTCCACTATGGATGAGGTCATCATGATACTTGCCATAGGTAGCGACATCAGATCTTCCACCAAGGAGGTGCTCGTTGGGGGAGGTAACACAGCAGGTGAGTGCTGAAAAGTTTTTCCATGGTGTATTCTCTTGCCCGTTAGGAGTTATGGGTGAAGTTGTGAGGCTTACCCTTTCTCGAGGAGAGTTCATGTTTTCATACTCCTCGGTTTGTGAGCTGCTGAGTCCCTGAGCGTTTCTTCTTGATGGAGAAGGTGTGCTCGTGTTTGATGGACCAGGCATGGGGGAGAGTGTAACTTCAGGTTCCTCGGTATAATCTAACCTTATTCTCACCCCCTTAGCTCACGCCTCCTAAGCATAATTGTTCATCAGCTCCTTGAGCTAGACGAAGTTCCGTTTAACACCCTCTGGCGTCATGTCTATTCTCTCCATTGGAAGTAAAAAAATCACTCCTTGGAGAGAAGATGCCACTTCTAGTCAAAGGCGGTGTTTGGAACTCAAAATATTGTGACGACGTGGCCATCAACCTGCTCATCTTCAGCGAACTATAGCTAATATTTTCCTTCAGGGAGGAGTTATCAAGTAGCTGATCATCGTTCGGAGGAATAATCTTGTCGTGATTACTCCTTTTAGCCATGAAAGGACAATACTTGATAACAATGGAACTGAAACTACCAGAATCTTTGCTCTAAGTAGCGCATCCCACGGTGGGCGCCACTTGTTGCTACAACGATGTAGCTAACAACAAGAGTATGGAGGTCCAAGAGTGTATCCCAACCAGAGCTTCTATACCTGCTAAGAATCAAAGAAAACATGACCGATTAGTCTCATCGTACGAGGGGGCCTCCTACGATCAACCTCCAGTGTGAGAATCAATGATATGATACGATGATAAGGTTATAGGAGTGTAAAGAGAGAGTTTTAGAGAGAAAGTGAAATTAGAATGAGAATAACTTTGGTGAAATGTTCCTTTTATAGGCAGTCGAAAGCTGAAGCTTCGTAAGGGGAAAATGTCAGCTCTTCTTTCAGCTTATGCAGACTGGGTGTATGCCAATTCTGTATAAGATTTGCTCAGCTTTTGTTTGTCTTCTTGTTACTTTTACTTTATGATAGACACTGGCTTTTGTTAGCCATGAATTTTTTCTAACGTTACTATAGCAGGAGCTTCATGGTCAACTAGGAACCTTGCTGGGCAAGTGTCAAGCTTCCCCATCTGGCAGCATATGTGTGTTGTTTTCTTATTCTTAAGCTTCCCTGGCTGGTAAGCTTATGTTTGCTGCTTTCTTATTCCTAATGGGCTTATGTTTGCTGCTCCCTTATTCCTAAGCTTCTTTAGCTTGTGAGTGGGTAGGGGGACCCACGTCATCAATTGCCGCAAAAGCCAAGAACAAAGACGAACTAGCAGGACCTTTCCACCGAGCACGGAGGAGCTATCACTACTCTAAAAAACCAAACTACATTAAAACATTTTTATACCAATTCGACCAACTCCCATCAAAACTCTTAGACCTATTTTTGAGCCACAAGAAACTCAAATCCTTGGCATCTCCCCAAACCTCTTCCAACTTAGCTTATTTGCCTTCGTACCGTTTCTCGTTCCTCCCTTCTAGATCCTCCAACTTGCAATGATCATAATTCCGTTAATTACCTTTTTCTTATACTTGCTTGTCCTTGAACTGCTATGCAGCAAGAAAAGTTTTCCATCGAAAACATAAAAATTTAGAGAATTTTGCACCACGAGCTGATGTGTTGGTCTTTTAGTTCCTACTTTAGAACTTTTGGGAACTTATGTTACCTTTTTCGACAATATGTCATCTTGAAAAGATAGCAATATTTTTTTTATCTTTCACAGTTATCAAGATAATGATTATCTATATGATTTCTCAAATTATGAGAATAAAGAAACACAAAAGAATGGGTACAAGTAAATTAACTCAAGCATTTGCGTTGCTATCTAATTGAAATAGGTTATAGAAATTTCGTACTAATTTTTTTTAATGGCAGAGAATCTCACGTGTAAACATATCCTATTCAGGGTTATATCCAAGGTTAACTCCTTGACTATCGTGAGACCTTATCCCCTGATGTAGAGAATTTCATATTAATTACTTTATGTATAAATTTACATAGGTAGTAGATTTAAACAAACAAAGTTACAACATTGGAGCCCTATTTGAGACGCTCGGGTGTTCTTAACTCTTATGTAGTGATGGTTAGCTAAAGCCCAACTATACAGATCGAAATTTATATATACACTTTTCTCCCTGGTGAGTAACTTTCACACTAATCATCCTAGAATATCCATTAAAACTATACAAAGCAAAGCTTCAAAACTTCTAGGTTGTCCCCGAATTGGTAAACATGTATATGAGATTCTTCATGACAAGGATCTTTCTCATGATCACTTACGAAAGCAAAGCTTCAAAACTTCTAGGTTGTCCTCGAATTGGTAAGCATGTATATGAGATTCTTCATGCCAAGGATCTTTCTCATGATCACTTAGGAAACATGTGATGAAGTGATACCTTACATGTATGTGTTTTGTCTTACTATGGAACATGGATCTTCACTGTAACATCACAACTTACGGCAGAATATGTCAGGATGATACAATTATTCATTACACATAATACTATTAAAGTAACAATATATATTTCCATATTATTAAAAACATCATCACGTTCATGGTTCAAAACAAAAAAAAAATAATAATAATGTTACAAATATTCTAACTACATTTCTTAAATAACCCTAAAGTCCTTACTACATGATCTTCCATCCATAGCACACTTAAACTGCAGCATTGTAAAGACAGAATTTGTCAACACAAGGCTGGTGAGCAGTCATAGGGTTATGTATAGATACTAAGAAAACAACAATAGGTATATCAAAATGTAAATGCAGTAAATGAAATGAAAACTTTCGTTCATTCTTGACACGTAGTCAATTTACTAGAAAGCGTAGGTAGCCATATGGACTAGCCCACTATTGAGTTTGTGTTTGCGTTCGTGTTTACATAATCAAACTCTAATCAACAACAATGTAAACAAGTGTCATATAGCAAGTAAGCATGTTACAAATATAAATGGAATCAACAATATGATATAAAGTGAATCTAGTTTGTGATGTAATTGTTAAAATAGATGAAATTGAGATAAGGTAAAATGCTACACCCCAAAAATATTTGATAAATTAAAAAAATGGGCTATAAAAAACTCACCTTAAAAGCGGCGAGTTTAAATGAGTAAAACAAACCTCTTAGACGAGCCGACCGACACGAAGGAAATAAATGACAAACTCTAATTAAAATAAATAAATCTTAAAACAAAGAGAGAAAGTCAAAACAAAAGAAAATACAAGATCTAAGACGTTAGTTCTTTGAATCGGGTTTTAAGCGAGTGATTTAAAAAAAAAGCGGTTTTAATCAAATAATAGTTCTAAATTCAGTTTTTAATGTAATATTTGTGTAAAATATTAAATAATAAATTTTAGTCATTTCTGTTCGATTAAAAACAAATCGAACAATTTAGAAAATTAAAGTAAAATAAGCGAGTGTTCGGGTTTTATCAGATTCAAACCCGGAACTAGGTCGGGTTCACCACACACCTAATATGTAAAAACGATAAGTTTCATATTTAGTTTCTGTTAAAAAATGTTTTGACGAAGAATTAATCGAAAAACCCTAATTATAGAACGTAAACCCTAGTTTGAAAGATTGATTCAATTGAACACCGAAACACCTCAAATCCATAGATTGGATAGAGAGATTTAGGTTCAATATTGATTAAAATACATAAACATATGAGAATTACATGGGAAATTGAGTGGAAGAATGAAGAACACAAGTTGGTTGACTTTTGAAAGTCAAATCTTGAAGAGCATCACCAAAAAGCTAGATTTCGTGAAAAAGGAGTGAAATTTATGGTTCGTAATGTTAGAGCAGAGGTAAAAAAGTAAGGTCTATATAGGAATTTGATTATGGTTTAGGTTTGGAAAATGACAAATGTTACATTTACTACAAGGTTAACCATCAATTGTTGATATAAAAGAAATCCCTTACATACCCACTTCCTTTCAAACTCCTCAAGAAAGTTCTTCAATAGATCATCCTTTTTTGTCACAATACATCTATCTAGTGGTCGTCCCGCTGTTTATGTGAGGTGTCAACACACATTGAAATCCGAAGACAACCACTACTATGGAAATTTTGGAGAACCAAGTTCCCTACCTTTTTTGTCACACCCCGACCAACAACGGAATATATCAGGGCGTAACGTATTGATTGGGTAGTAGCTTGGAAGACACTATTTAAAGTGACAATAATTATTTATTTAAATACAATTATTTAAGTACGCATTGCAACCAAAATCATACAAACTATCTTTTTATTTAATAAACTAGATCCAAACTAAATGTCTTCTTAAACATTCAATTTTTCAACTAGCAAACTTGTAGCATGTGCAAAATGGAGTTTGATCAACATAGAGTTAAGTGAGCAATACAAAAGTTTCGTTATATATATTTATAATTCTTATGCGAATATGAACAATTACAATATTAATAATATATAACAATTACCAAATAAAATAGATGTGCACCTGGTCTAGCAAATAGCTAGCTTACCGGGGTAATGCATGCATACTAGATGAGGATGAGGTGGCCCAACCGCCAAACAATAAAAATAAACACATAACCATATAGCATGTCATTTATGAGCAATAAATATATAAACACATAATATATAATTGTGGTTGATAAGATATAGATATATATAAGTAAGTTTAATGTGTATGGTACGCATGTTATCCCCGAAAGTAAAATGATGAAAAAAAAACGTGGTGTGAATTACTCATCTTGAAATATAGGCGAGCTTTGAGAATTTAAGAAAACGAGTTAAGCAAGATGACCAAACCAATTTGCGAATTAAATCCCAAAATCAAATAATTTTAGGAAGTTAATAAAAACAAATAAACTTGATCAAACAAATCAGAACTTGAGGATTTTATAGTAGAAATTAGGCAAAAACTCGTTTAAGTGAGTGTTCGGTTCATGTTCCGTCCGAATGTCGGTATGAGACTGGATTCGGGTCCAACATGTCCAAAACTAAATTACAAACATAAAGCATTGAAAATTCAAAAGTTAATTCGGGTCAATTCATGGTCTAATTAAAAAGCTCCAATTTAATTTCTAACATGAACCCTAGATCGAATTTTATCCAATTGAACAAGAAAATCCCTTAATCTATCAAAATTAAATGAGGGCTTTCGTTCAAGGGTTAATAACAAATTAATAAAGCACAAACTTACCCAAGAACTGATGGAAGAACTAGAAGATAAGGAATAAAAAGACTCATTTGACTTTTGAAAGTAAAACCTTGAAGAACACATTGCTTGAGCACTTGAATTCATGAAAGAGAGTGAAATTGAGAGGTGAGGGATGATAAACAGAAACTAAAACAGAAACTAATGGACGATTGTTTATATAGGAACCGGATTTAAGCTTTGAGTTTATCAACAATTAAAGGATAATCACTTGAAACTCAAACTAATGATAAGATAATTCAAATTGGAGATAAAACTTGACTAATTGATGATAAAGATGATTCCTTTTCGATAGAATATCATCTAGGAAGGTTATAGAATCAAAGGTTTGACTTATTATCAAGAATAGGATTAAAATCGAATTTAAAAGAGTCAAAATGAACCAAAACGAATTAAGCAAATTTGAGGATTGTTTAACATGATTAAATGACATAACAGTATAAAATGAATTAAACACAATAAAAAACTCATAAATACACATTTGATTGTTAACGAGTGAACCAAATTACAAACCCAGTGGGTAAATAAAAACGAATTCAAATACGGAAAAAACGGAGAGGTCGCATTCCTTAGCAAGCAAACATGAAATGTGACGTGTTGAGAAGTATATCAGTGACACATATGTGGATCATGTTAAAGTAATTTGCAATAGTATATGGTGCGCGCATTATCTTGTTTTGTTATGTCTTGATTTGCCTTGGTTGGTGCTTATCCACATGAAGCCCTTACTCATTATATTATTCCAGCAACTAAGTACAATAATACACTGTTATCATGTGCATATAAATATCCAAAAGCTACATAGAAGAAGAAGAAGAGAATTACATTACAAGAGAAAAGATAATTTCAGATGTTAAAAAATGAATATATAAAAATAAAAATGGGTGGGTAACGTACAAAAAAATTAAAAGTATATAACCATAACATTTTGTAAATAGTTGAACTTCATTATTGGCCTAAATGGTGTCACATGGCACTATGTTAGTAGACCAATATTTTTTTCTTTTACCAAATCATGTTTCTAAACCTTGGACATTAATACAGTTTTCATACGCCTCTGAAGTTCAATAATTTTTTTCTTTAAAGGTTTTACGTTTCTACCCCTTGAGTTCAATAGAGTTGACAAGACCCTAGCCCTGGTGCGGAAGCGTGAATAATGGTCGTTATTAAGGGAGGAGCTCGGATCTAAGCAAGGATCGAATCGTATTCACTCTTGAAAGGTGTTTTGGACGGATGAGTGGTGTTTGGGAGAGAGCCTGAATTGATTACAATGAACAATAGACTGGATGAAAAAATATATGTAATCGAAACACAAATAAAGAAGTGGTAGTATGATTTCATTAGTCAAAAGATTGTCAATACAGAGCACTCATACATACAATAAAGATCAGCTACCTCCAGGAGAGGTCATCCTGGAGGCGGCGGCTCTCTCTAAGAGATAAAACCCCAGATCTCACACAATAAACAATACACTCATGCTAGAAAAATTAACAAATACATCTATTTATACTAATCTAGCATGTCTTGGTCTTCAAGCCATCCACCCTTGGTTGAGACCAAAAATATTAATTAGTTTTCACCCACAATAATAATAATTTGATGCGTCGGTCTAAAATATAAGTCCCAACAATCTCCCCCTTAGACCGATGCCATCGAATTTCTTCCATGATCACATCAAAAACTCGTTGTCTTTCGTTGAAATTCTCCCCCTCATGTTAAGCTTCTCCCGTTGTTCATTTTAGATCATTTCTCCTATATCACATTCAGATACATTTGTATGGGCATATGAACGAAGTTTTGAACTTCGAAGATCAAATTCAAGTAACAAGGTCATCACAAAAAGAAATAAACTCAATGTGATTATCAAATAATCTTTCATTCTTCAAATCTGTTTCTTCCCTTGTAAATCATCTTCAAACCATTCCCTGAATCAAGATAGCATTCAAGTCAACCATAACCCGTTCTTGATTGTCAAGTGACTGTTTTCATAGGAGGTTAAACTCTACTGATCATCCGTTCACCATGTTACTAGTGATGACTCTATCTTCTCAACCGTACTAGGAAATCTGAAGACTCACAAGCAATGAAACATCTCTAAAGAATCTTGGATTATTGATCTTGATCAACTTTTCCTTAACTTGAGTCTTTTCACTTGATTTGATGCAAGCAATTTGCAATGAAATTCAAGAATTTTTACTCCCCCAATTTCGTTGCAATTGTCTTTGAAAATTGCGTCTTCAAATCAAGTATGGGTGAAACAACCTTGACCATCCTTATCAAGATTGTTGATTCTGTAATAAACAAAGATAAACAAAACATTATGTTGGTTAACACTAATAAGGGATGAAATCCGTAAGCTTGGTCAACACTTGTTCTTGTAAAGCTCTTTGATGAAGTTTGTGAAAAATTGATAAGGCTTTGATTTCCTTTTGCTTGTTGATGATTGGATAAAATTTACCAAAATACCCCTGGTATATATCTTCCGTAAAGGTCAGCTTGGTCAAACGGTCAACGGCACCAAAAATCTCAAGTGTAATTCATTTACGAGCATGGATTCAGTCCACGAGCACACATAAGTCAAAGTCCCTTCATGAGCATACTCAGTTTTTACTCAAGCATGCTTGAAAACACTTGTGTTTTTTTTCTTTTTTTTTCATTGAGCATGCTAGGGAGCTTGCTCGAGGGCTTGCTCGAAAACACTTGTGTTTTTCTTTCATCGAGCATGCTGGAGAGCTTGCTCGAGGGCTTGCTCGAAACCTTGCTCGAGAAAACACTTGTATTTTTTGTCGTTACTCGAGCATGCTCGAGACCTTGCTCGAAAATATTTAGTCTTGTTCTGTCTGTCATCGAGTATGCTCGAGACCATGCTCGAGACCTTGCTCGAAAATACTTAGTCTTTTTCTGTCTTTTCCTGATCATGCTCAAAAGCAAAAGTGTGCTCGAAAACACTTGTATTTTTTTCTTCTCTTTTCATGGGCATGCTCAGGAGCCAAAGTGTGCTCGAAGAAGGTTTGCTCAAGTAGAACAAAGTGTGCTCGACACCATAAGATAGATTGTTGAGATAAACAAGGATGTGCTCGGGGTTCATGTGCTCGAATCCAAACTTGATGTGCTCGACTTTGCATGCTTGAGCAATCGATAAGCTACCTTTCGAGTAAACATATCGATGCTCGAAAAGCATAACCATTTCATTGTCCTCGAAAGACTTCATGAAAGTTTAGGACTTGTCCACTGTGCTCGAGCAATAGATAAGATACCTTTCGGGTAAACATATCGACGCTCGAACAGCAGAAACATTTCCTTGTGCTTGTAATACTTCATGACAGTTCAGGACTTGTCCACTGTGCTCGAGCAATAGATAAGATACCTTTCGAGTAAACATATCGACGCTCGAACAGCAGAAACATTTCCTTGTGCTCGTAATACTTCATGATAGTCTTGTCCATTATGCTCGAGCAATAGATAAGATACCTTTCGGGTACAAATATCGATGCTCGAACAACAGACCTTTCTTCTGCATTATCAATCAATGATTTTCCAATACAGAACCTGCTTGAATATTCCCTCTGCATTTTCCATCTGCTGCTACGAACAATGATTAGATTGCTCCTAGTACCTGTTCAAATTGTACCAGCAGCAATGTTCTTCAATATTCCCTTTACTGTTCAAGCAGCATACTCATATCATAAACAATTATGAGCCCATAAAACCCTAATTTTCAGATCAAGAACCAAGCTTCTTCATCTAAAATTAATCGTTGTAGCAATATCCCAGTCATCTTGATATCAACCATCTATCTTCAATTTATCAACAGCCGTTACAGATCTGAAAATCATCTTCAATAACAGTTTTGCCCCAAACCGAGCTGAAACACTGTTACATCAGATCTAGACCGATATGACCAAATAAACATGAAATTGATGTTGAATCTCCAAATGATTCATCAACCCAAACATCAATCCACATAAATTTTACCCAAATCATCAAATAATTTTAAAACCCTAAAAATTTTTCAACAAACCTCATCGGTATAACGTCCATGGTGGATTCAAGAGCGAGATGAATCAGATTCAGCGCTTACTCTAAAGGATTTGGCAACCCTGCTCTGATACCAACTGACAAGACCCTAGCCCTAGTGCGGAAGCGTGAATAATGGTCGTTATTAACGGAGAAGCTCGGATCTGAGCAAGGAACGAATCGTATTCACTCTTGAAAGGTGTTTTGGACGGATGAGTGGTGTTTGGGTGAGAGCCTGAATCGATTACAATGAACAATAAACTAGATGAACAAATATATGTAATCGAAACACAAATAAAGAAGTGGTAGTATGATTTCATTAGTCAAAAGATTGTTAATACAGAGCACTCATACATACACAAATACATACAATAAAGATCAGCCACCTCCAGGAGAGCTCATCCGGGAGGCGGCGGCTCTCTCTAAGAGATAAAACCCTAGATCTCACACAATAAACAATACACTCATGCTAGAAAAATTAACAAATACATCTATTTATACTAGTCTAGCAAGTCTTGGTCTTCAAGCCATCCACCCTTGGTTGAGACCAAAAATATTAATTATTTTTCACCCACAATGATAATAATTCGATGCGTCGGTCTAAAATATAAGTCCCAACAAGAGTTATTATACTGCCCCTGAAATTTATAATTTTTTTTCTTTAAACGATTTACATTTCTACTCCAATATTCTAATAGAGTTATTAGTCTAGTAAGTATTCTTCTTCTTTTATTAGCACATATTTTTCTTTTATCTTGTTGGATTTAGATAGCTCAATGTTTATGTATATATTTTTTTCTAGCACCAAAAGACCCTATAATATATAAGATTGTTATATACTCACAACATGTAATGTACAACAATATCACATATGGGGCACGTAGTAGTGTCACGTCTTCACCAAATTTATACATAAGATAAATATTCCAAATTTGGTCTCACAAGAACCTAACTGGTCTAATTGACGATATCTAATTGGACATTTAACTTTTGTTTTTTCTTCTTGTTTTGAAAATTTTTATTTAAAATATTTATTTTATTTACGACATTTTATTTTTTATTATATAGTGCCAACATTGTCCATACAAGCTGAAGTCACGTCTATTCATAACTAAAATATGCGAGTCATATCTTTTTTATGGTTTTATTCTCTTGGTTGAGTTTATATGCCGTAACCAGATTCCGATTGAATGCACATTGAGTTCCCCACCGCAATGGTAGAAATCAAGAATGGCATACTTGTAATTACCTTAACATCAAAATAAACATCTTTTAAGTAAAACGGTCAGAAACATCATATGAGTGCAAACACGGTTAAATCAAAATTAATGCTCATCATCAGTTACTTCTTTTCATACCTAAATCAAAATTAATGCACAATTAAATGTAAATCAGTAAAACTAAATTAAAACCCAATTACCTGAGAGTTATTATAACATTAAATTAATTTAATGCACAATTAAATCTAAGGTTAAAATATAAAGTCTTCTACAAATAGGAAGTCGTAGGAAGTGTATTAAATGAACTCCGAGTGAACTTAAACTAGCAGTATTGGAACGTCGCGTTGAACTCTACAATATCATATTTTAGGTTTTCGCCTTTTGATTTCTAGTTTGTAGATTTTAGAATTTTGTTCTAATCATTGTGTCTTCTTATTTATCATTGTGTTTATTGTTTATTTTCAACATTGTGTCTTCTTCCCTTGAAATTTTGTCTTTTTTTCCTCGGCATTGTGTTATATAAGATCAGTATTGTGTTATATTTTTCGATCCATTGTATTTTTGTACCCTTCCTATATTTGAATATTGTGTAGAACAACTTATGTGACACTTGTCATTTTCCATTTTCATCTACCCAACCCATGTTGTAATTCCGATATTTCATTATTAATAAAAGTTTGCATTATTCATTTGTATTTAATTAAGTGAAATATTGTTTGTGATAAAGTTGCAACCATGCTATAACATAAACAAATAAGTAAATTGTTTATGTTATTGCATGGTTGCAACTTTATCACAAACAATATTTCTCTTAATTAAAGACATTATTTGCATTTAATCAAAGTTTGGGGATCAAAATGGTTAAGTTCCAAACTTTATGCAAATTTCTATCCTTCGCACTATGCGAAGAATTTAATCCCAACTTGTCACGATACACGATGATTCATTTGAGTCATGCTAAGCGACAGATCTCTCCTCAGATCTTTGGGATACGTGATGGTCGAGTGTGAATATTGCGGTACTTCATTTGCATTATGTTACAGGTCGTTGGACATTAAAGAGGTTTGTTCTGAACTTGTGCGGGCACGTGATGAAGGCTTGGATGATTGGCACGCAGAATGGAGCTGAATGGCTTATTAAAATATTGATTTCTAATGCTGAAGCCCGTCGCGCTACGCGACGGGGTGAAGCCAGGTCCATCGTGATGCGCGATAGACCTAGAAGAGAACCCCGACTATTTTGTTCATCGCAGTATGCGTTGGACATGATCTGAAGCCATCGCGATGCGCGATGTGCATTAATAATGTGAAAAAAATATATATCAATCAATAAAATCAGTTTGATGTACCCTAATAAGTCATCATTCATTTCCAGCTGATTGCAGAAGCATGTAGATGAAAACCAAAGATCTCTATCGTTATCATATCACTCTTCATGGCTTTCCACATGAAAATCGAAGATATGACGATGAGTTGGTAGTCAGCTTGAGTCTTCCCAAGGATGTAGAATATTGTACTATTTCAACTTTTCTCATGTTTAGAACTGAATTACTTGTATTTGTTAATTGACAATATATGATCATTGATGTTTGGTATTGTTGAGCAATCAGTCGATTTAGGTTTATTTCGTTCTGAGAGATTAGGTTGTAAATTGCAATGATCCGTGTTTCATAGGATTTACTGATTAGTTTAAGTTTAATAAAGCATACATTTCCTTTGATAACTAGATTTGTCAGTTGATAATTGATCTTAATACATGGCATGAGATTTTTTGTTAGTTACGTGTTTGAGCACGTGGTTTACTTAATTATTGTTGTTTATAAATTTGCTAAGTACTCGTCTGTTCTAAGACAATGTTTAGGGTGACCAACACTCCTAAACTGTATATTCATAAATTGATAAACATCATAATGCTTAGAATTAATTACACTACAAACTGACTACTTACTCCTCTTGGTTTAACACCTTACTTACTCATACTTGTATAGGCGTTTAAGACTCGTAATTACTTTATTTTTTTCTTAAACCACGACAACTAGATCAAAATCAAAAGCAAAAATCATAATCAGAACCAAAACCTGCGACCTAAAGATATTAAGTTCAACCCCAACAATAGTTACCAAAACGAGCATAACCAACATGAAAATAACACAAACATTAACCAAGCCAACAATAGAAACCCCATACCACCAACTCCACCTAGAGCCATTCATATCAACCAGAATCCGAACCAATCAGTTAACCAATCCATAAATAGAAACAACCGCCAATCCGCACCGTCAGTCCACATAACAGCCCCTCCTCACGGTAACAGAAGACAAGTGAATCAAGATGAAGAAGAGGTCAGTATTCATAAAGAGGATGAAGAAGGAGAGGGTGATTGTAATGATCAGAATGAGGGGCCGATTGCTAATAATTGGTATGCTCGCAACAACACTGGGTTTAATGATGACGAGAGATTTGAAGATGGTTGGGAGATACCAACGCAGCCGATTAATAATGATCAGTGGGCTGGAAATAAAACAGCGAATGCAGATAGAAATTGTAAGGCCCCGAGCCTGAGCCCGGGCGCCCTACATTGTCGTTGGATTTACTCATAAACACAATTCTAAATATCAGAGTGAATTAAAACTTTCGCAGAAGTATAAACATTAACAATTTATTACAAATCATTTCATTCTTGCCCTTAAACACCATAAATTGTCTTAACATAAAGCACAACCACAAAAACATAACATCCTTCTTTCTTCAGATGCCAGCCACTTCAGTCCACTACCATGTGTCCTGTCTCAAGCCAGCTGCCTCATTCTACTAACCTGCGTGCGTACTAAAAATCAGCTATGCTGAGTGAGTTCTAGTTTAACAAATCACATACTATTCTTACACATTAAACATACATTTTCGTATCCGAAGATACCGTTCTTACATACAACCTATACTTACCTTTTTACTTCTTTTATTCTCATACGTTTGTCATTACAGATTTATACATTTATTCTTACATTCTTGCACAGATATTGTAAGAGTCTGCCACCCTCATTCTTGCATAGATATTAAAGAGTTTGCCACCCTAATTCTTGCACAAATATTATACGGGTCTGCCATTCTAATTCTACCCCCATTCTTGCACAGATATTGTAACGGTCTGCCACCCTAATTCTTATATTTGTATATGTATAAGCATAAATAAAAACATATGACAATATCTCACAATTCATAGTTATACTCAATCATCTTACACCACTTCTTTCTTAAAAGTATGCACACGGCCCTAAAAACATTCAAAGAGAAAGGGGCTAGAAACTCACATAGATTCTGTTTCTCTCGGAGTTAACTGTAACACCTCTCCTTAGTTGTGCATAGCTAAAGTTGTATTAATTTATAAGTATCAATTAACTACTTCTACCCAAATCATACTTCTAGGTTCGTGAAGCCCCTAAAGAACGGGGTCCGGGGGCAGAGCCTCTGGTAACATGTTCCTAGGGATGCAGCCCCTAGCAGGGTCCAAGGAATAGAGCCCCTGGTTGGGGTTAAGCTTGTAACATCTTGGATTTTTCGTATTCATATTCGTATTTGTTTACCCGATTCGGGAATGTAATTCGGATCTTTTGTATCAATAAAATCATTAATTTAATTGTAATTAATTGTTTTTAATTTAGCTATAATTTTATAACTTTCAATTATGCCAAATAGCCCTTAGAAACTCCTAAAATCGCTTAAAATTACTTAAAAATGCATTTTTGGAACTTTGGGGGCCAAAACTGCCAAAAATAGAAATCTGGTAACCCCCCCCCCTTCGTGCGGCGCAAAGGAGGAGCCCTTGGTTCTTCACGTGGCACGAAGCGTGCACAGACCAGCCAAATTTGGGTTCGATTCTCGTTTAATACTAAATCTTTTCCTAAACGACCCTAAATCACGAAATTTGAGCAACAAGTTATTTAATTTACTAGGGAATAATGTCTAGGTTCATTCTCTGTATTTTAATCGATATCGAAGATTACAAGGCTCAATTTCATCATTAATGCGTTGTACATTTACCAAAACGAATCGATTTCTTGTCCTATAAGTTGATATACTAACTATATAAACAAACCATCATTTCTAATCCCTAGAGGTTACTGAAACATTGCATTCCCAGCAATCACTTTCCCTATACTGATGATTTCTCTCTTGGTTTTGCTTATTTACTCGAATACTTGAAGCTGCAGTTTGACTCTTACATCTTTCTGACCTTTGGCTTCAATTTCTCAACAACTTTGACCAATCAATTTCTAACACTTCTGGTCGGAATCGACTTTCGGTCTAGAAGACTTTTATTTTTGTTTCAAAATTTTAAGGCAACTGACCAAAACCTGACTTCCGACTCGCTGTTCGGATTCTGGTCAGTACCAGCTCGCTTAAATGTTAATTATCTCATAAAAGGAGTTCTAGACATCCGTTTGGATCGATTCCAGTGGCTATGTTCTCGGTTTTAATCATAGTTAATTATCTCTAATTTTCAGGTCTATTCGGTTTATTTCAGTTAGCACGATAAAGGACGGTTCGTTCGTTTAATCGTGTTTTTATTCGTATTTCTCACACATCCGCCTAAGCAATAATGTGAGATATCATTCCCTTTTTATTTTACTATTTTAAAACGTTTTGGGGACATATGCGTATCTAATTCATATTTTTATATCATATATATACACAAACTCGCAAACTTAAATATTGTGTTTATTTCAATTAAATGCTAATTGTTATTTGTTTAAGTGTTTATATTATCGCATTCGGAGAGGTCCATCATAATATATCTTACTAAGTATGATCATACGCCGTATTAGTAGCCTAAGCCAGCTCGCATGGCGATGGTCAACCGATAATCACATTTATTTGCTAGTCTTAGTAGCCAAAGCCCGTTCTCATGGCGATGGTCAACCGACAATCACAGTTGTATGCTAGTCATAGTAGCCAATGCCCGATTCGTTAGGCAACGGTCAACTGACAAATTATTACTCACATTATTTTGTTTGCGCATTTATCATTTATCATTTGTTATATATTATTATTATTATCAAAACTGGTGATCATCTCACTCAACATGTGTTGTTCACAAATCCCTATTTATTTTGTACGCATATGCAGGTTATCAGTTGATTTGAGACTAAGAAGGAACACATAGAGAGACTTTAGACCTGAAAAAAATTAAGTAATACTTAAATGTTATTTTGTTTGATTATTATTGTTATGTTTGAACTTGTGCACATATTTAAAATTTGAAATAAATAAATTAATTGGATATTGTCATATTTTATATTACATGATAGTACCTTGTGAGCTGTGAACCAAGGTTCGCACCCTGGCATTTCCGCCTTAGGTTGGGATGTGACAAATCTGCAAAGTCAGCTTGAAAAAATTTTAATTTCGTTAATAAGTCTTTATTAAAAATTCATCAGAAATCGACTTTTTAAAAGAATCGAATCGAGTTCCAAACGAATTGAATCAAGTCCCAAAACGAATAGAATCGAATCAAATTCCAAAACGAATCGGATTGAATTTATATACATAGGGTAATTTAGGTAACTTTAGAAGATGAAAAACTGTAAGGTGGGGGTCAAGTTAACAGAATAGGTCGAAGAAGAATAAATCTCATGGCTCCCGTCCTTGATTATAGATGTAAACAGTCGGCTATATCTTACGCAAATTCACCAATGGTATCACCAGTTCGGGTACCGGGACTACGGATGTGCAATTCTCGTCTGTTGTATATTAACTGTTTGCCCACATTTCATGGCATGGTACCCGAAGAGCCATATTCTCAATTTTTTGATTTTGGGACAATTTACAGGTCGATTGGTGAACTTATAATCAGGATGAGATTCGGTTGCAATTATTTTAGTTATCCTTGAAGAACAAACCAAACATTGGTTTAACTCATTACCGATTAACAGTATCAAAAATTGGGAAGAAATGTAGTAGGATTTCTTAAGTGCATATTATTTATAAGCCAAGACGGATGAAGCCAAATTAAAATTCGCCACTTTCAACAACACTTGGGCAAATTATTTTATGAGGCGTTCACACGTTTTAAAGAACTTATTAGAAAATGTCCGCATTATCAGATCGAGTTATGAGAACTGATTAGGTGCTTTGTTGATAGGCGTGGCTTACTTTATTATTATTGTTTAAAACTTTTCTGAGTGCTCATTTGTTCTAAAATCATTGCTAGTGTGATCAAAATCATTGCTAGTGTGATCAGCACTCCTAAACTTCATCGTCATAAACTAATAAACTTTATAATGCTTGGAGTCAATTACACTGCACCATGACCACTTAATCCTCTTGGTTCAACACCTTACTTATCTCTACTTGTATAAGTATTTAAGACTCGTAATTGCTTTATATTTTATTAGAACAGCCGAAGCTATAATCGAGTCGCGCTACACGAAGTCTTCCGTCTCTAGCTTTCGCGATACGCAGGGCAGTACCAGATCGCGAAAATTACGTTCCAAGCCAAATTGATTCACCAAATTGTAACACCCCAAACTTGGACGGAATACGCCGGGCTGTACGTACAGATGACTTATAAGCTCGTTGACACTATTAAAGTGACAATACTTACTTTATTTCATTGAATCACAAGTACACAATTTGTCCTAAGTCATATAACAATACAAGATATTTGAATTATATTAAGCATTTTTAATATCCTAAAACTCCAACTATATAGTCTTCAATCCTCATATTAAACTTCAACCCGCATCACGTTTAAAATAATATATTTTTGTCAACACGCATGTTGGTGAGATTTTATAAGTTGATTCATAGATAATATTAAATGATTGTCGATTTACATGCCACAATGTAATGTATATCCAATCATATAGAAACAGAATGCAACCAAAATAACGCTCCAACCTACGGGAATGATAATGATGCCCCACCACTAGGGGAATGATAATGATACCACCATCCATTTCAACCGAAGTTAAAGAATAGGCAGCGCATATACATTCCGTCGGACCCTTCCACTTTGTGGTTGAGTTTGCGAATAATCGCCATAAAAGCAGTAAACACATTGCACATATTTATGTATAGTCATCATAAACAATATGAAAGAAATATTATTAATATGCATGACACCATTTCGAATTGGTAGGTAAACAAAGAGTATGAATTAATGTGAAAACATGGTAATTTTCTACACCCCAAATATTAAAATACATGGAAAAAGGGATTATGAAACTCACTTGGTAAAGTTAAGCAAGTGAAAGACAAGTTAAGCGTTTAAGCGAGCTGAACCGAACAAGTTAGGTTCGACAAATGCTCCTAGAAAATATTTCTAGGTTCAATATAGGATTCAAGAAAATAAACGAAAATGAAAATACTTAGAAGAATTCAGTTAATGTTTTAGTGTTTTAAAACTTTGAAAGAAAAAATATATATTTACTCCATAATTGCGTTTTTAGATGTTCCGTTATAAAGTTTAGGAGTTGGTTAAATATAATTGTTTATAAAATGTTGGGTTATAATATATGTAACACCCCGGCTTAAGCGGAAACGCCTGAGTGTGACGTACGAAATGCTCAAAACACATGTGACACTATTAAGTGACAATATAATCATTAATTAATTTCAACATCAAGTAGACAAGCTGTAACAAGAAATACAAGAAAATTATAAGAAACAATCAAACAACTTGTCCAGTTATTGATATAACCTAAGTTCTAGTGTCCTCTCCAAAGCGTCATCCTCTAAGTTTGTCCTGTATAACACATATAAAATAAAGGTCAACTAAATAAATAGTTGTGAGTTCACACAAGTTTTGATATATATAATATAAAATACATACAATTCCATGAGACATGTGTAAATCGTGTAAATAAGGTCCTTTCCTGGCGTACTCGGGTAATCGCGCAAGTAAGGTTCTTTCAAGTTGGTAACAACCAACGTACTTGTATTGAGGGTCCTTTTTCCACTAATAACAAAATGATCCTGAGTGCAAAGGGAGGAGTATGATCATACTTATTGAGTATACCACATGCGTGTAAGTTTTGAGCAAGTAATCAAATAAACACGCAAGTCTATGATACGAATTGTAGTTTGTAAATGAATAAGAAAACAGTTAACACAATAGGATATATATATATACACACACACTACCCCGAAAGAGTGTAAAAGGGTTAAAAAGGATGTGTGAGAAACTCACCTTGAAATTGAAGATAAACTTGAAATAACAATCGAAAGCTCGTTAAAGAAATTGAAGCAATCGAACCTCACGAACTATAAATAAAAATAAAAATTTAAAAACTAACGGAATTATAAAGGTTAAATAATTTGGTTATAGAATTTATGCATTATTTTAACATATATTTTATTATTTTAGTAAATTTAATATTATAATATTATTCTTTAAGATTTAACGGTAATTTAACGATTTATTATTATTTTAATATTGTTTTAATTAGTAATTTATTGTTAATATGATAATTTTAATATTTTTGGAATATTGATTTTAACAGTATAATTTATCTCCAAAACAATTACGTTGGCATATTATAAAGTTTAACAAAAAGGAAATATAAAAATATTATAGTATTTACGGTTTTCAACAAACTTAACGGATTATTATTGGCGTTTATGATTTTGCCGTTATTGAGTAAGTGATTTTCGAGCTCTAATTGGATTTAATCGCGAGTTTTAATGGGTTATTGTTGGTTGGCCAGAGATTGTCCTCGCCGGATTCCGGCTGTCGATGGAAAAACGTGACACAGGGGGAATGGGGCGGCTGGGTTGGGATATAATATATTATGTTATAATTTAAATAAATTTTACACAATTAGCCCTTAACTTTCAAGTTCTTTTAAGATAGAAATTAAAATGTTATTTACATATTATACCTTGAACTTTCATATTGTTTAAGGTCAGAAATTAAAATGTAAATTACAAATTGGATCCCGAACTTTGAATATGTTATAGACGTAATAAGAAGTTATAAAACTTGGATATTTATTATATTATACCCGTATAGTTTGCAAATCGTTTAAATAAGAACTTTAAATCTCGGAGTTTCGTTGACTGATCAAAATGAATATAAAACAAACAAACGATGAGCGTAAATCCTCGTGAACATTATATTAATGATGAACGATGAACAAGAATACATTGAAATGATAGAACGGGTGGGTTTAACGAATACAAATACAAATAAATAATAAAGGTTGACGAATGTCACATAAAATACATGAAACGAAACTTGAGATATATATATATATATATATATATTATATATATAGGGGAGGGATATTTTGAGAACTTTGTTGAGTTTTAAGAACTTAAAAGCTTCATTCTTAACCACACATTTAATCAAATAGATTAGATTATGTGGTTGAGATTAAATCTGATTAAAAAATTGAAGTAGGAGAGAGAATAAAGATGTAAGTGATTACACTAATTTTTGCGTCCGTTACACATATGTAAAAAGTCAATTCGATTTTAAAAAGTTCTGTAATTTTTTTACGTATAAATAACCTACATATATTACGCATGTATAAAAAAATTCAAAAAAAAAATTGTTACGTTGAGTTTTTTCGAGTTATTAAAACTCAAAGTGGTTCTCAAAAGAAATATCCCTAATATATATATATATATATATATATATATATAAGGGTGAGATCCAGTGAAAACTTCTTTTAAAGAGAAAACTTAAAAACTCCTAAAAACCTCCAAAAAACTATTTTTAACTTTTTTTTAATTTTCTTTTTTTTTTCTTTTTATTGGTTCCAGAAAAAAAAAAAAAAAAAAAAAACCCTTGCCGGTAACCTCGTCGGTGTAGTGTACATGTGTAATAGTATGTATTGCATATATGTAAAAGTATTTGTATTGCATAAAAACAACACTATTGTACATATTTGATATACACTATTGTATATATGCAATATAAGACTAATACGCACATCGAATACACATTAGTACGTATGTGTAATACAACATTAAAGCACATATGCACTACATCGATTTTTATTTTATTATTATTTTTTTTCCATATAATACAACACTACTATACATATACAATACAAAAATATTGAATATATGCAATTAAACACTATTAAACTTAAAAATACATAGTAATACACATGTGTAATACAACGGTATCGCACAGTAATACGTATGTGCATTACATCAGGTTTTTTTTATTTTTTTTGAGCAAAGGGTAAGAAAATATAAGAATAATGGCAAAAACAGAAATTTAAAAGTATTTTTTATTTTTAATTAAAAATAATTCTTTAGGTGTTTTTAAGTTTTCTCTCTAAATGTGAGTTTTCTCTTGATTCTCTCCCTATATATATATATATATATATATATATATATTGGGTATATATATATATATTGAAAAACTTATTGGGTTGCAGAAAACATGAAAACTTAACCTAATCTATTCATTTAATTAATTCATTAACATTCAATTGTTGAGATGCCATTATGATAAAACAATAGTTGATTCCAATATTTAATTATTATAGAAGTACCATAAGAGTAAAGCTGGAAGATAAAGTATTATCTCTCTCCAAACTCATGTAATTTTGCTTTTTCAAAATGGAATTGAATTTTAAAATTCTTTTTAATAAAGTAATAGTAACTTTGTTGACTTAAATATACATATTTTATTAAATTTACGTTTCCATTTTAAATATTATATAAGAAAATATCTAACATATTAAAGATTTGTATTTTTCTATAACAGAATTTTCAGTAAATAAATTGCTTGTTTAATTTGTTTTTTAAAGTATAAGATTTTGTAATTAACTTTTGTAACATTTGTCTCTTAATAACATTTATCTCATAATTAACGTTTATTATTTTATAATCAGCTTTTATAATAGTAATTTTAAAATTTTGTAATCAACTTACGTGAAAAAATATCATCATAAAAGTTAACGTATTTTATTACCATTATTAATATTATTATACATATTTTTAATATGCTTATATATTTAGAAAATAATTTAATATGTAAACATGTTTAAAAAAAATATGTACCTCTTAGTGTAAAAATTGTAAGGATGAAAATTATTAAAAAGAATATATTTACTCTTAATTCAAAATTTTTAAAGACAAATCTAAAATATTTTTACATGCTTAAAATTTTTTTATATTAATCTAATTATGTAAAAATCTTTAAAAAAATATGTAATCTTAATTTAAAAATTTGTAAAGATGAACCTTAATTATATTTATACACTAAAAATATATGTATTTCTAAATATGTAAACTTTTTAAAAAATATGTACTCTTAATTAAAATATTTGTAAAGACGAACCTTAAATATATTTAAATAATTAAAAAAATTAAGTTAATTTCAAATATGTTAAAAAGGTTAAAAAATGTACTCATAATTTAAAATTTTATAAAGACGAACCTTAAATACATTTACGTACTTAAAAATGTTAAATAATAATTGTAGATTAAAGATCTAATTTTTTAACATATTTTTAAAAGTATGTAATAAATGGTGATTGAATAAAATTTGATTTTAACATATTTTCTTAAAGTTGATCAATTTGCATAAACCTGTGAACAAATTTTGAAATATAGTTGTTACATATTTTCTTAACTTATTTGATATATTTGTTACATGTTTAAAAATGAGTAAAATTATTTGAATATATGTACTTTTTAAATTTATTTAATATATTTATTTATTTAACTGAATTTAATATATTTGTTGCATATTTAAAAACATGTAAAATTATTTGAAAATATGTTTTTTTAAAGCTAAAATTACTTTTACATATATAGAAACATGTGAACTTATTTAAAAATATGTAAACATATTTAAAAAAACAAGTAAAAATTTACTTGAAAATGTTTACATATTTTGGTTACTAAATGTGTTACAAAAATATAATTGTTATAATAAGAAAATTACAAATAATTATTGTAATAACAAAATTACAAAATAAGAACTTTCTTAACAACCTTTTTAGTGGATTAAATGCTTGTTTAATTTATTTATATTTGAAATTGATTAAACTTTTCTAAAAGTGGTTTGGAAACCACCATAATATTGGAGGAACAGTTGCAAATGGATGTATTCAATTTTTTATATGAAAGAAAGGTTTGTTTGATTTCAAAATGCTACTCTGAACTACACATGCAATAGGTCAGTTAATTCTGACCGTAACCAACACTGAACATCCGGAGTCTTACGCCGGCCCGGCACTTTAGGAGTTTCCGGCGACGAGGGTTTCAACGTTAGTAGCGTTACATATAAAAAAACACAATGGTAGGGTTTCAAACATCGCCACGGAATGAACCGATCGCTTCATGCGCCGACAGGTTTGGAAGACGGAGACGACATTAAGCTTGAAGTAGTTCTCGGTGACATTGTTTGTGGGTACTGAAATGATATGGTTCTGATTAACGGTGACGGAGAGACGACACCGATTTTGAGGGTTTTGAGCTGCTTTATCCAGAATTTGTGATTTCCACTGGAGTTTATAGACTTTATATAAAATCAACAAATTAAGAACATCTGCTCATAATCTTCTAATGTGTATTTTGAGAATTGGGATTGGTGAGGGAGGTGAATGACTTAGGGGACGCACTTTTGTTCTCATTCTCTCTCTTCAAACTTATAAAAGTTGGTAAGAACATGTGGTACTAACATATAATAAAAGGATGGTGATAGGTAATGAGTATAAAGATAGAAATGCCCTCAACAAAATATCTATTAACAAGGCAAAGGAGTATATGAGAGAAAATGTGAGCCTGTCATTGAGTTTCTTGGGTTACTTAACTTAAGAGAGTTTTCAAATTATACTTAACCTATATATATATATATATATATAGAGTGAGAGAGAGAGAGAAAGAGAGGACGGTTCAGTGGAGAAATGAAATTAGAATGAGAAGTTGGAGAAGTGAATCCTGACCATTAGATATATTGATCAAACGCCTACATTTATTGTGGCAGTTTGGTAATTAATTATGCAGTTTTAAGATTTATGTTTTAATGAAAAGGTTACAATAGTAATCTTGTGATACAATCAAAATAGGAAACTAAGCTGGTTGAGTGGAAACTTGCTTGTTATAATCAAACCGTTATTGACTTTCCATCTTCCAAATCTGCACAAGATTCGTTATATCAATTATGTTCACCCCTTCATCGCGTGAGATCTTCCAAATTAAGAGATAATCCACCAAATCCACAAAATTATTCATGTGATTCTTTCAAATCGTCTTAGTTTATGAAAAGGTTAGGTTTCAATTGTGTGTAAAAGTGGATTTTTATGATGAAAACCTACTTTTTATTTCTTCTACCGTATTCTTTTAAATTTGTCGAATTTGGGATTTGATGCCTTTACTAGGTAGGATAACCTCGATTTTGGGATTCCTACGTTAATAAGATGTAGAGAAACCCTAAGTATGTGTAGGAGTAACTCAATTTTGCTATTAAAACATTAATAAGATGAATCCTAATTTGATAATAGAAAGTAATTGCGAATGATAGAGTAAGACGCCAATTGTTTGCGGAATATCTTCTTTTTATGTGTAGTTTAAACTATTAGTTACTTGAAATTTTAGGAGTTAATGTAAATGAATATATATAATTATGATGAAGTGTAGGGTATGAAGAAATAATTTTGTTCTCTGTGGTAATTGTATAATGAAAGTCAATCTATCATTGAAGGAAGGTATGGTTGTTAGTCATAATAAAATTTAAGGAGTTTATTACAATATAAGGGGAATGTAATGATGTATGTTTTGTGCATCAAGAAGTAGCGAAATGATAGCTTTGAAGAAGGTTGAATTTAGTTCACTGGTCGGGACCCAAGTAAAAGGTACAATCATTTGCTAAAAAATTTTTTATGTGTGGTATATGGGTTGATGTGATGTATGTAACGCCCGTTAATTTCGGTTCCAAGAGTTAAAGCTTGTAAAGTATGTATTATTCTCGAGATTTAACCGACGTTTCTCGGGAGCCTTTACGTCATCTCGGTACGTTGAACCATTTAAATTTTCTTCCATAATGCCTTATACTTCAATTTGGAGGGACTTGGATGTAACTTCTCTTATTATAATTATAAAACAAAAAACTAACGCGAACCCAACCTGCACAGCTGCGATCGGCCAGAAGAGCAGCCCCCCCTCCTTGCTTCGACTTTTTGAGTGATTCCAAGGCATTTAGAAGTAGTTCAAGGTATGTACTACAATCCACAACACTTTTTTCGTTCACCCCTAATCGTTTTGGTGCTCAATTTTGCCGATTCTTTTTGTTGGACAGATTTCGGCCAAGGTGCAATTGACCCGCTTCCCATGGATAAAAATTAGAGTTTCTGGTGTAGAAAGATTCCCAGGTATGGCATTTACATCATATTAAAATTTCGTGGCCATTGGAAGTGTTTAGGTCGGTCAATCGATTTTAGTTTGAAAACTAGGGTTTATCGGGTGTAGAATCGTCAATTGTTGAGTTTGATGCGTTAATCGATTGAATGACCAACCGAATTAGTTTTCATAGCCCTAGGGGGGTTTAAGGGCTGTGGGAAAATTATTTTTTTGGTACTCGGGGCTGATTAGGTTGGTGATTAGTCAATCGAGTCGGTTGTGCGCGAATTGTCATTTAAACATTAAAGTGACTGTTGTAAAAAGGAACGGTCAACCCTATCAACTCGGGTGACATAATTTTGAGGTATGAAAAGGTTAAGATGGTAATTTGGTCCATTTGGGGCTGATTTGTTTGGCAATTGGTTTTAAGAGTTATTACGCTCGTATTCGACTCGATTTGCATACCGACGGGTGAGTTGTGCATCATGGTTAGCCCCGACCATGATCGTAGGGTGGATTTGATTAATTGAAAGGTTTTAGGGGCTGAGGTAAAGTAAAGACTATGGGTTGGGCCTCGGGCCAAGTTGTTGGGCCTGAGCGGCCCGTTAGGCAAGTGTGTTCTTACGGTCTAGTTTAGTAACGCGTTGTGTACAATTTACAGGCCCTTACTTGTGAGTGTGAACTTAGAGATTTCCTAGCTCGTTGCTGGTGTTTGGTTGATTTCAGGTGCGTTCATGATGCCCTTTTTACTCTTTTAAATTTTGGGCTAGCATGCACACCTAAGTGTTTTCTTACTGGATGAAAAGTTTTAAATGATTTTATATAGGCTTGCTAGTATATGGTAGGCCTTGGGATGTAAAAAATATAAATATATATATATACATATATACATGGCCTATATTTGGCGATGTTGTAGTTGTTTCGACTACGGATGTTGCGTATGCCAACTTTATGTTTGCATGCATTGATGTTACGTGTTTGGGTTGTACGTTTGTCCGACCCTGATGTTATATATATATTGTTATATATAGGGATGTACTTGAAAGGATGTTTATATATATATTTTGTATATGTATGTACGAGAATGTTTAGTCTTCGGTAATGATGACTTAATGGTGCACTCTTTTTGTTTTTAAACTTTTGGTATGACTATCATAATTGTTATTACTGATATTATCTACTTAAAACTTGAACCCACTCAGCTCAAGCTGACTTTGTGTGCATGTTAGTGTGAGTTTCAGGTTAGGAAGAGGATGCCTTATCGCTTGGACGTGCATGAAGCTACTTGGACGGTGAAGGGCATACGTGGATGAAAGAATGTATTTTGAACAATTTTATTTTAAATAGTTTTATGAATTATATTTAAAATTGGTTTTGGGCAAAATTCCCGGGCTTTAGGGAACTTACTTTACTATTTATGTTTTCCGCTGAATTTACACTCTGAGATGTTTGTTTTAATGGAATAAACCGTTTTCAAGTTTAATTATTTTATTAAGTATTTTGTATGAATACCAACTGTGGGGCTCCCGGGGTCCGGGGTCTTACAAGTTGGTATCAGAGCCATGGTTCGAGGGATCCGAGCATCCCCGAATGCTTGGACTCGAACTGTAAGAAAGAGACTAGTTGCTCACCGCGAGTAGCTGCATGCCAAGAGGTAATTTTAGATTTATTAGTCATTCCTTTAAATTTGAAAGTTTCCAGTATGTGATTAACTGTTAAAGTGTTAGGTAGAAGGCTAATGTGGTTAGGGGCAGGGGTGATTAGGACGGGCGGGTAAAGTAAACAACTAATTACACCTGATCAACGTCATTAGCAGTTTACCCTTACCTTACATGTTCTAAATGCCACTTGTACTTGACCATATTAAAATTCTGTCTTTCTAGGGATAAGTCATGGTTAATCTCGAGCAGCTAAGAGAGGTGGTTCTAGTGGTCGTGGTCGTGGTCGTAGGCCTCGTGCCGAAGCCGAGAGTGAGATTCCTACTCCTCAGCAGGAGACCCCGACTCATGAGGAGGGGGATAACCCCGCCTTAGATCCTTCTATGCGCGCGGCTATCGCGGATGAGGTATACCAGGTGCTCCATAGCGTCATACCTGAGATCGTTGCTGAGGCCGTTAGGGCCATGGAGGAGTCACTGGTTGGTAAAGGGTCGGATAAAGGAAGGAAGAGTAAGGAGGTGCAGGTCGAAGAGGAAGAAGAAGTGTATGTGCCGAGTGGGGATGAAGATGAGGTGCGGACTATTAGTGTATTTACTCGGGGTTGCTCTTCTGGTGACTTTAAGAAGTGTGACCTCCCTTCTTTCGATGGTACTAAAGATGCATTGGCAGCACATCAGTGGGTGAGAGAGATGGAGGCCGTTCTAAGGGTTAGTAAGTGCAAGGGGGATGACATGGTGACTTATGCTACCACCTCGTTTCGTTCCAAGGCACTATGTTGGTGGGATAACTTAGCGCAAGCTATGGGTGATCGTTTGATTAGGAGGATGATGTGGGATGAGTTGAAGAAATTGGTTCTCGATCAGTTTTGTCCTCCGCATGAATTGGATAAGATAGAACAAGAATTCTTGACCTTGGAGGCTGGTACTATGTCGCATCTGGAGTATAGCACCAAGTTTAACAAGATGGCTTGTTTATGTCCCGATTTGGTTACTCCCGAAGCCAAGAGGATTAAGAAGTACGTGAAGGGGCTTCCGGTGGATATTCGTAGGGGTGTGTTGACTACCGACATGAACTCTTTTCACTCGGTGGTCACTCTAGCAGGTACGTTGTATGATCAGAGGGAGAAGTTACCACCGACCGAGACTAGGAAGGCATGGAACTCAAATTCGTATGGTAAGCGGCCCGGGGGAAGCAATTTTAATTTGTCTGAGAAAAGGGTAAAGACTGAGACTTCTGAGTTAAAAGGGATGCGGCGTTTGGTAATTTCAAGAAGTGCGGGAAACTGCACAAGGGGGAATGTAAGAGTGGGTCTGGCACCTGTTTTCGTTGTGATAAGGTAGGACACCCCCATTTCGAGTGTCCGACATTGACTTGTTTCCGCTGTAAGGGTTCGGGTCACTTGGCATCAAACTGTCCTTCCAGTAAGGCGGGGGGGGGGGGGGGGTCCGGGCAGGGGACTTCCTCAAGGGGGAAGATGGATGAGAAGCCGAAGGCCAGGGCGAGGGCCTTCAACATCTCCAAGAAGGAAGCGAAGGAGGATGCGAATGTCGTTTCAGGTACTTCTCCTTATTTAGCTTTCATTCCACCGTTATAATTCCTTATTCCTTTGAAATCGTATGTGATGATCGTGTAGCTAAGTAGTAGTATAATATCGTCCCAGGTACTTTTCTACTTGATGAATTCAGGCGTCAGTTTTATTTGATTCGGGCGCCAGTAGAAGTTTTGTGTCTATCGCTTTTTGTTCCTCGTTTAATAAATCACCCGAGCGCGTAGTCGATGTGTTTGAGGTTGAGGTCGCCATAGAAAAATCTGTGTCCGTGTCTAGGGCTATTCAGGGTTGTTCCATCGAGTTGTCCGGGTGTAGATTTTCGGTGCGGTTGTATTTGATGCCGCTTAGTTGTTTCGATGTGGTGCTCAGGATGGATTGGCTCGCGAGTGTTGATGCTCAAATCATTTGTGGTCAGAAACTTGTTCTTCTGTGGGTCCCGGATGGGACCCAAATCACTGTCTTCGGTGATCGGAGTGGTGCGACGCCACATATCATATCTATGCTTAAAGCGAAGAGATTGATGCAGCGGGGTTGCGGGGCGTATCTGGCGTATGCTATAAATATGAAAACCGAGGTGGCTACCGTCGGTGATGTTCCTATTGTTCGGGATTTCCCGGATGCATTTCCTGATGATTTGTCAGACGTGCTGCCGAACCGCGAGGTCGAGTTTCAGATAGACCTTGTGCGGGACGCAAAACCCGTTGCTCGAGCTCCTTACCGTCTAGCACCGAAGGAAATGAAAGAACTTATGGCTTAGTTGGAAGACTTGCTCGACAAGGGCTTCATTCGATCGAGCATCTCACCTTGAGGTGCCCCGGTCTTGTTCGTTAAGAAGAAGGATGGCAGCATGCGGATGTGCATTGACTACCGTGAACTGAATAAACTCACTGTTAAAAATCGGTACCCTCTCCCAAGAATCGACGACTTATTCGATCATCTCCAAGGAGCTAGTTGGTTCTCGAAGATCGACCTTAGATCCGGTTATCATCAATTAAAAATTCGGGAGGAAGATATTCCTAAGACCGCCTTCCGCACTCGTTATGGGCATTATGAGTTCCTCGTGATGTCCTTCGGTTTGACCAACGCACCGGCTACATTTATGGATCTTATGAACCGGGTGTGTAGACCAATGCTCGACCGTTCGGTTATTGTATTCATCGATGACATTCTGGTATATTCCAAAAGTGAATCCGATCACGCCGGTCATCTCACGGAAGTTTTGGAAGCTCTGCGAAAAACAAGTTGTATGCGAAGTTTTTTAAGTCTTCTTTTTGGTTGCGCGAGGTTCAGTTCTTGGGTCATGTTATTAATCCGAGTGATATTCTGGTTGACCCTGCAAAGGTGGAAGCCGTGAATGAATGGGAATCTCCTAAGTCTCCATCTGAAATCCGTAGTTTTCTGGGTCTGGCGAGGTATTACCGCCGCTTTATTCCCGACGTTTCGAAAATTGCTTCTTCACTGACCAAGTTGACTAAGAAGAGTGTTAAGTTCGTTTGGGGTACTGAGCAAGAGGATGCTTTTCTTGAATTGAAGAACAGGTTAACGCATGCACCAATTTTGGCTCTACCTGATGGCACCGATGATCTAGTGGTTTATTCCTATGCCTCTTATCAGGGGCTTGGGTATGTTTTGATGCAGCGAGGTCGAGTCATCGCTTATGCCTCACGGCAGTTGAAACCTCATGAGGCGAATTATCCTACCCACGATTTGGAGCTGGCGACGGTGGTGTTTGCGCTTAAGTTGTGGAGACATTATATGTACGGTGTTCCGTGCGTTATCTATACCGATCATAAGAGCTTAAAGTATTTCTTCGAGCAAAAGGAACTGAATATGCGTCAGTGTTGATGGTTGGAGTTGATTAAGGACTACGATCTGGAGATTATGTACCATCCGGGTAAGGCTAACGTGGTAGACGATGCGTTAAGCCGGAAGAAGAGACCAAAACCTATTCGTGTGAAATCCTATCAGCTTATTCTCAAACCCGACATTTTGAAACAAATAGCCAACGTCCAGAATGAAGCGTTACAGGTGGAAAGGATCATGTCAGAACGTATTTGGGGTCAGGAAAAGTTGTTGGAAGACGTCGTCGATGGGGTAAAGTATAAGGATGGGCGTTTATGGGTACCGAGGTATGGGGGATTCAGAGGTAAAATTTTTGATGAAGCGCACAAGTCGTGCTATTCCATTCATCCGGGCGCGACCAAGATGTACCAAGACCTGAAAAAGAATTATTGGTGGCCTGCGATGAAGTTTGAGGTGGCTCAGTATGTGAGTAAATGTTTGACGTGTCTACAAGTTAAGGCCGAGCATCAAAAGCCGTTTGGGAAACTTCAGCCGTTGGAAATACCTGAGTGGAAATGGGAACCTCTTACAGTGGATTTTGTGACAAAACTGCCTCGTACCCCTAGGGGTAATTATGACACCATTTGGGTAATCGTTGATAGACTGACCAAGAGTGCTCATTTCTTGCCGATTCGAGAGACTTTTAAGTCTGAACAGCTGGCCGATGTGTTTATTCGTGAGATCGTTTCTAGGCACGGGGTGCCGGTATCTATTGTTTCGGATAGGGATACGCATTTTACCTCCAGATTTTGGAAAACGTTTCACGAGGAGATGGGTACCAAACTCCTCATCAGTACTGCCTATCACCCGCAAACGGATGGTCAATCCGAGAGGACCATACAGACTCTTGAGGATATGTTGCGGGCTTGTGTTATTGATTTTGGTGGTAGTTGGGGTCGTCACTTACCGTTGGTAGAGTTCTCGTATAATAATAGTTATCACGCCACGATTGGGATGCCATCGTTTGAGATGTTGTACGGGAGGAGGTGTAGGACTCCAGTCTGTTGGGGTTCCATTGGTCAGAAGCAGTTGGGTAGTTTGGAGGTGGTCGAGGCTACGACCGAGAAGCTCGATAAGATAAGGGCTTTTATGAAGGCCGCTCAGGATCGTCAAAAGTCTTATGCGGATAAGAGGCGAAGGCCTATTGTGTTTGAGGCTGGGGATCGAGTTATGTTGAAAGTTTCCCCTTGGAAGGGTATTATCCGTTTTCGTAAGAGGGGGAAGCTTAGTCCGAGGTTTATTAGTCCGTTCCGTATTGTGTCCCGAGTTGGTGAGGTAGCGTATAGGCTGGAATCGCCCAAGGAGCTAGCGAGGATTCATCCTACTTTCCACGTGTCCCATCTGAGGAAATGTTTAGCCGATGAGGAGGTCCATGTGCCTCTTGATGATATTGAGCTGGATAGTAAGCTGAACTATGTTAAGGAGCCTGTTGCTATACTTGACCGTCAGGAAAGGCGTTTGAGGAATAAAGTGGTTAGACAGGTGAAGGTGCAGTGGAGGCACCGTAGGGGTTCCGAGGCTACTTGGGAGTCCGAGGACGAGATGATGAAACTCTATCCGTAGTTGTTCCTGTCGCGTCGGGATTCGGGGACGAATCCCATTGTAAGGGGGGTGGACTTGTAACGCCCGTTAATTTCGGTTCCAAGAGTTAAAGCTTGTAAAGTATATATTATTCTCGGGATTTAACCGACGTTTCTCGGGAGCCTTTACGTCATCTCGGTACGTTGAACCATTTAACTTTTCTTCCATAATGCCTTATACTTCAATTTGGAGGGACGTGGATGTAACTTCTTTTATTATAATTATAAAACAAAAAACTAACCCTAACCCTACCTGCACAGCTGCGATCGGCCAGAAGAGCAGCCCCCCATTCCTTGCTTCGACTTTTTGAGTGATTCCAAGGCATTTAGAAGTAGTTCAAGATATGTACTACAATCCCCAACACTTTTTTCGTTCACCCCTAATCGTTTTGGTGCTCAATTTTGGCGATTCTTTTCGTTGGACAGATTTCGGCCAAGGTGCAATTGACCCGCTTCCGGTGGATAAAAATTAGAGTTTCTGGTGTAGAAAGATTCCCAGGTATGGCATTTACATCATATTAAAATTTCGTGGCCATTGGAAGTGTTTAGGTCGGTCAATCGATTTTAGTTCGAAAACTAGGGTTTATCGGGTGTAGAATCGTCAATTGTTGAGTTTGATGCGTTAATCGATTGAATGACCAACCGAATCAGTTTTCATAGCCCTAGGGGGGGTTTAAGGGCTATGGGAAAATTAATTTTCTGGTACTCGGGGCTGATTAGGTTGGTGATTAGTCAATCGAGTCGGTTGTGCGCGAATTGTCATCTAAACATTAAAGTGAGTGTTGTAAAAAGGAACCGTCGACCCTATCAACTCGGGTGACATAATTATGAGGTATGAAAAAGGTTAAGATGGTAATTTGGTCCATTTGGGGCTGATTTGTTTGGCAATTGGTTTTAAGAGTTATTACGCGCGTATTCGACTCGATTTGCATACCGACGGGTGAGTTGTGCATCATGGTTAGCCCCGACCATGATCGTAGGGTGGATTTGGTTAATTGAAAGGTTTTAGGGGCTGAGGTAAAGTAAAGAGTATGGTTTGGGCCTCGGGCCAAGTTGTTGGGCCTGAGCGGCCCGTTAGGCAAGTGTGTTCTTACGGTCTAGTTTAGTAACGCGTTGTGTACAATTTACAGGCCCTTACTTGTGAGTGTGCACTTAGAGATTTCCTAGCTCGTTGCTGGTATTTGGTTGATTTCAGGTGCGTTCATGATGCCCTTTTTACTCTTTTAAATTTTGGGCTAGCATGCACACCTAAGTGTTTTCTTACTGGATGAAAAGTTTTAAATGATTTTATATAGGCTTGCTAGTATATGGTAGGCCTTGGGATGTAAAAAATATAAATATATATATATATATATATACACATATATACATTATTGTTTGGCCTATATTTGGCGATGTTGTAGTCGTTTCGACTACGGATGTTGCGTATGCCTACTTTGTGTTTGCATGCGTTGATGTTACATGTTTAGGTTGTACGTTTGTTCGACCCTGATGTTATATATATATATTGTTATATATAGGGATGTACTTGAAAGGATGTTTATATATATATTTTGTATATGTATGTACGAGAATGTTTAGTCTTCGGTAATGATAACTTAATGGATGCACTCTTTTTGTTTTTAAACTTTTGGTATGACTATCATAATTGTTATTAGTGATATTATCTACTTAAAACTTGAACCCACTCAGCTCAAGCTGACATTGTGTGCATGTTAGTGTGAGTTTCAGGTTAGGAAGAGGATGCCTTATCGCTTGGACGTGCACGAAGCTACTTGGACGGTGAAGGGCTTACGTGGATGGAAGAATGTATTTTGAACAATTTTATTTTAAATAGTTTTATGAATTATATTTAAAATTGGTTTTGGGCAAAATTCCCGGGCTTTAGGGAACTTACTTTACTATTTATGTTTTCCACTGAATTTACACTCTGAGATGTTTGTTTTAATGAAAGAAACCGTTTTTAAGTTTAATTATTTTATTAAGTATTTTGTATGAATACCAACTGTGGGGCTCCCGGGGTTCGGGGTCTTACAATGTATGTGTAGGTGGTGCATTGTTAGCGTGTTAATTTTATGTGGTGCATAGTTAGCACGCTAATTTTGCATTGTTAGCCTGTTATTTTTAGGTGTTGGTGTGTAGGGAAAACGTTTACGGTATGTAGGTAATCAAGACGCATGTGTTTTTTATGTGTGGTAAGTGTGATTATGTGTTGTATGATTAGGTGGTTTGTATTAGCTTCTTAATTGTTTGTATACAATAATATGGAAAAAAAATGTGGGTAAAATGCGTTTGTTAGTAGTCATGTGTGTACACGCATTCAAGCTGTAGGTTGTTTTTTCCTTTTTTTTTGGGTTAGTTTCATTATGTGGTCTCTGTGTAGATTGTTCATGTGTTAACATGTGAATTGTTTGAGAACAGTCACATTAAGAAAAAAATAAAGGTGTGTACAATGTGGTTATTTTTAGTATGTAGGGTGTGAAGGATAATATAACTTTGTAGGCTGAGATGTATAATACAGGTGTAGAATGTAATAACTTTGAATAACTGTGTAGGTTGTCTAATTGAATAACTTTGAATAACTATGTAGGTCGTGTAAGATTATGTTATGTATGAGTGTAGGCTGTGTAGGTGTTAAATTGAGTCCAAGTAATGTTATATGTAGGTTGTGTAGGTGTTAAATTGAGTACAAGTAATATTATGTGTCACTCTTATAATATTATGTTATGTAATTGTGTAGGCTGTGTAGGTCTGTCAAAGTATGTCCTACATTTCATATTAGCTGATAATTTTTTTGAAACTACAGATGCGCTTCGAAATGCCATTACAAGGCTGCTTGACTTTGATGGGGATTTTGTTTAAGAACAGCCAACCTTGGTACTTGATAATGTTGTTATGGTGAAAGATAAAGCTAGCAACCTTCATAAAAGACCAAAAAAAATGATGAAGACGCCATTCTAAATATAAGGACATGATCGTCAACCCGCTCTTTGTATTATCATTTTTTCCTGGATATGGATGAATTTCATGATGTATGTTGCATAGTTGATTATCGAGTTTTATTTTGTGTTGATAATATATATAATGGTTTAGTCAAATGTGTAGGATTGTTCATTGATTTTGGCCCGTTTATAATATTTGGTTGTCAAGCTGTAGTTTTTGTTGTAAGTATGTTTCGATTTAGACAATGTGTGTGCATATAGAATGTATAATTTAAATAAAGACTCAAATAAATGTGATTTTAAGAAAAATGACGTTACATGTGTATGTTGGTTAGTGTAGGGATCTGGATGTGTATATGTGAGTACTCTAGTATCAACAAAATCAATTTTATAAAATACAAGAAAAAGTTTAGATGTTGATTATTTTTTATTTTCAGCAAGTCAACTAGTAAGGAATAAAATGGATAAAAAATTAAAAAAATCAATTAAAGAAAGTTAATCTGTAACTTTCCCTTTATGATTATTAGTTAATAGTTACCAAACATAAAAATTACATACTTTTACTAATATACCCCTATGAATAAAATAAGTCACAATTCAATAGATAAATTATGATTGGTTAGATTCATTTCTTACTCTTCTCACAATAATATGATTTCTCTATTGAACTCAACCCTATATATATAAACAAAACCAAAAATTTAAAATTGGTCGGGTTTTCGGGTTTTAAAATTACGAATGTTACAGGATTCATAACTTTTAGAAATTTCATCTCGAAATTATAATAAAAATAAGATTTTAAAAGATAACAACCCTTGCATGGAGTTGTTAAAAGTTTGTAACAATTTTATGTATATATAATTAAATAAAAGGAATAACGTCGATCTTAGAATTGCCCGAAAGACGCCATAAATGAGAAATATAACAGAGACACTTATATATAGGATGTACCAGCGGCGTATCCACCATGCGCTTATCATAATGCATTTGTCATGTTTTACAAAGTCATTCCAAGTTTCAAGTTGTTGCACACAACCCTACTTATTATGTTTTCCATGCGAGGACTTTGATAATTACGTGTCGACCCATAATTACCTTTATTATCGGATGGTCCACATAATTCGTCCCATTGTGTGGGTTTTAAGATATATACAATAAATTTTTGTATGAAAACTTGTAAATCAAGAAAAATGAACTATAAGAATCAAAATTAACAAAATATATAAACAAATCCTTAAGGTCAAGGATAATGTGAAAATATTATGTCAAAATAAATAAATAAAACTATTGAAGTTTAAACAAAATAAACGTTGTTATTGAAATTACAACAAAATGAGTGGAACTATTGAGTAACACAAAATAATTAGAATAATGAATGAAAAACATTAAAGTCATGCGCGTCTCAATAAACGAAATAATGGGATCGAGAATAACATGGTGATTATATTACATTGGGCTAACAAAAATATAACCAAATAAGTCGATAAAGCATTGGGTTCTAGAATAAAATAGATAAGCAAAGCTTTAATATCGAACTATCAAATGTGATTAAGTTCTTGGAGTCAATAATGACACGTTAAACAAATGAAAACTTCAAATAAATAAAATTATCAATGTGAACAAAGGCAACATTGAGAATAACAAAGTAAATAATTGAAACTTCAAGATCAAAGTAAAGCATTGGCCTCAAGTTGATGAAACATTGAGATCAAGAATAACAAGATGATTTAATGAAACATTGAGTGGAAAGAGAACCAAGCTAATAACTAAAACAACCCATGTAAAAATAACTATAAACTCAACATGTACATGTGACTTCTATTAGGTAGCTATAAGAATAGTGATGTAACACAAAGTGTACATCTTATTGCATCGAATTATCCTCATATTTATGTTGAACTCCATGCAAATTCATTGTTTTTTGGTACTTATTTGAGTTATTTCTGAAATTGCAGGTCCTGGTGACCGCCCGACAAAGAAAACATGAAAAGAGGCCGTTTAGTGGACAAAAATCAGCATTGTGCCAGCCAGTGCTAGCCAGTTCAAGGCCGTGCTTCCTGGGAATTCCGCAAGTGCCAGCCAGTGCAAGCCAGTGCCAGCCCATGCAAGGCCGTGTAAGCCCATACCAGAACAGAGAAATCTGACTTTTTGGTCAGATTAAAGCAAGGGGTTGACTTTCCACATCGAGGCACGGCCGTGCAAGCCCGTGCATGGACCCGTTCCAGACGTCCAGACAACATATATACACATCCATTATCCTCATTTTAAGTGTGGGGTCTTGGGGATTTTCTCTCAACCAAGTGCAACAATTTTAGGGGATTCTTAGAGGCTTCCACCAACATAAGATTCATCATTCCATCCTTCAATCCTTGCTTGATTTTGGTTTGCATTTCTATGTTTAAGAGCATTTTTTGTAAGCTTATTTATAGATTGATTGTAGTTGTATTAAGCCTTATGGGCTAAAAACATTTACTATCTAGACGTTGTTGAAGCTTTTACTATTGTGATTTTTATCTATGTATGACTATGGTAACTTGGTTTTCTTTCAAGAAAATGTTGAATTTATGAGTTGATATTGATGGTGTTCATGCTTGTTAGAATTGCATACCTTGTTATTCTTACAAATGTTTAGGCATTCATGTTGGAAAAATATGTTCTAGATGTTTGTTTGTAAACTTTGAATGTTCATGTTTTCTTTATTTATATTGCTAAGTTAGGAATGACTAGTAAAGATTAGTTTGGTTATAATATTATTGATGAGCATGAAACCCTACCCTTGATATTGGAAAATTGATGAGTGTTGTTATGATTCTTGATTTGGTGATGACTTGCTAGTTAAAGTTTCATAAGTTGATGTTTAATTCATGAGTTTAGCTAATTTAGTGTGATCTTAGGTGGTTAGAATGTTGTTCATGCTAGCTTTCCTTTAATTATGAGACTTTGTTGTTTTGACAAATAAGTTACTCTATGTTTAATTTATGATTGAAAACCCATCATGATGATTATTTGTTAGTATTAGGTTGCTTGATTGTAATCTAGCAACCTTTGATTATGAGACTTTGTTGTTTTGACAAACAAGTTAGTCTATGTTAAATTCTTGATTGAAAACCCATCATGATGATTATTTGTTAGTATTAGGTTGCTTGATTGTAATCTAGTATTTATGTTTAGATTCATGATGTTTATCATATCATTGCTATTTTATCACATTGGTAAAGTGGATGCATGTCTAGTTATTTTTGTTGGATTGATCGTTTCTTGCATTTTTACTTGCTTTGTTTTCATTGTATGCTAGTTTAATTAGTTAAAAATTCAAATTAAGATTTCTTTGTTCGATTAGTCATTTACAAAGATTTAGTACTAGAAAATTACCGTATCCATGGATTGACACTCGGTTCTTGCCGACACTTTATTACAAATGATTGGTACGCTTGCCTTTCATGTGTGATTTAGTTGTAGGTGAAAACCTATTTTTAAAACCCGATTTATGTGGAACTTTTATCCAAATTTATATATATTCACACACGTCAAGTTTTTGGCGCCGTTGGCGGGGATACGGTGATTTTTTGAGAACGATTCGAGTCTTTGATTTAGCCTTGTTTATATATTCGATCTACTTTATTTTACTTTATTTCATTTTTATTCATCTTATTTTTATTTATTTTTATTTCAATTTTTAGTGTCTTTTACTTCTTTAGTTATTTTTTTTTGTAACCACTTTGTGTGTGTGTGTTATTTTTTTATATTTTTTGGTTTATTCATTATTTAGTTCATTTTTATTTCATATATATGTGGTTCACGTGATTCTTTTGTTTGAGTGTTCCTGGCAGTAATTCCTATGAAGCAGCACTACTATGGAGATTATTGTGAAGGATACCATTATGATAACGGGAATTATCACATGGAGGTTTGGTGCGAGATATGTGGAGAACCCCATCACACACATGATTGTTATTATTCAAGTGGGTGCCCCACACATTTAAATGAAGAACCTTACCCTTATTCACAACCATTTGAGGGTCCCAACACACCATCTTCCAAACTCGAGCTTAGCCCGGGATTTCTAGAGTATTGGGAACAAAGAATGAAATGTTGGGACGCGATGCTCAACAAGGGGATACAAGATGTTGGGATACCACTACCGATTCTCGATACTCGTGAATCTGAGGAACAACTCCGTAGAATAGAGGCCCAAAGTATTGTGATCAATAAACTTTGTGCTAACTATCGACGGGAGACTTTGCCTTGCTACACGAATCACAACATATATTGGGATGATGGGGATGAAATTAAAGCACCAAAACCCTTATCTATTGTTGCGTTGGAGCTAACTCAAGAACTAGGGACCATAATGGACAAAGTGCAATTCTCAAGCCCACAAAGTACCGCAAAAGTCCCACCTCCGGTTCATATTCTTCCATCATGGGAAGTAGAGTTTGGGGATGAGTTGTTATGTATACCACTCATGGAAGTGAATGAAGAAGAGTTCTATCCGGTTGGTGATCTTAATGAATTGGAAGCCTTATTATTTGGAAAACCAACTGTGGAAGTCATGATAGAGCCGCACCAAGACAAAAGGTTACAAGTGAATGGGTTCACCAACAAACTAATGACTATGGTGACATTTGATTCACTTCCTTGCACCGAAGAATGTCCGCCCATGGATGAGCATGATGGTGGATCGCCACCCAAATCAAAAACACCATTGGAGATGGCATGGAGAAAGCTGGACCAACCAAAGTTCAAGGCGTGTCATGGTCATATGAACACATCAAAAGTATAATAAAATGCCGAGATGATCACCTTCTTCACTACATAAATTGTATCAGGTTTGGTCTAGCTAAATTTAAGTGTTGGTGGCACGACCCGTTTATTGATTTTTTCAAAACACTTTTTTATCTAAACGGGTCGTATAATAATTTTCAATATCACAGAGCCACCCGTTTATAAAAGGATTACATTTCTGCCCCAAGGATAATTAAATTGAGGGGTTGAGTCTAGCTATCGACTGTTGCAAAATGTAGCATGTTTGTGACTTTCAAGTGTGTTTGGCTATGGTAGTATTTAGGGTTGCACCGTTTTCCCTCGTTGGTGCAACCCATTTGTGTGTTTCTTTTAGTATTTTGTTTTGTTGCAAACTATATTTTGTTGGTGGATTATGTTGGTTTTGGGATTATGTTTGTTGGACGCTTTTACTATATATGATGGGTTTATAATGTGTTTATTAGTATGTCAGTGGCATGTTATGGTTTCTTTGGTTTTGGATGCTTTCACTCATTGTCAGGTCTTTAGAGGCACTTCTGGCAGTTTTCTGGATCAAGGGAGTTTTCTGTTCTCTCTCTTATGCATTTTACTTTTATAGTTTTTTGTTGTACAATGAGGGCATTGTACAATTTAAGTGTGGGGAGGGAATTTTATGAACTTTGTTTATCCAAACTTAAATTTTTTGCAAAACTCCTAAGAAAAATTTTTGTAGCAAATAATAACCACTAAGCAATTTTAATTCAACTTTAATTGTTTTGTCAAAGCACAGATCTTTAAGACATTCAAGCCGAAAATATTTAAAAAGACATACCTTTAAGCATGACAAATAAGATTCACATTCTTACCTTGCAAAAGTTACCCATTCCACCCATTTCCGTGAGTTGGCCTCATCAGTTATTTTTTCTCATGTTTTTGCGGGCAATTGAGTGAGCCGGGTGATTATTGTAAGATAGAACTTGTTTTTGGGGTTGCATTTCAAAACCATATACATATACATGACATAAACCATTGAGGAATTTAGGATAAACCCCATGTCTAGCCATTTTTCACTTATATTCTCCTTACGCACATTATTCCTTTAGTAGCCCATGTTTAGCCTTTTCCCGTATTTTTTCTATTTCGCCCTATTTTTATCCCCACCTAGCCATATAGCCTTTATTTTCCACCCATTTTTGGTTAGAAATCCGGTTCGGCTAAGTTAGTTAGTTTATTTTGCATTTCATTTTTGTATGTATTTTATCACTTGGGAACTTTAGAAGCACAATGTTATCTCTCAAAGTGAAATTGTAATATAACTATTTGTATAAATTTAGTTGGTAAAAAAAAGAAAAAAAAAAGAAAAATCCTTACAAGAAAAGAAGAGAAGAATAAGAAGTTAGTTCATCATATATATATAGATGAAACTTGATCTCAAAGAGCAATTTTTGGTTCGTTAGCTCTCGGCTCGTTTAAACCATTTGGTTTAGTTAGTTAGATTTTGTTTTATAGCTAGCTTCGTTCCGGATTTTCTAGCCGTTTTAGCCACTTTTCCCAAAAATTCCTCACCCTAACCCCAAGCCAAATTACAACCCTCAAGTACTCGTGTTTTATGCCATGTATGTGTCAGTTTGATTTGACTCTTAAACAAGCCTATGCTTTACTTAGTCATCGTCTTGGCATCGAGTGTTTTCAACATGCACTATTACATGCATGATCACTAAATATAGTCGAGTGTATGAGTGAACATTGTGAGGTTTTCAAGGTGGGAATGTGATGACAAATTGTGATGTTCTCTAGACTGTGTCTTTATTCTTATTAGGCATGTTTGGACATATATACAATGCTTGTTTGATCTATTAAAGATTTGAATGATTATTGCTTGCGGGTTATTATTGCTATTTTGGAGTTTGTTTCATTTGCTTGAGGACAAGCAAAGTTCAAGTGTGGGGATGTTTGATTTAACACAAAGTGTACATCTTATTGCATCGAATTATCCACATATTTATGTCGAACTCTATGCAAATTCATTGTTTTTGGTACTTATTTGAGTTATTTCTAAATTTGCAGGTCCGGGCGCCCGCCCGACAAAGAAAACATGAAAAGAGTGGACAAAATTCAGCATTGTGCCAGCCAGTGCAAGGTCGTGCTTCCTAGGAATTCCGCCATTACCAGCCCGTGCAAGGCCGTGCAAGCCCATGCCAGAACAGAGAAATCTGACTTTTTGGTCAGATTAAAGCAAGGGGTTGACTTTCCACATCAAGGCACGGCCGTGCGTGGGCCCATGCCAGACGTCCAGACAGCATATATACACACCCATTATCCTCATTTTGAGTGTGGAGTCTTGGGGATTTTCTCTCAACCAAGTGCAGCAATTTTAGGGGATTCTTGGAGGCTTCCACCAACATAAGATTCATCATTTCATCCTTCAATCCTTGCTTGATTTTGGTTTGCATTTCTATATTTAAGAGCATGTTTTGTAAGATTATTTATAGATTGATTGTAGTTGTATTAAGCCTTATGGGCTAAAATCATTTACTATCTAGACAATGTTGAAGCTTTACTATTGTGATTTTTATCTATGTATGGCTATGGTAATTTGGTTTTCTTTCAAGGAAATGTTGAAGTTATGAGTTGATATTGATGGTGTTCATGCTTTTTAAAATTGCATACCTTGTTAGTCTTACAAATGTTTAGGCATTCATGTTGGAAAACTATGTTCTAGATGTTTGTTTGTAAACTTTGAATGTTCATGTTTTCTTTGTTTACATTGCTAAATTAGGAATGACTAGTAAAGATTGGTTTGGTTATAATATTATTGATGAGCATGAAACGCTACACTTGATATTGGAAAATTGATGAGTGTTGTTATGATTCTTGACTTGGTGATGACTTGCTAGTTAAAGTTTCATAAGTTGATGTTTAATTCATGAGTTTAGCTAATTTAGTGTAATCTTAGGTGGTTAGAATGTTGTTCATGCTAGCTTTCCTTTGATTATAAGACGTTGTTGTTTTGATAAACAAGTTATTCTATGTTTAATTCTTGATTGAAAACCCATCATGATGATTATTTGTTAGTATTAGGTTGATTGATTGTAATCTAGTATTTATGTTTAGATTCATGATGTTTACCATATCATTGCTATTTTATCACATTGGTAAAATGGATGCATGTCTAGTTAGTTTTGTTGGATTGATGGTTTCTTGCATTTTTACTAGCTTTGGTTTCGTTGTTTGCTAGTTTAATTAGTTAAAAATTCAAACTAAGATTTCTTTGTTCGGTTAGTCATTTACAAAGATTTAGTACTAGAAAATTACCGTATCCATGGATTGACACTCGGTTCTTGCCGACACTTTATTACAAACGATAGGTACACTTGCCTTTCGTGTGTGGTTTAGTTATAGGTGAAAACCTATTTTTAAAACCCGATTTGAGTGGAACTTTTATCCAAATTTATATATATATATATATATATATATTATTCACAGACGTCACATAGCCCTGGTTTTAAGTAAACGAATCCGTTTAGAGGTAACCAGTCATAGATAACCAATGTAGGAATATGGTTTCTATTAGATAACTATGTACACAAACATGTTCATAGTCCCAATTTCCACTAAACGATTACGTTTATGGGAAATCGGTTATAGACCGCGAGGTTGAAATAACAAAAGTAAACTGATACAATAATGCAACTATGATTGATGTATGTCTGAATAGAATAATATATATAAAAATATATACATGAAAAAAGAAACAAAAACAAAATGAAGCTTCCGATGCATGTCTTCTCGAAGTTGGGTTTGTGGTACGAAAGTTATTATGGGGGCGTTGCCTTGATTTATTAACCGAAACTCATTGGCATTGACAAAGAAGGAAAAAAATGATTTGTTTTTTAAAGATTCGTTTAAGTTTGTGAAAATCGATTGCAAAACGTGATTCTTTTATAATAATAATTTTTATGATAAAAAAAATTATTAGGTAGCGCTAAAGTTTGCGAAACTTTTTGAAATTTTTTAATGTGAAAGGTTTTTTGTTAGCCGGTCTCCTAGAAAATAGAGGGTCGCCAGATAAAATGACTCGTTGAGAAAAAATATATATGCAACCCCAAAGGGCTTAAGACTTGTTTAAAGTGAAATATTTTATTTTATTTTAAAGATTTTATTGGAATAATAATAATAATAATAATAAGGAAAATTGGAAATAAACAATCCCAACTTATGTGTATTGGCCAATAATAATCCCAACTTTAAAAATCTCTATTAGCGGTCCCAACTTTCAGCTAATTTTTGTCTCAGTGGACCTTTGTTAAAAAACATTTGATGTCATTAAGTTTTTTCCCGAGTTTCAAACCGATGTTTTAGCGCTTTTGATCGAAAGAACAATTCGAATCAACTGATGTAAATGTTATCTTGAAACGGTGATCCAAGCGACGAAACAATGTTTCAATTGGGTGTTTGAATTTCCAATTAACAAAAATAAGTCATTTGGATCACCGTTTCTAGATAAGTTTTATATCAGTCGAATCGTATTGTTCTTCCGATCAAAATCCCTAATACATCGGTTGGAAACTCGGGAAAAAAGTGAACGGCGTTAAGTGTTTTTTAATGGAGGTCCATTGAGACAAAAATAATTGAAAGTTGGGACCGCTGGTAGTGATTTATAAAGTTGAGATTATTATCAGCTAGTACAAAAAATGTGGGATTACTTATTTTCAATTTGCCTAATAATAATAATAATAGTAATAGTATTAATAAGAATAATTACAGTAATAATAATAATAGTGGTAATGATGATGATGATGATGATGATGATGATGAACCATTTGAATTGATGTAAAGTTATTTTGAAGAAAATCAACTTGATTAAATACTTATTAAAAAAATAATTGAGGATTTAAAATTATAAGTATAAGGTGTTTATAAAAGAAATAAATGTGGAAAAGTATGCATGGATTTTTTTTTTTTAATATAGACATGCTTGATGAGTTTAAAGAGACTAAATACTGAAGTCGAAAAACGAATAAACTTTAAGTGGACAACGGATGCAGGATAAGGCATTGCATGGCGGAACCTTTCCGAGTATTTCGGGTGTGCTCGAGTCACTACAATGGTAGTAGGCTTGAAGCATAAGCATATGGTTAGGATAAGTGGTTGAGTAACAGGTCGTGGGAATAAATGGGTGGTGTTGAGTATGTCCAGGTTCTTGGTAAGAGCTGATGAGGTGGCCAAAACTATCACAATTTGGAGCATTTCGACATTGTGATACACGTGTTAAGCAAAGGGTGTGTTCCCATCCAAGGCTTTTTGTTGGGTTAAGTTTGAGTGTCCTAGAGTTGTGTTGGGTTTGGATTGGTTAGGCATAACTTTGGTGTTTGAATATATTGTTGTGGTTCGTGTGGGTTTTGATGAATTTTGGGTTATCATGGTCGGGATCACGTCGGCCAATTGATTGATAATCTGGGTTGTCATTTTGCCGGATGAATTTCGAGTGCGGCGCCTAGGAAAACGAGAAGACATGCTGCGAAGCGTGAAGGATTTGCGTGGCAGGGGGCGTAAATATGAAATTCGTATTAACAACCAAAAAAATCATTACAAGAAATATTCCTAAAATTGGAATCAATCATAAAAATAAATAAAGAAACAAAATCATAGGAAACAAAATTTGAAATCGAAATTGAAATGTCCATGAGCCAAAATGAGTTTTCACATTTCAATAATAATCTCATAAATTTTTGAAAAACCATATGGAAAGTATATCAATTTTTGAAATAAGAATATCCATGAACCACCATGGATTTAATACAAACTTAATATAAGTAGTGAAATCGAATTGAAAATCGAGTGTTCATGTATCACCATAACTTTTTGAATTTTTAATTAAAACCATAATAATAAATGAATTATATAAATAAAGAAAACGAATTGAAAATCAACTATTCATGTATCACCATGACTTTTTGAATTTTTCAATTCTAAACCATAATAGTAAATGAATATATAATAAGCAAACGAATTGAAACCCGACTATTCATGTATCACCATGACTTTTTGAATTTTCAATTTTAAACCATAATAACAAACAAATATATAAATAAAGAAAATGAGATGAAACTCGACTATTCACATATCATCATGACTTTTCCAATTTTCAATCAAACCATAATAATAAATGAATATATAAATAAAGAAAATGAATCGAAACACGACTATTCATATATCACTATGACTTTTAAATTCCAACAAAAATCAAAGGGCGTAATCAAATCAAACTGAAAGCTGAGTATTTGTGTTTCACCACGACTTGACAGACTCTTAGTTAAAACACATTGTAAAACATTGAGGGTCGAAGTCACACGTCACATGAACCACCATGACTTGTATGACATCCTTAGGAGTATAACCATAATTTTTTCACAAAGAGAGCATGTTCATGTTTGAAACCTTAAAGTTGTGATTGGTATGGCATTTGGTATGGTATGCTTTGGCCTAATAGGTTTCATACCCTTTCTGAACTCTCTAGGTAAGCAACCAAGTCCCGCGTCTGATTGGGATATATGCGCATTGCTTATCCTTAGGTTTCAATAACCTTGGTGTCGAGAGTTCAGTTACAACATACCAGCCACGTAGAACCATCTTTAAGAAGAAGAAATATCAAAAACCGAAAATTAATTGTTGAAAATGTTTGAAAATATTTTCTTTAGGCATAAGCCTTTGGACTTGTTTGTGTACTTGTGTATATGAGACATAAGTGAATCAATAATAATAAAATATAAAGCTTGTACATTGAACAATCAAATAGGCCCAAATATCTGTTACATACGATAACATTAGTGTATATTTTCTTCATATTTGTTAACACTCACATGATATGTGCTACATGGATTGTGTATTTATTTAATAGTTGATTGGTGATGAGTACGCAAACACAAACACTATAGTGGGATGGTCCTTGAAATGACCTAGAATCTACATGTAGATTACAATTAGGATCTCTAAATGTTACAGCCTATGACTCAATGTGCGGAATCCATTGAATGTGAACACAATCAAGTAAACATTAAGCTCATATTCATTAATACACGAAAGATTACAAGATATGACACTTTGAATACTTTCTCTCTCTACTCTCTCACTCTGACAATGACCAAAAGTCTACATACAAACGCATAAGTCCCCTATTTATAGGAAACAACATGAAGACCAACAAGTCCGTATATGTTATACGGCGTATAACATATACGCCGCATAAGATATGCGTTCTTGTGGACTTATGCGTTGAACATATTACAAACTATACATTTGACATTTTAAGCCCTATACAATCATATCTAATACATCTAAGACCCTAGAAATAGACATTATGCTCTAGCAAACTCCCTCTTGGATGTTGCTAGGTCTTTGATCTTCACATTTCAGTCTTTCATCCCAAAACCTCTTTTTCATGAACTCCTACGGTGGAACCTTGGCAGCACCATGGTTACTAGAATTCTTTTAGAAAAAATATGATCAGACTATTACTTGTATCTGATCCGTGATGGTTTCATTCCTTATATGCTATCGAAAAATATGATATTTGAAAGTAACGACTTATGAAAATTTGATATTTGAAAGTAATGATTTTGATTTCTAATCATTTCTACCAGACTCTCATCTTCATCATTTTCATATTCTTCGTCCATCATCCTATTGTAACCTACAAACATCAAAACAAATCAGTCCGTGTAAGTAAAAATTGGATATGAATGATTTTACAGATAAGCTTTAATCAAATTCAGAACCAACTCTTCAACACACTCATATTACCTGATGTATATTTAACAATTAGAGATGAATGTTAACATCAAATGATTATTGTCGGTATGTTTTTAAGGAATTCTGAAAGATCATATTTATAACCAGAAATGAAAAATATCTTTCCACTTTGTAGTACTATTTCCCTTGTGATCAGCCTGTCACGATTGTCTCAGCAGTTATGACACATATTTGTCATTATGCAAAACGGATAAGTATTGAATCAGAATCAACATATACGGCGGATATGTAATTTCTTAAGGCTGAACTATAAATGGGTACATATGCGGTGTATATAGCCCTTTTATACTTGAACTTATGCGGTGTATAAGTGTGAGACTTATACGGCGCATAACTTATGCGGCGTATAAGTCTCAATACTTATACGTTGCATAAGTATGTCTTTGAAACAATCTGTCTTTTTGTCCAATTCACACCAATGAAATGTCACAAGTACAAATTAATGTCCTTACACATTAGAAGAATAACTTAAATAAGCTTAATTTTAAAAAAAATCACTATTTTACCAAGTCCAAATTAATGACCTAGAATAAAACAGATAAACTTTTGATCTTTAGTTTTTGATTTGGTAAAAACAAGATTTTTTGTTTCATGAAAACACTTAGAGAGATAGTTCATCCGTACATCAAGAGTCGAAAACAAAATCAGAAATAAAATATTTTTGGTTTTTCAATAGAAACAAATTTCAAAAGACAAATCATTAACAGAAATCACATATTTTTGTGAGTTTGAGTAGGAAATCATATTGACCAAATTGTCCTTCCATCACAGTTTTATTTTTAGAGTTTATTATGACTGGTGTTAAGTCAGTCATTGGCATTGTTGTCCACCTAAACCTTTCAAACAAATGATTCAGGAATTTCTATGATACTTTTAATTGATTCAATTAAGCACAAAATATCAGGAAATTTTAGTTCTAATCTTGATTCAGGCGTAATTTGATTTTTACTTAGTCACCCCACCTTGACTTAAACCTTAGAATTAGAAGATAAAAAGATTTGTAGTTTTAAGTAAATCAACAAATAATCCCCACTACAAGACATACCCCCGTTATCAAGCAATACCCTAGGGTCCTTTAACATGGATGAGTATGCACGATTTCATCTATCGGCTTGCAAACATTGTGTCCCTTGTGGTCCGTTTCTTAATGGTAATAAGGCGCGAGCAAGGGGCCAACGTGTGTCTAACAGCGGATTTTGATCAAGTCAGTAATGAGTTTAGTACATAAGTACTTGTGCGATCAAGTTTAATGGCTTATAAAGCAGCTTAGTCTACGGGTTTGCTTTTTAAAGCTTGTTTAAATATTCATCGAAGTGAATACCCAGATGATAAACCGCATAAAGACCGATGGATCCAGGAACCTTAAAGTATCCCATCAATACAGAATTTAAGGCCATAAAACCATACATCATTGAAGCGTTAACCACTTACTGATAGCTATGTTTTAACAAATTTAAACAATCATTCTGATTAAAAGGCTTGAGTATGACCAGCTATTGCATTTCTGCCATCATTATCAAGACTTTTGTTAGAAACTAACACCCCATCAATTAGGTAATTTCAAGTTTATATCATTTACTTTCCCTTACTTGTTTGTTTTAAAGGCCTACCAATGCACTAATACAGTTAAGCACACAGCCTTTTATGCCTACTTTTTACTAGATTTGAAACCAGATGATCAATGTACTATCATCTTCCCTTTTTGCTTCAAAAACTCATATTCTGAGGAGCAAAATTTTTAATGTTTTTGACATTTTTGAATTTTTACTGTTTTTAGCTTTTTCAAATTTACAATGTTTTTGGTTTTTCTTGAAATTTTCTCCCCTAAAATCAAAAACTTTATGAAAAACTATTTACAAAAAGACAAATTGACTCCGATGTTCAGGATCACAAGGTATCCAACACACCTGTAATCTCGGTAACCCCCCTTTCAACACCGCCCAAACTTTTAAACCATTAAGTTTTAATAAGTATTGAAATTGTGACTTATCAAAAGCTTTGGTGAACAGATCTACTTTTTGTTCATCGGCGTGAATTTTGTCTACGGTAATCAATTTCTTTTCATAACAATCATGATTGTTATGAAAAGAAGTTGATTACCGTAGACAAAATTCACGCCGATGAACAAAAAGTAGATCTGTTCACCAAAGCTTTTGATCTCCATATGTTTAGTTTTTGAGTGGTTTACCGGATTCTTAGTTATAGAAATGGCTGCATTATCATCTACGAAGATAGGGGTAGTAAGAAAATTCAAACCGTAGTCCCGCATCTGTTGTTGTATCCATAGAACCTGAGAGCAGCAACTGGAAGCAGCTACGTACTCAGCTTCACAGGTAGATAACGACACTATGGTCTGTTTCTTGCATTTCCAGGTGACAAGTCGCTTGCCAAAGAACTGACACCCTGCCGTTGTAGATTTCGCATTCAGCTTACAGCTTCCATAATCTGAATCAGAATAAGCCTTTAACACGAACTCATCATCTTTTGGATACCAGAGACCGACCCCCGGACATCCTTGAGATAGCGTAAAATTCTCTTGACGATCATGAGATGTGAAACCTTCGGATTTGACTGATATCGAGCGCACAAACATGTAGCATACATGATGTCTGGCCAAGAAGCAGTCAAATACATCAATGAGCCTATCATGGATCGGTATAAAGTTTGGTCAACCTTCTCCCCATTGGGATCAAGACCGATACCATGATTCAATGGTAGAAGAGTGTTGATTACCGATGCATCAGTCATGTTGAACTTCGTTAATACATCATTGACAAACTTTGTCTAATGGATGAAAATACCACTGACATCTGTTCTACTTGAAGTCCAAGAAAGAATTTCATCTCCCCCATGGCACTCATTTCAAATTTCTTTTTCATGATTTCTTCAAACTGCCTGCACAGAACATCGTTTGTCGATCCAAAAATTATATCATCGACATAAATTTGCACAATCAGTAGATGTCCATCAACAGATTTGGTGAAAAGTGTACAATCTACGGTTCCTCTGATAAACTCGTTGTCCAAGAGATGCTGGGACAACGTCTCATACCAAGCTCTCGGGGCTTGATGAAGACCGTAAAGGGATTTATCAAGAAGATACACTTTGTCTTTGTGGATCGAATCGACAAACCCCGGTGGCTGTCCCACGTAGACTTCTTCACTAATCTTCCCGTTAAGGAATGTTGACTTCACATCTAACTGATAAACCTTAAAGCCTTTCCAAGAAGCAAATGCTAGAAATATCTGAATTGCTTCTAGCCTTGCAACTGGTGCATACACCTCATTGTAGTCGATACCTTCTCTCTGGCTAAATCCTAATACAACAACTCTTGCCTTGTTTCTAACAATGATTCCATTCTCATCCCTTTTGCATTTGAACACCCACTTGGTGTTAATCTGTTTCTTGTCTTCAGGTAAGTCAACCAATTTCCAGACCTCGAGCTTCTCAAACTATATAAGCTCCTCTTGCATAGCATTCACCCAGATTTCTACGGTTAGGGCCTCTTTATATGTTTTTGGCTCGACCTGAGAGATAAAACATTTAAATGAGAACTGATTTTGTAAAGGAGAAACCTTAGAATAGAAACACTGGAGATTCTGATCAATTTGACGTCTTGTTTGCACCCCAGCATTCAAATCTCCTATTATGTTATCCTTAGGATGGTAGGATAAAGTTCTCGGTACCACCTCTGTAGGTACTACCACTTCAGATTGGAGATTGTTCTCACACACGTCAGTAGCAACAGTGGATGGAGAAATAGCTTCATCAATCTCCTCATCTGATTCTCCATCATCATCAAAAACTAGATTAGTTTCTGGAACATCATCAAAATGAACAACGTCAGGATCATCTTGAAGAACAGACGCATGTTCTTCAGGCATAGTCACTTGATTTTCCGATAATTGTTGATTGTAAATCATCATCAAAGTTTCTTCGGAAAAATCTTCCTCAGGGAGTTTGAAACTCTCCCAAAAACTCTCATAACCAAACAGCCGTGAATCTCCTGGTCGTTGTATGTCACACCCTGACTTAGGGCTTAGGCATGACACCCGTAGTTGGTACCTGTTTTGAAAATATATCAGAGTTGCGGGTTATTAGAGGAAGCATTTGATTATAATAAAATATTAATTTATTTTGAAAATCTCGTGGATAATAAATATACAAGCATTTTTGTTTTACAAACCTTTGTTTATTGTTTACAATATTTTATTTATTTAAAACTGAGTCATCTCCATCTGCGAGCATCTAACTCCATAAATGACTCTTATGCCTTGCTATCTGTACTATGTTTGTTTTTCCTGTAATGAGGGGGAAAAATACGTCAGCGATATGCTGATGAATCGTTGACTCTGAAAACATTTGGCCGACAAGATAGTTTTGGAACAATCTCAGCAGAAACGTCTCTTATTTCTGGGATCTTATGCCACTGCCATACACACAAAATTATGGTTCTCCAAGAACTAATGTCCATTGGAGAACTTTCGTTATGACTATTTAGCCTGCGGCCACGTTGCCTTGATTGAAACACTAGACAATTATGTTTGGATCCAGACACATGTGTACTCGGTCTGTAACGCCCATTAATTTTTCGGTTTAAAGAGTTAAAGCATGTAAAGTATGTATACTTCTCGAAAGTTGTCCGGCATATTTCGTTGACTCTATCATCGTCCCAGTACGTTAAATCACTTAACTTTTCTTTCAAGTTGCCATATCTTTAACTTGGAGGGGCTAGGATGAAACATTTTTATATTATATCATAAAACACAAAACCCTAACTCCCCCCCCCCTTTCTTCTTTCCGATCGGCAGCAAGGAGCCACCCCCACACCTGCAATTTTCTTCTTTCCAGCCAAGGTTTGAGCATAAAACATCAATTAAAGGTTAGTTCTACGATTACCCAAGTCTTTTACACCTTAACTGATCATTATATCACGCGTATTGATCGTTAAATTGCGAGTTGTAGGCTTACCAGGTGGCTGTCAATTCTAACCTTTCTGGGACTGTTTTGATTGAGGTTTTTGCACCAAAATCCTCCTAGGTATGTCTAGTAAATCATACTTTAAAATCATGTTCATTGGTGTTCGTTTGATTGGTCAACTAGTTGTAGTTTGAATGTTAGTGTTCAGTTGACTAGAATTGTAGTTTGTTGCGTTTAACGCAAGGGTTGATGTGATTAACGACCAATTCAGCTCGGGTGAACTTAGGTTGAGGTATGGGCTGTTGAAAATTCATTTTTATGAGTTATGGGGCTGAATTGGTTGTCGGTTACTCAAACGGGTCGGTACAACGTGCAATTGCGTTTATTGAATAGTTGGTGCGTTGTACTTGCGGGTTACCAGCCCATTTGACTCGTGTAGCGTCGTGTGGACTTGTTGGCTGTGAATTCATCGTATTGGGTCCACACGGGGCTGAGCTGGATGTTAATGGCCTAAACGACTCTTAAACGCGTGTGTTAGTGTCACCTAGTGTTTCCGAGGGTAAATTGGGAATTCTTTATTCCCGGGAGTATCTAAGGATTGTTTTGGTGAATGTAAGGCCTCGGGGGCTGTTGTGATTGAGTTTGATGATGTCGAGGCTTTAGGTAACTTGACCCATGTTAGAACGTCTCGTAGGATAAACGAGTCATCTCGATGTCAATAGTAATAATTGTATGTAAACCGAAAGGAGTTTGAGTTGTGGGGCTACGTAGGGATTCTCTAGCTCGTGGTTAATACGTGTCTTGTGTCAAGTGAGTTCATGATGCCCCCTTTTTACTCTTTTACGATTTTGGGCTAGCATGCACACCTAAGCGTTTTGCTTGATGAATTGTTTAAAACTATTTTGGATGGGCTAACTTGTATAGGGTAGGCCTTGAGATGATAATATCGTATGTATGTATTATTGTATGGTCAATATTTGGCGATGTTAGTAGTCGTTATCGACTACGGATGTTACGTATGCCTACTTTGTGTTTGCATACGTTGATGAGATGTTACGTGTTTGGGTTGTACGTGTGCTCGACCCTGATGTTATTACTCGGATGAGGTGTTACGTGTTTGGGTTGTACGTGTGCTCGACCCTGATGTTATTACTTGGATGATATATATGTAGGGATATAATTATGAGGATGTTTATATATGATTATAAGGAAGTTTATATATAATTATAAGGATGTTTGTATGTAATTATAAGGATGTTTATATATAATTATAAAGATGTTTATACATATATCTAAGGAAGATTACTTATTGTTGATGATGGCCTAACTGTTATATCCCGTTTATTTTAAAACTCTCGGGATGACTATTATGATTATTATTATAGATGTTAATTAATAAAACTTGAACTCACTCAGCTCAAGCTGACTTTGTGTGCATGTTAGTGTGAGTTTCAGGTTAGGAGGTGGATGCATTACCGCTTGGACGTGCACGAAGCTACTTGTACGGTGGAGGGCATGCTTAGTCGGAAGTTTTAATAATAAACATTTTTCTTTTAACGTTTTATTAAATACATTTCAATTTGGTTTTGGGCATAATTCCCGGGTTTTGGGAACTTGTGTTATTAATTATGATTTTCCGCTGAATTATACTCTGAATTGGTTATTTTAATGGAATGAACTGTTTTTAAGTTTAAGTATTTTCCTAAGTATTTTGGATGAATACCAACTGTAGGATTCCCGGGATTCGGGGTCTTACACGGTCTGAGTTGCTTTTATTTTCTACCTTGTGACTTAGGGATCACGTAATCCCTTAAAATTTAGAGATCACGTAATCTCATATTTGACTGACTGTTTAAGATAAACAACCCGTTTATCTGACTGACTGAAAAAGGTTTAACGTATTCACCTGTGATTGTGATTGTCTTTTCTGAATGATGTGGTGATCTCGTTTGAAAACCCTTGTGAATGAATGATGATTGATCTATAATAAAATAGGTTTGTATAAATACCCAGATCGTCTCTTGATCCAGCTACAGACCTTTAGTCTGGTTGTGATAGCTTTAAACCTTGACTGATCATTTGTTTGAATAAAATATTTAGACCCGTATTGTTTTCATTTATTTACAAATCATGTGTTGAGTTTCTTCTTCATGAAGAAACATCTATTGATAGGTTTCTTCTTCAAGATGAAACATTGAATTAACTATAACCCTGGTATGTAAAATCTTACGTTTCTTAGTTGTGAAGAAACTACTATATCTTCTTGTATGTAAAAGCTTATGTTTCTTAATCATGAAGAAACATTATTTTTAACTATAACCTTTGTATGTATAAAGCTATTGTAAACATAATCATGATCAAGGTTCTGGGCTAGACCCCTGACTATGGTCTAAGCCATATAATATAATAATAAAATAATATTTAGGCATAACCCCTACCATACGCGGGTATTTAGAGTTTATGTGCCTAAACTTGTACGGCAGCACATCTACTTTCTATCACGTATCGAGGCTTAAACTGTCGGAACTCCGGGGCTTGGAATGCACTACGTGGTTGGCACGCAAAACGTACTAAGTGTGTGAAATTGTGTGTGTTTGGTGTGAAGTGAATGTGTCGAACCCCTCCCCTTTTATAGCTGATTTTGGAGACCATCGCGTAGCGTGAGGTCAGCTTTTGGCACGTGGCATGCTGACTCGGCCCTAGCGTCTGCCACATGTCCCCCAGACGGGAAACGTTCCTGATGACTCGTACAACCCCATCGCGTAGCGCGATGGTGTTGTTCCTGGGCTCATCGTGTAGCGCGATGGGTTATGGAATCAAAATTTTCTCTTTTGGTCCTTCGTCTTTGATAACTTGCCACTTCTTGGTCATACTTTCATTTCCCAAAAATATTAAGGCGGCCCTTGGCGATGCGAGCGTGCGAAGTGCAAACTGCGCCATCAAAACGCCACATTACGCCCATCGCCCTCGCCCTCGTCCGAGTCCGTGTCCATGCGCGTTGGGTGCTTCGCACCCTCCGCTAGGACTATGGAGAGTGGTTAGCCACATTAAAACATTTCTATGGAAACTTGCTTCCTTATAAAGAGCTTCCATTTCTTTTCTTGATTCCATGTGGGATGAAAGTTATATTCCTTATTTATACCCATGTACAATGCATCCATTTTCTTCCATCTTTCTATGTGGGATGGAATTTTTCTTATTTCCTTAACATGAGATATCTTTATTTAACTTATCTCATTTTTCCTCATTACTTATCTTGTGAATATTTTTAATCCTTCAACTTTCAAAGTTGACATTTTTAGTCCAAAATAATTAGGGGATTTTTCTAGGATGTTACATTGTATGGTAGGAGTGTATCGTTGACAATCGACATTTTGGACTTGAATAATCTTGTGTAGGCTAGGAATGTAGACACGTCTAAGTGGACTAGCATACCCCAAAAAGAATCCTTCGATAGATTTGGGACCAAATTTCCCACTTGGTTCAAGAATGGTACACGTTGATCCAAACGGTTCAAGCCACTTCAAATTTGGTTTTCGACAATTAAGTAGCTCAAAACATTTCTTGCCAAATTTCTTTACTGTAAGCACCCAGTTTAGTGTGTAACAAGCTGCCGCCACTGCTTCTAACCAAAAATTAACTTGTAATTTTGAATCTGAAAGCATAGTTTGAGCCGTTTCAATCTAGGTTCGATTCTTTCATTCAGCTACCCCATTTTGTTGTGGTGTGTAGGGCGTGCTGAATTCATGAAGAATCCCCCGGTCATTACAATATTCAAGCATCCTGTTGTTCTTGAACTCTGTCCCATTGTCACTTCTTATTCGCCGGATTGGTAGATTATACAAATTCTCCAGCTTTTTGAATAGAATCATGAGGGAATCATATGTCTCATCTTTTGATTCCAAAAACATCACCCATGAAAATCTTGAATAGTCATCAGTAACCACAAGACAATAAAGTTCTCCTGTGATACTTTTAACATTCACTGGACCAAATAGATCCATATGAAGATGTTCAAAAGGTAAGTTGATGGAGTTGACAAGCTTCTTTGGATGAGATTTCTTGTTTGCTTTCCCTTCTTACAGTCCAAACATTCTTCGCTTAACTGAAAATTTCTCAAGTTAACTCCTCCTACCAGATTCTTGTGAACCAGATGGTTCATCTTCCTCAAGCATATATGTCCCATCCTATGATGCCATAAAACTGATTCCCGTTCAGATGCTCTTGAGATGAAACACTAAGCAGACCCTGACGACATTGATGCAATGCTCATATTCATGACATATAGATCATTCACATGTGGAGCACGCATAAGAATCCACTCTTCTGGAATTTTGAAACCCGGTTTCAAAATCAAACACTCTCAGTCCGTAAAGTGTGTAGAGAAGTGTTTATCACAAATCTGTGATATGCTGAGCAAATTATTCTCCAACTCAGAAATGTAGTTGACATTCTCGAATGTAACTTTTCCATTTGTTAATGCGCCCTCTCCAACTATCTGTCCTCCTTGGTTTCCAGCAAAACTGACATACCCTCCTCTTATTGATTTGACATCATTCAGCAAGTAGAGAGTACCTGTCATGTGCCTAGAGGCTCACTATCCATTATCCAACGAGAATCGTAGGATCTTGGAAGCCCCTGCACATACAGTTAGCGGATTAGTGAAACAAGGAAACCCAAGCCTTCTTGGTCTTGGGTTGTTTGAATTTCTTGTATAACAACCTAATTTCATCATTTTCTGAATCACACGAGAAAGACTCTTCACTGATTATGTGTGACTCAGACTCAGTTAATACCTTTTCAACAACCTCTGGTGGTTTAACAACAGTTTTTACCACCCAGTTTTGACCTGCGGCTTGCCTTTTGTTATAAAACGGTGTTTGTCTTGGTTTTGAAATTTTTGGTTTTGAAACATCATTTTTAACAACCTTTTCTACATGATCATCTTGTCTTAAGATTTTCACATTTTCTGAAACATTCATTGTTTTCTTCTCACTTACATAACCTAGGCCAGGTTTCTTGCTCACAGTCTTTTGAGGCGGAATGTGATCATGTTTATATCTATTGGAACAAGCGTAAAACACATGCCCAACCTCATTGCAATTAAAACAACATCTCCTATCAATGAACTTATTGATTTGAGAAGTAGTTTCAACCTGATCATGTTCTGCTTTCAAACAATAAAATTCATCATTTGATTGATTTCTAAATGCCGCTTCTTTTTCAGATTCAGAAGTTTTGCCATGTACAAATACAATCTTTTTCTCTTGAAGTGTTTTAACCCGATTAGATTGCTTGTTATGAAAACTTGTTTTAGCAAATCTTTGATTTCACAGTTTCTGTTTCTTTACCCAACCCATCATTAACCGTATCTTCAGTGAATACTGATTCTGCCATTTTTACACCAGTTGACAGATCACAACCTGAACTTTCATTCTGCCCAGTTTCAACACAATCATCAGCAGACTTTGTGTTATCATGATGTGGAGTGTTAATTTCCACATTTAGTGCCTTTTTGAAACCTTTTGGTTTCATTGGAATATAAGCATTCCACATCGGTGGAGGCACAGCATGATAATCCTCTTTTATATTCTCATTCTCATTATCCTTATGAATTGTTTTAGGGATAATGTGATCAAGAACATATGATGATGAAGCATAGCTCACTAATATCAAGTTCACCCTTTCCGTCTCAATCTTGATTGTTTGAAGCTCAAGTTTGAGTGCAGCATTCTCATCTATGTGTCTGTTAATGGCAATTTGTTTGTCTTCAACCGTGTGTTTTAACATTGAAATGGTTTTCTGTTCTTGTAAAATTCTTTCCCATAAATTCTTTTCACATGATTGAAGTTTCAAATATGCCTCATTAACCACATTCAAATCAAACAATGCTTTGTCATAGTGCTTTTTCAACAAGAGTCTTAAAGTCACATTCATCACAAGGCAATTCACACTTTTCACATAAATTTGAGTTTAAAGTTAACTCATTTGCCATGAATGCTTGATCGGTTGGTTCATCACTTGAAATTTCTGAATCTTCATCAGTCACGACTTCAACAATTTCATCAATCACCTTGTCTTTTGAATCTTTACTTGTTCCTTGACATCTGATTCATCAATGTCTTCCTCACCAAAATCTATCTTACCGGGTGGCACTTCCTCACCATTAAACCAACCTGTAAAACTTTCTATTATATTAGGAGGAAATAATGTAATAAGATAGTCAGAAGGAACCTCATGAATCTTATCTTATGTTCGAGGAAGTTCTTCATCGGAAGTATCATGATCAACTTCTTGTAAAACCTTGTTGGTTTCTTCATTTACAACCTTCAACACCTTGTCCAAGTCCTCATCATTAAGCACTTCAGCTTCACTCAAATCATCTATTATCTCATTAGACTTTTTAATCACAGTCTCAACCTTATCCTTAACCTCACTCTCATCCATATCCTTTTGTTTATTTTCATCAACCACTTGAGCCACATTAGCTTGGAACACCGAGTTCCAATTGAAACCTTCATCAACTTGAGCTGTAGTTGCTTTTTTTGTGAAGTTGATGCTTCAGTAGGTTTCTTTCCCTTTGATGATTCTCCCTCTGGACGGTGATATATTGCATGCTTGTAGTAATCTCATCCAAAAGGATTTGCAGCATTATCCTCCACACTTTTGCTAGTGCATTCCCTTTTGAAATGTCCTTTCTCTTTGCAACGAAAACATCTCACTTTAGACTTATCAAAGCCTAAATTTGATGTTGTACCATCAAGCACATTCCTTCCAGTGATTTCTTTGAATCTCTGAGCTCGTCTTATCACGCTTGCGATGCACCACCTTATGTCAATCATCTCCATCTCTTCTGGGTCAATCTGATCATAATCTTCTTTTGTCATATAGTAGTTGCCAATACGTCCAACAACTAAACATTCATAGGATTCTAGAACTGATCCCAGAAAAGCCATATGTTCTTTGATAGTGTTGGTGGTCATGTTTCCTGTATTCTTCAGGTTCACAGCTATGTTACACTGTATAACATCAAAATCTTGTATACTTGTAGCTGGAATTGTTCCTGAGTAACAACTACTGTACTGAGGAGTAGCAGAAACATTTGTTACACATGCTTGGCTAATTTGTTCAGCATAGAATGCAGTAGGAATTTTGGGATTTGAAGAAACACTTGATTGAGAACCCTTGTAATAAAATCCCACATCTTGTGATACGGCTGTAGATTTCATCTTTTATTTATTTCTGAGTTCCAGGTCATGAGCTTCAACTTTCTCGATAAAACTTGCAAGATTCAGACGGGCATAAGCAATGGGGTTTGATTGCTGAATCATGATAAGAGTACCTCATTCTTCAGGTAATGCATCAGCAAGCTTATCAATATACTCATACTCTAGCTTATCAATCTTCAGCCTCTTCATCTCAATCACTAGGTAGCAGTATCTTTCAATCAACTGTGCGAAAGACTCACCCTTGACTTGAGTAAATATATCGAATTCTTTCTTGAGCAGTGCTATTTTACTCTTTCTCATGTTAGGGTTTCCACGATCTTTGTTCAACAATGCATGTCATATTGAATAACAAGAACCATTATGTTTGATAGCTTGTTAAAAGAGATTTAACATCTTCTTCTCCTTTAGAAATAAAGACTTTTCTGCATCAGCAATTTGAGATAATCGGTAATTTTCCCCATTCTCATTCTTGGGAATGATGTACTCTTCTTCAACTGTTGTCCATGTTTCGTAGTTCAACGCTTGAACATACATCTCAAACTTGTCAGCCCACGAAGGATAATCTTCCATTCTGAGTAGCTTAGGGGGCTTGTTGGCTGTACCCATTTCATTTTTCAAGTTAACGTTTTGAAGTAGGATATACGGCTGTGACACGAACGCACTTAGGTTTTCCATTTTGGTCAAACAAAGTCAACGGATATGTATGGAAAAAAATGGTCAACGTATAAGTTTCTGGTCAACGGATATGTTGTGAAGTATGGTCAACGTATAAGTTTTGGTCAACGGATATGTTATGAGGTCAAATAATGGTCAAAGTATAAGTATCAAATCAACGTATATCTAATCACCGTATAACATATGCGACGTATATGTTATACGCCGTATGTGTTATGTGTGATCAACATATACGGTGAACAACATGGTTTAGGTATTTTGATGATTTGAAGGTTCAAATGATGTTGAAATTGGATGAAATTTGGTAGGGTTTGTCACGGATAGGTAAGGAACAATGTGTGGGTGAACTTTTGACGGTGGAATTTGAATCTAGAAAGAAAAACCTTGAAAACTTGAAGTGTCCAAGCTAGTAACGAGCCTTAAAGCTCTGATACCACTTGAAATGACCTGGAACCTAGATGTAGATTACAATTAGGATCTCTAAATGTTACAGCCTATGACTCAATGTGCGGAATCCATTGAGTGTGAACACAATCAAGTAAACATTTCATTAATAACATGAAAGATTACAAGATATGACACTTTGAATACTTTCTCTCTCTACTCTCTCACTCTGACAATGACCAAAAGTCTACATACAAACGCATAAGTCCCCTATTTATAGGAAACAACATGAAGACCAACAAGTCCGTATATGTTATACGGCGTATAACATATACGCCGCATAAGATATGCGTTCTTGTGGACTTATGCGTTGAACATATTACAAACTATACATTTGACATTTTAAGCCCTATACAATCATATCTAATACATCTAAGACCCTAGCAATAGACATTATGCTCTAACAGTCCTTGTGGATTGTGACATACATATGCTCCTTAGTAGATTGTCTATAAGTCAAAGGTGAACGAGAGTTTTCATTTATTTCATTTTATTTACATTATGTTGGATATTAGCCTATCATATTGAATTCTATCATTTTCGTATAGTATATATTTAAAACTATGATTGCTCACCAACCTCGTGTTGACAAATCTATTTTATACATGCCATAGGTTAAAGATGCACAAGTTTAAAGAACGTCTGGACAGAGTTCTAGGATTATTTGATAAACTTAGTAGTTATGCTTAGTTATTATGGATGTTTTTGTTTGAATGTTTTGACTTGTTTCGTGGATTTGTGATGAATGATAATTATAATTTTTAAATTTAATAAATTTGTCACTTTAATTTAGTATCATGAGCTATGAGAAATTAACGTTTCATTCAGACATATCCTCCCATTTGTTATGGTGTGACAACTTAACACTTAAATCTAAATCAACAAAATTAATGCATGTAGGCTACGTTATGTAGGATTAATGTTCTGTTGAGTGTAGGAATTACAAGAATTATATTATTTTCCAACAACTGTGTATCTTTAGAACCTATCATGAATTAATGCTTTGTTGAGCATAGGAAATATAATAATTGTCTGATTTTTCCATTCATGGATTATATTATCAATAGTAGCTTTTGAACTCGTGTATTATACGAGATTTATCAAACAAGCAAAATTTATAGATTCATTTTAATATTATCACATACATTTCAAATGGTATATATTTAAATTTTATATATTCTTAAGATTGAAATAATGTTTTAAGATAACATAAAATCAATTATTGGTATCTAAACATATTAAAGATGTTTTATATGATCAATACGAATGTAAGTTAAATAGTGTTTTACAAATTGTAATATTATAAATAGTGTATTTATATAATTAAATTTGAAGTACACACAGAATTAAATATCTATTATAAACATAGGTCACTAATTATTATATGATAACCGTTTGTTAATTATTATTTAACTAAATAATTCATTGTTTAGTTTATATGATTTTTAAAAATCATGGTCAAGCTTTCTATATCTAATAATTTAACAGGTTAGTAAGAGTTATTGTGATTTAAATTACATTGCATACCTTTTTTTTTCATATAAGTTACAACTAATGAGTTATACCAATTAAACACATGGCCCATAGGTAGCATGGATTAAGGAGAGTGAATATTAGAAAATAGGAGGGAAATTAAAGTCAAGACTAAATGTGGTTTGGACACATCATCATCATTATTTTAATTTTTTAGTATAATATATGTAGATTCTATTTTGATTTTGTTCACACAATATTCAATCCTACACATTATATGTTTATAAACAAACACTTAATCCTACATACTATATATTCACACGTAATATTCAATCCTAAGCAATATATTGTGTGTGAATGTATAGTGTATAAATACGTTGTGTGAATATATAGTGTCTAAATATGTTGTGCATGATGTAAATATGCTATGTATGATTGACTATTGTGTGAATAAAAAATTATTTTTCTTCTTTTTTTTAGAACGGCGACTTTCTTATATTTAGGCTACCGCACTCTCCAAATTTGGAGAACCCCCATGCCCCACTCTGGCCAGACTATCGGGCCCACGCGTGGCTTTAGAGTTTGGTTTGGGCGTTCCCCTGGGAAGCCATACCGTCGACTGCCACTTGACAATCGTTGTGCCACCACAAGAGCAGAACTCTCTGGCGTAACACACGGTGGGACGAAAACCCGGGTGGGCTAAGGATTCAAACTGACAACCTTTGCACAAGGTGTGGCTCAAATTCTTCATTGTCAATATCCACCCAAATATGACAGAAGTGAGATTCGAACTTGAGTCTCCAATGGAGAACCCAAACCTCCTACCACTAGACCACAAGTAAGGGATTTTTTTTCTTATTTTATTTAACTAGAAATAAATGGAGTTTAAATAAAAAAATTGACAACATAATTATGTATCATTCAAATTAAGATTAATAGAATAATAATTAACCATAAATAACGAAAACAGTTATTACTAACCCATATAGAATAAAATAAATCATAATAGAATGACAAAAATACAAATTTCAAACATAGTTAATTTACGGGTAAGGTGCTTAAAAAAGTTTACTTTCAGACGGTATTCTTTATAAGACATGTTTTTTTGGTTTTCGTCTTTTTCACTAACATCCATCCATTTTCTCCGTTAAATAAGAGCATGTGCCTACCATGACATGAGTTGAAGTAGGAAGAAAAAATGGGTGCAGCTTGTCCAATTGTTAGTTAACGGAGAATATGGATGGGCGTTTGGCAAAAGAACAAAAATCAAATAAACATGTCATGTAAAGGGCACTGCCCGAAAGTAAACTTTTTAAATGACCTTATTCATAAATCAACTATGTTTATTAAAAGACAAAATTTGTATTTCTATCTAATAGAAAAGAACACTTGTGATTGGTCCAATTGACTTTATGCACTAAGATCAATCTTCGCATGAAATGGCTTATCATATATCATGTACATGACTTCCTACACCACCGATTTCAAAAAATACGCGATGGCAAAACTATGAATTTCTTCAAATCCGTTCCGTTCCTAATTAACCGTCTGCGTGAATCAGTTCGTGATTTACCTTGACCTTTAAGCTAAACTTTTGGATCGGAAGACGTTAAATTAGATCAATTTTGAACTGAACGTGAATAAAGGATTCATAGCGTTAAATTGACAAACTCTGATCCATAATTAAGCAAAGAAATCAATATAAATCATGTAGAAATCATCAATCGATCCTCATATCAACTTCAATTTTGAAATCATCATGAATGAAAGTAACAAACCATAATTTATTTGAACTGTCATTTTTGTTCTGAACTTAATTCAACTTTGTTCTGAGAGTAATTTTAATTCTGAGCGTTCTTTTGTACAATTTGTAATCAAAGTTTCATCATCGTTTAATTTTGTTTTTATAGTAATTAAAATTCATTTAGATTAGCAATTTTGTTCCGAGCGTTATTCATCATCGTTCAATTTTGTTCTCAGAGTAATTTTAATTCGTTTAGCTCAGCAATTTTGTTATGAACATTATTCATTTTTGTTATGAGTGTTTTTTGTACGGTGTGTAATCGCGATTTTGATAACCTGCAAATGGACTAGAAAATCCAAGCTAATGATGGTCAGGCGTTGAAATTGAACGAAGATGTAACTGACAAGCTGATGGTGATTGCTGATGGTAAGCTTGTAATCAATCAACAATTGAACAATGACATTTGATTATGAACGGTGAATTGAACTGTGAATCGAATTTTAGGTTAAATTACAATTTTTATGTTAATTACAATTATTTCACCACGTGTTTTAAATTGGAATTGAAAATCGATGGTTTAGAGAGTTACGTTCGTTTTGTACAATAACCTATTAATTTACACAATCTACCCTATATATGATAATAAATGATTTTGAATGAACAATTGCATACCAATAAACGTAACATAAAATTACCTATTTATTTCCTAACTCAACTAAAACGGAAGCAAGTGACAAGGCAGACAAGCAAGTTAGGGAGGCCAGGCCAAATCAACTCAAACTCAGCTTCATGACAAAACAACCCAAATCTTCAATCCGAGCCAAAAGCTCCACCGTTAAGGGTGTAAACAAATCAAACTGTTCATGAAATACTCGAGATCGTCTTGTTAAAATCCAAGATCAAACCAAACTGAAACAAACTCAAGCCTATCGAGTATATAATATATATAGTATGATATCTATAAAAATTATAATTAAATTAATATATAGAACTATATAAATTATTTAACAAATAATCAACAAACCACTTGAGCTTGGGAAACTATTCATGAGACAAGCTCTCATGCGTTAAACAAGCCAAACTCGTCTCGTTTACACCCCTATCAGTAGAGGTGCAAATGGACCAAGCTAGTCGCGAGCTACTCGAGATCGGCTCGTTAAAAAGCTCGATGGAGCCAAGCTTAATCGAGCCCGAGCTCAAGCCTAAAAATAAGCTCGATTAATAAACAAGCTCGAGCCCAAGCTTCACTTATCGAGCTCGAGCCAGCTCACGAGCCTAAACGAGCCAGTCATTTGTATAATTTTTCAAAATATATATTTAATACTTATTAATTAATATATATATAACGTTATGAAAAAATAAATAAAAATAACTAAATAATATATATTATTTTATACATAAAGTTATAATTGAAAAAAATATATAAAAATAAGTAAACGAGCCAAGCTCGAGTTTGAAAATCTGCTCACGAACCGAGCTCGAGCTTTGAAAATAGAGCTTAAAACGAGCTAAGCTCGAGCTCAGTGTAAGCTAAACGAGCTGAGCTCGAGCCTAGTCGCGCTCGAGCTTGGCTCGTTTGCACCCCTACCTATCAGACATATTCAACCATCAAGTTCATAACTAACCAAAATTAACACATTTAAATATATCAAATCGGACAAAGTCCAAACACCCTATCGATTCTCAACAAATTTAACAGACAAATTTCCTGATGACGGTTTCAACTTTCAAGTCCAAAGTTGGCCACATCAAAGTTCACCACAAAATTCACACATTTTAAAAGTGCCAACATCCTAATACGAAATACCTTAAAAAGTTATTTAGAACTTCCATAATCAATAACCAAAATACACATCTCATAACCAATACTGCATACGAGACGGAGCCCTCCCCGAACCACGCCTCTGTGTAGCCGACCCGCTCCCTGCCTGGTGAAGCGTGCCCGTCTCATGTGGATACGGGTACGAGTGCGGGTGAGGTGGATCTCTTTCCGAAACATGGTGGAATGGATGCAACATGGAGTTGTCTGCATCATGGAACCTTCTAGAAGACGATGGATAATATCCGCCATGAGTCTGGTCAGAAGAGGAACTCACATGCACTTGAGTGTTTGATCTGCGCACACTTGGTTGCTGATAATAGGCCTCGAGAGCCTGTGAACGTTCCCAAGCGCGTGTACCACTATCAGGGTGAGGATGATTTGTCACCGGGTTAATAGAGCTCGGGCCTCTAGTCGAAGAGCTGCAAAAACAACACAAATAAAAATTAATAAGTATCTTCAGATTTAACGGGTCAACGGTCGGAGACCACCCAAAGTATATTAGAACTAGATTATTGTTGAAATAATATGAAATTGGTTTTATCATGTTTGACACAAAATAAAATTAATAAAATATAAAAACTACAAAATAAAATTAATAAAGTAACGAAACCGAACTAACGAATAGGGATGAGATAGGTATCGTACTAGTACTGAAAATACTAGTACCAAATTCAATAAACCTCGGTACTGAATACCGTATCGAATGTATTGGTTATTTCTATACAAAAACAAGAAATATATATCGGTACATAACACCCAAGAAAAACATTTTCCAATCGGTACCATATATTGAGACACGAAATTTGTAACCAAAAATAATCAAGAAACCAAAAGTCATATCAAACTCATGTATAATCAAGAAAGCATAATACCAAAACCAAAACATACAAAATGTCACAAAAACCGTATCAATTTCTATAGAAAATGAGAAACAAAGACACGAGTACCGGTAACTCGGTAAGTAACAGCCAAGAAAAACTCTACGTTTTCTGTCGGTACCATATATCGAATTAACGAAAAAAATTACCGTGCCGGTACCAAAAATACTGTATACCCCGAATTTGAGAAACGTGGTACCGAATATCGTGCCATATGTGTCAGTTCGGTACTAGTACGGCATCGGTTCAGTAACGCTATGGCACCGGTTAAGTACCAGTACTGGTTGTAAAAACCGGGAAGAAGTTGATGCATGACCAAAACCGAACTGAAAAATCGTTTTCTTTAAACATTAACCAAACCATCAGTTTTTACAGGATTTGGTTAGAAGGGATGAGATTAAACCAAACTGAGCCATTGGTACTGAACCAAACCGAAACAACCGATTTTAAGTAATCTATAATAAATTAATAAATAATGTAGCCTAAAAGTTTTAGGCCCAAATAAGTAATAAACTAATAATCAATGTTTTTAGTTCGGTCTGAGCCCAAAACCTCAACCAAACACCACATAAAAATAACTGCAAAATTGTTCATGATAAAGGCAATATAGAGCATTATCAAGTGATTTACCTTTGACCCGTAAAAAACGGATGCAAATAAGACCCTGATGTTGGCATATCAACATTAGTCCTTGTTTGCGAAGGCAGATGGTCAACATTGGCCCTTGTCGGCAAAGGCAGATAGTCAACATGGGTCCTTGTTGGTGAAGGCAGATAGTCAACATCAGCCCTTGTTGGCGAAGGCAGATAGTCAACATCGGTCCTTGTTGGTGAAGGCAGATGGTCGGCATGAGCATTAGCATAAAGCCATCGGTAATGATTATGATAATTATTATTATTATTATACCGATCTCCGTTATCACCTACATTTGTGCTCGAGCTTGGGGGATGAACATATGCGATAACCGGGCATACATGATTAGCAGATGAAACTGTCGCTGAATGGTCGTTAAACTCAATATGTTGTCCAATAATCTCAGTGTCTGCAAAAGACGATAAGATATCAGATTGTTGTTACAAGGGTTTTGGGGAAACTAAGGTTTGAATTATGTATTGAGAGTCGGAAACTTACATCCGGTTGTTGGAAATTCCACTTCACTGCACAAATAAAAAGTAAATGGTTAATTTGGTTGTGTAAACGAACAGAATGAACACGAACTGGGGGGGGGGGCATTTTCCTATTTGTTCATTTAAGTCAAACTGAACAAACGAGCAAACACGATGAATTAAACGAAAACAGGGTTTTTTTGTGAGTTTTTTGTTCATTAAGAAAATGAATGTGTGTGTTTGCGTTTGCTCATTTAGGGGTGAGCAAGATAAGGGTCAGACCCTTGAAACCCTTTTACCCGACTCGTAAAACCCTTAATTAGACCCGAATATATAATATGGGTCGGGTAAAGGGTATTTAAATTTCACCTTAAAGGGTAAAAGGGTTTCAAGGGTCCGACCCTTTTTCAAACCCTTGACCCGTTTACTAGTTGCTAGATAGATATACATCATATTCGCGATTAATCTGAAATGTAGGAGAGGTTTGTATTTTATGTATGATTCCATCATAAATTTCCCAACTATTAAGAAAAATAAAAATAAAAGGCCATACTACTAATTGGAAACATATATATACGCAAATCACTAAATTGTTCTCTACATGTAATTTGTGAATGTGAATATTATTTGCATCGATTCAAATGGTTGATAAACTTTCGAAGTTAAGAGTTTACTGTGTTATTAAATGAAAGTATAATTGTTTTAGGATTCATGTATTAAAGTCATATATGAGATATGCAACTAGTAAATGCAGAAAAGGAGTTGTGATTACTGCTTTAAAGGGTAAAGGGTTGGACCCTTGAAACCCTTATTTATACTCGACCCTTTTATTGTTTAGAGGGTAGGGTCTCGGGTCCACATTTCTTCCTAAAAGGTTAAAGGGTCCGGGTAGGGTATTAGGTAAAAGGATAGGGTCTTACCCTTTGAACAGTCGCTCGTTAAGAATATAACCGAACAAACACAAACAAATTTAAATGAAGGAACGTTCATGAACATATATGAACGTACAAGACGTGTTCATTTTCATCCGTTTAACTAAACAAACAAATAATGTTGTTCACGTTCGTTCTCTTATTAAAATACACTAACATAAACAAACTTCCTACCAAACAGTTCACGTAAACGTTTGGTTCACTTATAGGCCGATGATGGTTAACAATTACTTTTTATGTTTAGGTCAAGGATAGGTTCTTTTAATAAAATGAGTTATTGTTAAGATCGAATATAAATAGTGATTAAAAGAATTAACTGATTATGTTAAATTTGATGAAAATAATATTAACTCAAAATTGGGCATCATGTAGAGACACTACCTCTCGAAAGTAACCTAACTCTGTCCATTTATTATTGTGTTTGTTCAATAGTATTTAATCATCCTTATTATATTTATTGCAATATTATTCTGTTTGCATTTTCCTCATACATATAAAAATAATATCAACATATCAAATAGGAAAAAAACAGAAGATAAAACCGTGCTTACTCAATAGCAACAGCACCAGCAATCCGAGAAAAATCACCAAATGGGCACCACATTGACTGCAAAAAAAGACGACTTTTTAAAAGGTTTTCAGCAATAAGAACACTAAATCAACTATAAAAATGTACACAATAACCCTTCAAATGAAGGGTTGCACCAAAACTTACTGATTCAGGATAATTCAGATCATAAACATCTTCACGCTCGGCCAAATCATCAAAGTGTAACTCGGTATACACTCGGCTATTGGGAGTATTGTCTGCATAGAGCCATTGACCTTTCTCAATTTTTCTACAATTGGGACATTGCATCACTCCCTTAACATTAAACGCGGAACCGATACAATCTGTACCAAAAACAATAGAAACAAATTACATTAACATAAAGGGTGTTTTTTACATTTCAAAACCTCTGTTTCTTGTACTTGTAAACTACTAATAATAATAGTAGTAGACTAGGGCAAATCTAAAGTACGGAAAACATAGCTAGGAGTGTTAAACAGGTCATGTTGGCGGGTCCAACCTTGGTTTAAAAAGGCGCGCTTGAGGTGAGCCAAGAAGAGAGGCGACCTAAGGTGAGGCCGAGGGCCTCTTTGCTTTAGGCTAGTCAAGGCGAGCAATGTTTAAAAGGAGAGCCTGAGGTGAGATTTTTAGGCAAAAAGTGACGAAGGCGAAGTCGAGGCGCTCGTCTTTCGTACGCAAGTGGTTTTTAAGCATCTAAATGTTGTACAATATGACTTTTAGGTTGCATGCGTAGGTTGTATGTGTATGTTGTTTATATATTAAATCATATATTTGCGCCTGGCGCTTCACGCTTCTGTTTTATACCTCGTCGCTTTTCTTCGCTTCTCGCTTTTTAAAACCAAGGGTCCAACCCAACAGAACCCAAACCGAAAATAAGTTATTTTAAGTTTTATTGTTTTCACATTTATACATTTGCATATTTACAACAAAATATACAAATGATATAAAACAATTACATTTTGATTATAATATCCTATGTCAATTTCTTTTTTAGTTTTAAATTTTGGCTTAAGATACCCATCCAATTAAATTTATTACATAGAACACATTTTAAAAAATAAAATAAAAAAAAAATAGCTTAAACAACTCGTGAATCCACCAGGTTGACCTAAACCCGCCCCATTTGACCTAAAAGTTTTTTTATTGTTTTCAGATATTAACACTTTACTTTTACTATTTTTACAGCAAAAATTACAAATTTATATAAAACAATTACGCTTTGATTATAAAATCTTATGTCAAATACTCAAATTCTTTTTTAGTTTTAAAATTTTCACATAAGATACCCTACAAGTTTAATTTATTACACAAACGATACTTTAGAAAAAGATAATTTATAACAAATAGGTTACAAGGGCATAGTTGCTAATAGCGAGAATAGAACTCGCTATAGCGTGCTTCATAATGAAGCGGTACTTTTCCACAATCTAATGTATAGCACCTCAATAGTGCGATATAGCCATAATTAGAGTTTTACTTTTATTTTTTTTTATTGAAATATCAAAACCGAACTTTAGGCATTAAAATCGATTAAACAGCACCAAACTCTACCAGTAAAAACTATCAAACCCCTATTTATAAAAATAATAATAATTCTAATAACTTATCGCAAAACATCAAATAGCGCCCGCTATTTCATCGCTCGCTATCGCTACATAACGTATAAGTAGGTTGTCACTATTTACAGCTTTTCATTATTGACAACTATGTACATGGGTCAACCCTAAACCCGCCAGGGTGGCCCGTTTAGCTTAGCAGGTTTACAACAAACCGACCCGAACCCGTTTATATTGAACCCAAACCCACGAATTTCGTGCCGGGTAAGAAATTCACACCCCTTAATGTAGCACAAGTAATTAATAATAAAAAGGTTGCATGGGTCAACCCGTACCCAACCCGTTTATACCAACCCCAAACCCACAAATTTCATGATCGGTTCCCAAAACTGACCCGAACCCGCTTACACCAAACTGACCCGAACCCGTTTACATCAAACCCGAACCCGCAAAAGAAATACACACCGCACAAGTAATTAAATTATTCATCTATGTGAAATTAAGACAATTAACTGACCTAGATGAAACTGATGGCCGCATTGAAGCTTAGCAAATCCACGATCCCTGTAATTGGTAACATCCTCCAGGCAAATCGAGCAAGAAATCGACAAAGCAGCTTTGCCTCCATCATCTAAACGATCGGCAGCCTCAAACCCCATGTATAATCAACAACCGCACGAAACCCAGATCGATTATTATTATCAGATGATTGAATTTGGAGTTGTAATTAGTCGAAATTGAAAAGGGGTTAGCGGTTGAATTGAATATTAGGGTTTAGAGAAAGCAGAAATTGGGATGTAATAAGGAGTAGATATATATGTGTGAACAGGCCAATTTGATTTGACTTTAATGTTCTCAAAAGAATTTAAAGGGTTTTAAAATTTTAATTCGAGTATATATTTGTTAGCAGGGCCCACACGAGCTTATAAATGGTAAAATGGTAAGTTTTCTTTATTTTATTTTTTTTTTCTTTTTTTTCTCTTACTTATCACTTTTATTTATAAAAAAAAACTAATTAATTAATTAACTAACTAGGGACACCCATCACACGCTCTAATACGCCGCATATAGAGTTATATACAGCGTGTTAGTGGGTTTTTCTAGAAAAACCTACCAAATTTGTCTTATTATGTTTTTTTTTCTGAAGTTCAGAGGCGGTGTATAGCCCTATACGCCGTCTCTGATATTTATTTTTTTTAATTTATTATTTGTTATTATTTATTATTGTTGTTATTATTATTATTATTATTATTACTGTTATTATTATTGTTGTTATTGTCTATTTATTATTATTATTGTTGTTGTTGTTGTTTATTTTTTATTATTATTATAGTTGGAGGGTGATGAGATTGAGATAAAGCAGGAGCAGGGGCAGGGGCGGGCACGTGGGGCCATAAAGGGTGACGGCGTGTTGGTCGGGTACCTACATTTGCAGTTCCCGAAGGGTAGCGACGACGATATACGATATAGGCACCTACAACAGATGACCCCGTTTTACAATACGATCATCTGTTGGCTGTTTTTGGAGTCCTGTGACGCTCACGAGCGGGCGGCTAAGTACGTCGCAGACCATACGCCCTGGAGCCGGTGCCGGACGACGAGCTACGAGTATGGTGGAGGGTTCGGGGGCTAGGCGTAGGGCAGAGGACGACGACCACGTTGGCGACGCGGCGTTCACGGGCCCCAACGACGACTTCGACTTCCGAGACGTTGTGTAGATTTTTATGTTTTATTTGTCATATTTACCTTTAGTATTATATTGTATGTGTATAATACTGGTTTTGGTGTATATATGTCTTAATTGTTTTGACCGACCTTTTACCAAACCATCTGACTATGAGATGCAATTGAAAGTTCGTTTGGAAATGTCAATTTTCTCAAATAAGCCCTGCAACTGACTGCCCTTTGCCAAATTTCGAATAATAATAAATAATAAATAAATAATATTAATAATAATAATAATGATAAATAACAATAATAATAACAAAATAAAAGAAAACAAAGAAAAAAAGACATAATAAGACAAAATTTGTGGGTTTTTCTAGAAAAACCAACCAATATGCTGCTTATAGCTCTATACGCGGCGTATTAGTCGGTTCTTTTTAGCAAAAAGAGGTGTGGCTGTAGAAAACCCCTTTTTTAAACACCACCCAATCCGTCACAGATAAGGCAATCCGTGCCGTATCGTAAGGTGTTCCTGAAGTGACTTTTTGTGTCTTTTTATGTTTAATTTTAATTTTAATTTAATTTAGTTTTATTTTATTTCATTTTAATTATTGTTTTTATTTTATTGTTTTATTAAAGAGATTTTTTTTATTTCGTTATCAACAATTATCAGCCCAATCTAAAAATTATAACGAAACAATTAAATAGACGATATATATACACACAACCATTACAACGAGTTTGTTCAAAATAATAACTAAAAACGTAAAAATCTATCTAAATAACAGCGTCGTCGTCGCTATTGATCCTGCGTCTGGGGACCAATCTATTATCGTCGTCCTCCTCCTAGCGGCCGCGCCTGACGCCTGATGTGCCCACCTCATGGTCAGAACGTGGCGGTTATAGTCTACAATCCTCACCACATTGTCGCGCGGCCTCCCGCTTCATCATCCAGGCAATCTGACGCTGGATTTGTAGCATCCCCTGCTCTAATATCCATAATCGAATGTCGGCATCGGTATCTAAACACACGGCGCGGTAGGTACGCGAGATGTGTTGCGACACCGGTGGCTGACATCAAAACGATAATTAGACGCTAATATTTAGAACAACACAAAGAAATTTAAACGATAATATAACGTGCCTCAACTGGGCTCCTCTGGATGCTCCTCCCCTGCATTCGGATCCATAGTTGCCTCGACGTGGTGCTGGTCCATGTGAACCTCCGGTGCCCCTAATGGCGGAGGCTCGACCAGTGTCACCGGGACGTACGACAGAGCACCCAACCTCGTAATGAGATGGTCGCACATCCCCTCCGGCGTCCTCAAACTGCCGGACAGTATGCATCCTCCGGATGCGAGAACAATCCATCATGCGCGAGGCAAACAACGGGATCACTAAATCAGCTAGCTGCAGCCCTGGCCCAAACTGATCGCAATTCGCATCACGTATGTGCTACCGAGTAACGATTCTCGCGTCTGCCTGTGCGCGTATGTGGAAAAGTAATCGGCGAAGGCACAAGCGAGGTTTGCAGCAGCAGGCACCGCAAAAAAAGAAAAAAAGTCTTGGGAGCTGAAGTGGTCAGCACCCTACCAACAACCCTATACTGACGAAGCTATCAGCCTGTATAGGTACATGTACAACGGAATACGATATAATATAAAATGATATGATATGAAATGATGTAACGTAAAGTAGCGTAACGTAAGTAATATAATATAATATAATATACATGTGTAACGGGTCAATGATGGCTGAGGCCTTGGCTTGGTAGTTCTGGCCCCGAAAGGGACACTCCCAATCGCGCGCCACTTGAGACGCAACTCATTGTCTGGGGTCTCATGGAAGCTCTCCGTGTAGATCGGCTGACGGACCTTCTCCTTGGTGTACAAGCCAATCACCACAATGAACTACTCAAAAGAAAAGTGTTGATCGACCCCAAACATGTGGAAGTGTTTTGTAGGTTGCTTGGTGCTGCCGCGATGATGGGGTACGAACGAAAAAGGGTGGGAGAGGTGGTTGACCTACTGTTGTCGGGTTTTGTTTTGAAACCCTAGGTGACGGTGGTCATGAAAACTCAAAATTACAGAAATCCTATAACTGATGTTTTCTTATTAGTGTGCTTTTCACTGTTTGTATACTGCTTAAAATGGTTGTTTCTCTTGCATGGACTGGTGCACATTTTCCATGATCTCGGACTGTTCCACGTGACCCTAGATGGCAGTGGTGGTCAGCCTAAATTGAAAAAAACCCTAGAACTGATGTTGTTTCCTATTTGATCTTCTGAACTGATGTGATTAGCCCTAAATATGGAATGTTTAGTGTATGATGTCTTAGAATTTATCGTTTGTGATTTTTGCTTTGGTATTGTATGTGGCTGTTCGTGGCGTGGCAAGATTCGGTTTATTTATTTATTTAATTCGACAATGATGGTGGTCAACTACTCAGCATAGCAACCTCAGTTGCAGCCATCGCAACTCTGAGTCGTATGCTTTGTTGACAATGGCAATGACGAACTGTGTAGCTGAGCCTCTGACTATGATGATCTGTAGATCTACATCTAAGTCGGTTTTGTTTTCTTTTGGTTTTTTGTTTCATTTTCATACTTATAGAGTACTTTGCTCAAAGCTACATACTGGCCAATTTATCCATTCGAGCTACAGAAATGGCGGATCAAATCCGGCTACCGCAATTCGTGCACGCATTTAGATGAGTCAATTCCGCCATTTCGGGTCATATACGCTATGGTAGATCCTCGAAACATGGGTCATTCAGTCTTCCGCGGGTTGTGAGCAGCTTTCCGACTAGTCATTCCACCTTCTGTGGGTCTCATTCACACATCGGGAGGTTAACACTAGCTTCCGCAAGACATATCTGCGCTTCGATGACCACCGTGGGGCGCATACGTGCCACCGGACGTCAACCCGTTGCACTTACACCATCCTCACCGTATAACTTTCTCAAAAATACAAACTTAGGCGGGTCTGATTTTGCTTCAATGAGATTTCAAAGATGTGGTGGTATGGAGGAA